>NC_133513.1:48022500-48331125 GCF_049354715.1 Callithrix jacchus | reverse complement strand
TCACATTAATCAGTTTTGGAAGGAATCTCTCGCTCTCTCTCTTTTTTTTTTTTTTTGAGACTGAGTCTTGCTCTGTTGCCCAGTGGCGTGATATTTATTGCAAGGAATTTTTAAAGTATGGTTCTCTGTCTTTAACCAAAGCAAGAAGAAATAATAGGACCAGAAGTGAGACAAACACTATATCAATTTGAATAACTCAGGGAATAGCAAAGTGTGTGCTTTGAATGCAGGGTTTCTCTAAAACATAGTATACTGAAGAGAACATTTTAAGGATAAAGACCAAAATTCAGTTAGCCGTTGTTCAGTGCATGTGGCAGTGTGGGAACAAGATCAGCATGTGATCTAAGTGCTGGCACATGAATGAACTGCAAGACTCACAAACAGCCAATGCAAAAATGAAACTCACTATTACTCCAGGAAATATAAACTAAAATAAAAATTATATCAGAAAAATTTTCAAAATATGTACAATGCCTGGAACCCTGGGGGTATGGAAAATATATACTATAATATACTGTTAGTGAGGTTAGACATTGGTAAAGTCTGTCTTGAGACAAAGTGGATTGGTATGCTATTTCCTGAGAGAGGAAGACTGGAAAATAAGAAGGTATAGGGAGGTATTAAGAAACTAAGAATTTTAGTTGGGAACTTTTAAAAGATTATTATCAGGAATTCAGGTGAGGATGTCAAATAGGCCATTGATCCTGGAACCCCAGGAAGTGGTTAGTGCTGGAAGAATCGGAGTCACCAGCATAGAGAAAGTACATGAAATTATGGGACTTCAGCTATCAATCGCTCATTTCACAGCTAGGGATTAATGGTCTGCTATTGCAGAATGCACTGTTCTCAGAATTTGTGTGGATATGATAACACAAGTCATGAGTTTCAACTTTAAGGAGCATGAAATCTTATTTTAAATACAGAAGCACTATTACAGGGCAAGTGGTCCATGAAATATATAAAGCAATCACTTCCCTTTTTTTGTACCTTTAGTAGGGCAGCACTTTGCATACATTGGCTGTAATCTCCACATAGACATGCCAAGGTTGGTATTTTTCCCCAGTTTTACTGATAAGAAATCAGACTCTGAAAGGATAAGGATAAGTGAATGTCATGTTAATACATTCACTGGATGGTAAATGGAGTTGCTGGATTTCCAGTCCTGGTCTATCTCATTGAAAGCCTGTTCTCTTTTCAACTACCTTTCAGAAGCAGGTGTTGTCACTAAATCCTTAGCTTTTTGACCCATACTATCTGAATAATGATCCCTACATACCTCTAGGAAAGAAAGGTATCAACCACAATTACTCCTATTTGACAGATGGAGATCCTGGATTACTCTAAGCAAAGTAATTAAACTTGGCTCGGGTAGGGGGTGCGTGTCTGCCATGGGAAAGCAGATTGACTACACGCTTCTTAGATTCATATACTGCAATGTATTGATTCTTACATAAATATACTCAGTGGCTTGATATGACAAAGTGACCCATCAATCTTGATCATTCTCAATATCAGTGTACCTAAATTCTCAAATGAGTTGCAGGAAGCTTATATAGAAAGGGAAACTTCCAGAATGGAATGGAAAATGAAACTTCGTTTCACTCAAGTAGATTCTGTTCTTGAAGCATAGGACAATAGATTTGGTTTTCATGGATCAATTCTCATTCTTAAAAACTGCAATTATCTGTCAAATTTAAATTTAGCTCAAGTGAACATTGGTTTCCTGGACTAGTTCAGGAACTCAAACCTCCTAGCTAAAGTAGAGGTGAATGGCTATCATACCTGCATTTTTGTGAGCTTAAAGTTATACATTAAAGTGTCAAATCACTCCACATCACTGAGCTTTCCTTTTTATTTTATTTTTTACATTTCATTGCTGGGCAGTTGAACATTACAGGGCAGGCTACTGCATCAGTACTAGGTGCCTTGCTTTGCTGAAAGAGGTGCCATCATATTGTCAGTTGTTCTGTGTCACATGTTATTCTGCTTGCAAAGTTAGTCACTGTCTTTTAACATTGTAATCACCTCATTTTACTCCCCACTCCATTTTGGGCAGAGTATATCTTTCTAAAGGTAAGAACAAGAGAAGGCACTAAGTTATTAGCTACCCCTTTTCACTGATCCCAAGGAGTATACACTGAAGTGTCAAGTGGGTGAACTTCCACTGCTTCTCAGACTATAATTATTGTTACTGGCAGAGAAACCAGTAAGTCAACCCAAGAAAGCAACATAGATATGTAACTATGGGGTTTGTTGCTTTCAAGAGAATTGCAAGTCAGAGCTCTCTCTAGCACATGGAATCAACTTAACCCTTTTATACATAAGCCAAAGCCCTCCCTTCATTACTGAGTTCTTTGAGTTAATAAAGCACTCCAAATCTCTGTCTAGTCCTTTAGCTAAAACATTGTTAACTAGACCATGTGAAGCTCTGCCTCTGATTAACAGTACTTTATTAAAATGTGATTGCCCTGTTGGAAACCAGTTGGCAGGGTGACAGAGAATGGAGTTTGTGCTATGGACTATTGATTTTTGGTTAAATTCTTACTGTGCTCTTAGCTTGCTCTGCTTGTGGCTTAAAGTACCCAAACCATTCAGGCCAGCAAAAGAGGTCACTTTGCTCTCTCTGTATTTTCTGCCTCTTTTCAGAAGGTCTAATTGACCTATGGAGGTTCTTCCAAATTTACCGACAGCTCTTTCATATGAATCTCTCTTCTTACATAACAAATTTCTTTTTTGACCTTTCACTCAAAAAGATGATTTCAAAAAGTGCCCACAGCCAAAGGAGTGACTTAATCAGGTTCTCAAGGAAAATGCCTCTCTTTACTTTGCCCCTCACCCTGCCATTGTTATTTTATGTTTTGTGCATATCTGAACTTTTCATCCCCATCTTTCAAATATTTATCATATAAAATTTGGATAATGGTGAGAAGCACAAAGAAGGAGATCAAAATCAGCAACCAGATACCAACTATAATATTGTTAATATTTAGGCAATACAGTTCTTGAAGACTTAGGTTTTAGATTAGATGTCACTGCCATTCAATAAATCAGTAAGTGAATGAGACAGATAAATTCAAGGGGCTGTAAATGATGGGAAATCTCTGGCATATCAGTGTAGAATAGGTGAAGGCTGGCAAGAGAGTTCTGGTTAGAAGTGGTTAGAAAAGGTCTCTGTGAATGCTGAGAAGAAGCATTCTAGGGAATGCCTCTAGGTGGGAACATGCTTGTCCTGATTGAGGCTAGGACATTTAGAGTCATAGACAAGGTAGGCAGTAGTCGATCTTAGGTCAGTAATGGAGAAGACATCTCATGTAGGCTTTTGGTACTATGGTAAGGAATTTTGATTTTATTTTAAATGTGGTAAGATGCCACTAGTGAGCTTCAAGCGAGGGACCTATATGATAGGATCTATGGGGTTTTGTTTGTCTCTTAATTTTTTTTTTTTTTTTTTTTTTTTGAGAGTGAATTTTGCTCTGTTGCCCAGGCTGGGGGGCAGTGGTACAGTGGTGCAGTCTCAGTTTACTGCAACCTCTGCCTCCCAGGTTCAAGCTATTCTCCTGCCTTGGCCTCCTGAGTAGCTGAGACTATAGGTGTACACCACCACGCTTGGATAATTTTTGTATTTTTAGTAGAGATGGTGTTTTACCATGTTGGCCAGGCTGGTCTCAAATTCCTGACCTCAGGTGATCCACCCACCTAGGCCTCCCAAAGCGCTGGGATTACAGGTGTGAGCCACTGTGCCCAGCAAAATTTTTAATTGATACATAGTATTTGCATATAATTATGGAGTAGAGGTGATATTTTGTTACAGGCATAGAATGTGTGATCATCAACTTGGGATATTTAGGATATTCATTAACTGGAGTATTTATCATTTCTATGTGTTGGAAGATTTCAAGTCATCTCTTCTCACTCTCTAGAAATGTACAATACATTGTTGCTAACTTTAGTCACCCTACTCTGCTATGGGACATTAGAACTTCTTCCCTTTATCTAACTCTGTGCTTGTACCCATTAACCAACCCCTCTTTATCTCTCTTCCGAACAACTGTCTTTTTTTTTTTTTTTTTTTGAGACGGAGTTTCGCTCTTGTGACCCAGGCTGGAGTGCAATGGCGCAATCTCGGCTCACCTCAACCTCCGCCTCCTGGGTTCAGGCAATTCTCCTGCCTCAGCCTCCCGAGTAGCTGGGATTACAGGCACGCGCCACCATGCCCAGCTAATTTTTTGTATCTTTAGTAGAGACGGAGTCTCACCATGTTGACCAAGATGGTCTCGATCTCTTGACCTCATGATCCACCCGCCTCGGCCTCCCAAAGTGCTGGGATTACAGGCGTGAGCCACCGCGCCCGGTACAACTGTCTTTTACACACACAAACACACCTCACCCATCGCAGCCTCTGGTATGTATGTTTTACTCTCTACCTCCATGAATAACTCTGGCTGCTGTATGCAGAATGGATTTTAGAGAGCAAGAGTGCAAGCAGCATTAAGGGTAAATTTGTAGTCAGAGATGGTAGTACTTGGCTGAAAGTTGGTAGTGAGACGCAAGAAAAGAAAACAGTAAAGAAAAATGATACTCTTTGCTTATTCATATTAGGAAAACTAGTGGGGGAGCGAGTTTGGGGAAGGAAAGCAAATAAGAGTTCTCTTTCTGGACATATTAATTTTCAACTGGGTTATAGTAGTCTGGAATTCAAGGGAGAAGTTAGGGTTCAATATATAAATCAACTAGTAAAGTAGAAGTTACAGGAGTTATTATAGTATTTAGCCTTCTCATCTTTTTCATGTTTAATATTTTTAGAAATGACTGGTACTCTAATATCTGTTTATGCCCTATATAACTTATTCATTAAAACATGTATAGACATAAACAAATATTTTCATATTTATATTTTGATATAAATACCATATTGCATTCCATTGTATGGATGTCACCATTTGCTAATCAGTTCTCTACAACTGGATATTTATTTTGTTATATTTTATTAATTTACAAATGTGGTAGCTTTTCAATAAATATTTACAAATATTCACTTTTTTTTTCTACAACAAATTTCCATCAGAAGTAGTACTGGTAGAAATTTTGAGAATTTTGATATAAAAATACAATTTGCATTACATATCTGACACCTTATGATGGATGCTCAGTAATTATTTATTTGTAGACTGATTACAGTCTCATTAGGATTACAGGAAGGTGACATTTTCCCCTTGGCTTTGGCAAAACTGAATAGTGCAATTTATAATAATGTCAGTTTTATGGGCAAAATAACTTATTTTAATTTACATATGTAAAATTAGGGAACCAATATTTTTCATACTTTTCATTAGGCATTTGTTCTTTTGTACACTTTCGCTCAGAGTTGCTGCTTACTTTTTAATAGGAGATCATTTTTGTTTTTCTCATTGTAAAACCTCTAAATACATACGGTATATTTAAATGTTTATTTATCATAAATATATTACATACTCATTTTCTTTCATATTTGTTATTTACCTCTTAATTGCATTGTGTGTTTCTTCTTTTTTTGTTTGTGAGAGGGCGTGACAGAGGAATGTCCAGGAGAGTTTAGTATTTTAGGTTGCTAAAGTGTCTGTTTTAAAATATTGTAAATGAAAACAACCCTTGGAAAACAAAGAATTATTTTTTGCAAATTTAAAAAGATCTCAATATTCCAATAGACTCAAATAAATAGTTGCATTAAAGCTAAGTACATCTAGGCAACATTTTAAAATTATAACATCATCTTGCTATTTGTTTTTCTGCTATTCATTTTTTTTTGTCCCATCTGTTCTTTGTTCTCTTTTCCTTTATTCTGCCTTTTTTAGATTAATTGACTGTTTTTTTAATGATTCAACTTTATGTTCTTTGCCAGCCTATTAGCTATAAATTTCTGCTTTGTATTTTAGTGGCTATTTTAGAATTTTTTATATGTCTTCTTACCTATTACAGTCTACATTGTGATATTATAATATTTCATGTCTAGAAAAATAACCTTACAATAATTTCTTTAATTTTTTCCTCTCCTTGTCTTTGTGTTATTGTTGACATATATTTCAGTTTTCCATATATTATAAATACTATATTGCATTGCTATTATTTTTATTTAATCAGCAGTCTTTTAAGGATATTTAAATAATTATGTCTATGTATACACACATATATGGAAAAATATATGCATAGTTACTCATTTAGTTACCGTTTCTAGTGCTCTTCATTCTTTTGTTTAGATCAATATATTCATCTAGTATTATTTTTCTTCTGCCTGGAAGACTTGCTTTGACATTTTAAGTAGAGTGGGTGGGCTGCTGATGAATTTATACAAATTTTGTAAGTCTAAAACAGTCTTTATATATCTTAATTATTGAAAGGTATTTTTTTCTCAGCTTTTTAGTCTCCCCTTGGTATTTTTAAGATGTTACTTGACTGTCTTCTTGTCTGCATTATTTTGACGAGAAATCTGCCATCTTTCTTATCTTTCTTCCTGTAAATGTGCATCTCTTCTCTCTGCCTGTTTGTAAGATTTTCTCTTTATCACATATTTTTTTGAAAATTTGATTATGTTGTGTCTTTGTATGGTTTTATTCTTTTTAAATTATTTTTTCAAATATGGCTTCTATTTCAACTGATTGAATTTTTCTTCCTCATTGGTCTTATTTTCCTGCTTTTCTTGCATGCCTGGCAATATTTTATTCAATGCCAGATATTGCAAATTTTACTTGTTGGGAGATTTTATTATTATTATACATAAAAATTTTTAGCCTTATCCTGGCATTCAGTTAATTTACTTGATAAATGTTTCATCCTGTTCTTGTTTTTATGATTTGTAGGCTGGACTAAGGCAGTATTGTCTAGAGCTTATTATTTCCCTCTCCTTAGACATGACTCTCTGAATAGTAAACAAAACAATTCTTTATTTAAGTCTGAGTATGATTTAGTGGGAGTGGCATCCAAAGGGGCAGGGTGATGAGAGCGTTCTACCCTGTAGTGAATGTTATAATAATTGCTGTAAAATTTTAATAAAATATGTATAAGCTTCAAATTAGTATATTTTTATTATTTACTATATTTTTTATGTGGAGGTTAATTCAGAGAACTCCCAATTACATAATTATCTCCTGACACACATGGTCTCAGCCAGAAGTGATTGTTTACACAATAAATTCTTTTGGGTTTATCACTGTTTAAACTTGTGATAAGTATTTGTTGTACTTTTATAAATATTTGCTCATTTATCACCTTCTTTTTAGTAAGGAATCATTTTTTGTTTTCTCATTTTAAAAACTCAATGCATAAAGATAAGTAAATGGTTTATCATCAATACCTTTCATACTTCTTTTTTTTCTTTTTTTAAACTTATTTATTCAACTTTAGGTGCATATTATATCTGGCATTTCTCCCCATTGTTATCCCTCCCCACACTCCCCACCCTCCCCTACTTTTATTTCATGTTTGTTATTTACCTATTAATTCTATTAACAGGGTTCTTCAATTTTTTTGAGGGGGAAAGTGTGAAAGGAATGTACAGAAGAGTTCAGTCTTTTATGTTGCTAAAGTAGCCAATCTTATGATTTTCTAAAGGAAAATAATCCTTGGAAAACTAAGAATTATCCTTTGCAAATTGAAATATTTCTCGATATTATTCCCCCTCCTTAAACATGACTCTTTTAATAATGAGCAAAACGACTATTAATTTAACTCTGAATATGACTTAGAAGTAATGGCATCCAATGTGCGGGGTGATGGGAGTGTATTATTATTATTGTTAGTTATTTAAAATTATTTTCTCTTTGTATAGCCTAAGATTGCTGCATTTGTCTTCTTTCTATGGTAGTGCCTGTTTTCATGTAAGATCATTCCCCTAAATGTTTGTCAATATTTGACTGTCGGCTTATATTAAAAATGCTTTACTTGAAACATATTCAAAGGCTTTCTGTGGGTGGGTGACTGGAAATTGTAATTTGGCTTTTCTCTTGGAAAATCCCGGTAGGAAACCTCAACATCAGTATCTTCAGATCATATTCTTTGGAGTGGTCAGATTTCCCAGAGAAAGAAAACATTCCTTTACTTTTCTACACATGTGAAATACACTTGACCATCAAAATATGGAGAGATAGATGAGGGAAGAATAATGAAAGTACAAATACATAATCTTAAATTTTGAACTTTTTTTTCTCAGAATTGTACAACCTCATCCAATCAGACTACTCAGAATAGTGATCATAGTTGGCATGTCGAATCCTCAACTGTGAATGATATACCTTAGTCCTGAGGATTTCTGTTTTACATTTTCCAGGGAATTAACCTCCTGTCTGCTTCCATAGCGGTACAAGGTGATTAACCCAGCAATGTGGAGTGGCCTAATGTGAGAGGTCTGTTTGTTTCTTAACCAGACTCATAAAAGTTCTCCCTTTTTACAATTTTGCTTTGTACATTCCAATTTTAGAGGTATCAGTTCTACCATTTTCTCAGATTTTGGAATTTTTAGAATCTAAATTGAGTTTTCTATCAATTTTTCTGACTTCTAGATAAACTGTTCACCTTTCTCTGGCCTGTTGAGTCAGTTATATTATTCTCTCTGCATCCAAAAGGTTGCTAGTTTTTTTTTATTCTTATTCTCCTTGTTCTTTTTAATTCATGCCTTCCTACAATTCCTTTACTAGAAACGTATTGCAGTTTCATGAGGAAGTGGAGCTCAGTACTGTGTATTCAGCCATCTTAATACTCACATATCTACAACCATCTTTCCATAGCAATTATGTAAAGATGGCAATGAGGAAATGTGTACAATTTTATTTCAGTTTAATATTGGTATCTTTATGGATACCTGTGTAGTTCTTTCATTATTATAATTCCTAAATGTCAGATAGATTTACGTAGGTTTGTATAGTCATTTGTTTTGAATGTTGAGAATTTTCAATTTGCAAAAATGTTCCTTACTTTTTCAAGAGCGGCTATCTTTTAGAAGATCTTAATCTTTTTTCCCACTTTTTAAAGATCTGGTATTTTCTTAAGGAATAGTTATCTATACTTCAGAATTCTATAATCATCCTTCTTTGTACATCACAATTTTTGTAACTTCATATCTTTTGTTTATAACTTTCCTTCTGAATTCCAAAAATGTTCTTGAGTTTTAATTTTTAATATCTAACTTACATCTATGTAGTTAGATATTAAAAATAGCTGTAAAGTTACTTTTGCTTAATACTACTTCCAGCATAAGATTTTACAATTTTCCTTAAAATATTTCATTATTTCTTCTATCTTTCTTATAATTTCACTTATTTTGTTTTGCATTTCTACTTGTTCTCTCTTTAATACTTTTCCTGTTTTCTTTATAATCATTTATTTTTATTCTTTTCTTTGTAGTTTTTTCACAGTTTATTCTGATTCTTCAGTATATCATTTTTATTCTGTTTTTTTTAATCCACGTCTTTCTATTGATTTTTCTTTGTATTGTTTTCCAACGTTTCTTACCTTTTTCATTTGTAAATGAGGTAGGATTTTGGTTGATATTTGTTCTACTGTCAGCCTACTTGTGTGCAAACAAACTAGTTTCTCAGATCAGATTTCAATACTTAAGTTTTTCATGTGACTTTTTTTGATAGAACACTGATCTACAAACATGAAACTTTTTCTATCGCCACTGTTTTGTTCTTTATTTCTCTGAACTGCTGTGTGCATTAACAAACATTAGTTTCTAGTTCACACATTTATATCCAAATTCTGTACTCAGCACATTACCAGATATGAATTCACAACAAAATAGACCATCCTAATGGAGTCCCTTCTGTTCCTGGCCTGTGCGTTTCTGAAATATGTGACCTTTCCTCCTGTGCAGAAAAATGACATGGGTGAGAAAAGGTCTGACACACTGTTCAGCTCACAGAGTACTGTCCAAAAGGCAGAGAGAATATGTGGCCAGGTCTTCAGATTAGTAGTTACTTGACTTCTGAGGCAATAAATAATAAGTAGGTAATATTAAAATCATACTGCAATATTTTTGAGGCAATACCTTTATATTCCATTGAACTTAATATATGGCTTGCCCAAACTTGAGTATTTGTTTTCTCCATGAAAATCCCTATGGTTCACCATCTAACACCTGATTCTGAGTCTCAGCTTTTTCATTTATTTGTTGTTTGACCTTGGGCAAAGTCTCACTAAAACTTCGTTTTTTCTCATTTTTAAAATGGGGAAAATAATTGTGAGAATTGAGTGAGATGGTGTTTAGAAAACTTGTAGTATATGTAGGTATATAATAAGCATTCATGGAATGTTAATGGCCATCATTACAAACAGAGTCAGCTTTTTCAGAATTGCCGTTAGGTTGCCAGTCTTCAGTTTTGATAATATCGTGAGTTTCCATATTTTTCTCAGCTCCAATTGATATTCCATTCAGAATGTAGGAGAAGTTGTATTATAAGTTAGCATTATTTCAATCCAAAGTCTCATTAATTTTAACATTTCAATGTTAATTTGATTTATTGGTGTTGTCAGTTTGTTTTATGCAGCCTGAAATCATTTGTCTTTATGTGAAAGAGCTGAAGACATTGATATTGATTATGATAATAGATATTCTGGCTTTATTAGTGTCATTATTTTCCATTTTGTTTCATTTTCTTTTCCTCCCATTTTTGTTTAATTCTCATTTAGTCTTCTGATGCAATTCAGTCAATGTATTTGGTATGAAGTATTTCAAAAATAGAAGTCTTATTTTTGCATAAATTAAAATAATATGGAAAATAGAGAGTCATCAAATCAACCATTCTTTCTTCCCTAGTTGCCTGGCCCAGTGATGTTCTAAAAGATGAAGTATATTCTTTAATAGCAAGTTTTTTCCTCTCTTTGCCCAATAGCCCTACCTTACTTCCCACCAACATGCCCTCCTGAGTGAAAAGCATCACTTCTATCTTGCCAGCACCAAAGAAAATCTATGCATAGAATTCTTCTTGTCTTAATTGCTCTCTGATAGTTGCTTTATAGAATAATATAGGGCTTGAATGGGAGTATGATGGAAGGGGAAGCAGTTATCTTGCAGCAACTAGGAACCTGGCAGCAAGATAATTTGCTTCATCAGAACAGATTAAATTCAGCTGTGAGTACTACAATTCAAATTCTAGTGGGTTAAACAAAGTAGTACTACGCATTTCTTCCATGTAGGAATAGTTCACAGGTGGGCGATTCAAGGACAGTAGTTGCTTCGTGGTTCCAGGAACTCAAAAATTTGCTCTTGTTTCTCATGCCCTACTGCTTACATTACCAAAATTGCTTCATGATTCAAAATAACTATTGACATTCTGGCCATTGCATCCACATTTCATACAGCAGTAAAGTTAAAGAGGGAAGAATAGGGATATCCCTTCCTTTTAAGAGAATCTTAAGAAGTATCATGACAGCCCTGCTTACTATGTCTTATAAGATCTTAGTAGCCACACCTGGTTGCAAGGGGGGATAAGGAATGCCATTTTTAGCATCCGGCAATGTGGGAAGCTAGAATGCCAGGATTTATTTACATCAGAATAAAGGTAAAAGGAGTTGGGGCTAATGAATGCAGTGTAACACATCTACTCAGTGTTCAGGTTGATAAAAATGCCCGGCTCACCTCAGTAGCAGCCAGTGATGGAGATACCAAGTGTGCTCTGAACACCTGCATGAGTTTTCTGTTGAGGAAGTGAAACTCAAGCTTACTGTTTCCTGCTGCACTCCACTGGAATTATAATTGGTGTGCAGACTTCTATGACCCCTGCACTCATTGTTCTTTTTATTCTATTAGTGGACAACTAATAAACAAAGAGAATTTAAAATCCAAGTCTCTCTATAACAAAGAGAATTTAAAATCCAAGACAACCATGTTGTCCCAAAAGGCTAAGAATGTGAATGTTTTCTGACAGGTACATTACAGCTGCTTTCATTTAAAAATGTATACCCAAGAAAATTTGGGTTTCTGTTTGTCTTTGATGTATTTTTAATGTGGACAGTAGACCCCAAACATGAAGAAGATGGTTTTGGGAAATGTTTATAACATATGTCCTTTGGAAGTGGCTCCATCAGCTGGAGAATAAAACAAGAAATCCATGTTTGAATCTCAGCTCTAAGACTTCAGGATCCCAAGTGGTGATCCTGACTGGGGCTGCTGCTAAAATTCAGTGAGATTCAGCTTGATTATATATGAAAACAGAGATCACCTTCAATCTCGTCCGCCACGGAACCTGTCACGTTGTGTGCATCTCTGTCTCCATGGCTGAGGTTGTGCTTTTATGCACATAAATTTAATGGTCTTCTCATTCTAACTTCCTGTAAGATTCAAATACAGGCTGGGCGCAGTGGCTCATGCCTGTCATCCCAACACTTTGGGAGGCTGTGGAGGGCGGATCATGAGGTCATCCTGGCAGATCAAGAACATCCTGGCCAACATGCTGGAACCCCATCTCTTCTAAAAAATACAAAGAACAATTAGCTGGGTGTGGTGGCATGCCCCTGTAGTTCCAGCTTCTCGGGAGGCTGAGACAGGGGAATTGCTTGAATCTGGGAAGTGGAGGTTGCAGTGAGCCCAGATCATGCCACTGTACTCCAGCCTGGCGACAGAATGAGAATCCATCTCAAAAAAACAAACAAACAAACAAACAAAAAAGATTCAAATACAGATGTCTGCCTACCGCTTGACCCATGATATAATGTGAAGACTCACCCTAACACTAGCCTTGGCATGGGCTCTCCCTGCCTCCTTTCTTTTACATCATTTCCAACAAAAGTGATCCATCACAGTTTTTTACTAATAGTTGAGTAAAAAATTTAAAATCATCTCTCTCTATTACTTCCAGAATGTACAAAAATCAACAGGGAGTCTTCACCACAGGCTCCTAATATGAAATTGTCTGTGCAGGAAAATCCATAATCTAGGGTGGCTTCTGAGTGAAATTAAATTTTATGGCTCAAAAAATACTTTGCTTGGTTTTCACCACGATTACAAAGCAAAGAGAATAATTTCAGAATCAGTTTTCACATAGGATTGCTTTGGTTTGATACAGGCTTTATGTTAGTGGCATGGAAATGTTTCCATCTGCACACTGATTTGTAGTGAAATAGGCTGTAAAAGATAAGATCAATTTTCTAATATAAGTGAAAAGGCCAATGTAGCCAGATACATTAGTTTTTTTTTCTACCTGTCATTCAGGACTGTATGTCAGTTTTATATTAGCTGTGAAAAGTACCAACTGGTACATTACTGTCAAGACTTAGAAAATAGATACATGTACACAAGCACACACACACACACACACACACACACACACACACAGATGTAAAATATAAGTATAAACAGATAGACGTCTAGGCCATACATATGAGAACCAAAAATGCAGTTGTCACATGCATACACACCTATTAAAATATCCCAACACAATCTTATAGCAAAGACATGGACACACAGGTACAAGGACATTGACTAGAAGACACAATGACACAGCCAGAATTGACAATTACAGATGAGCAAGCAAGGCAAGGTCTCATGTTGATAGGAGCCAGGAGACCTGGAGATCCTTATGTAAATACTCAGAGATACATGCGTACGTCGACACAAATACACACACACACACACACACACACACACACACACGCATGCAAAGAGAGACCCAGAGACAAGGCCAGACAAGAACACGAAGTTTTGTGTACTTAAGTACATAGAACCGAAAGGCATGCCCGAAAGTGTGCAGCTAGATGCTCAGAAACATAGGCCCACACTCATTCATATAGCCACAGCCTCCTGACCTCTGGTTAGCTGTATTTTTATTTTGTACTGAGACATTTAAAGCAATTTATTTGCATCAAGACTCTTCCTTGACTCTTCTTTCTCCTTCATCTATTATATTTTGACTACTTTGAAGTATAATTCCTTTCAAATTATGTTTCTAGGTTTAATTCCCACAATTGAGGTTCTCATGTATCATCTAGACTATTACAGCAGCTACTGCACCTTACCTGGAGTCCATCTGGCCTTCTTCAAGTCATTCAAAATTATCCATTTGTGGTATCATTACTGGGTAGAAGAACTGCTTCTAAAACCAAAAATTAACGTAGAGTTTATTGAGTCCATTTTATATGTCAAATATTGAAGGACGAGTAGTCTCGTTCTTGCACACATATCAATTCCAAATTGCTCTTTTCAACCTTGAGTAATTTCAAGGTTGAAATTAACTATTCTTCTTTATCTTTATCTTTTACCCTCTGTCCCTTTACCTTTATCATAAACATTTTGAACTTATCTCTTTTCAGCCACTTAAATTTTCCTTGTTTCCTTTTTATGCACGTTTTTCCCTCTCTGCAGTTTCGCCCATCATCAACCCAATCTTTCCTCCTTCTAGCCTCCTTTAATAATGCTAATATGAATAGCTGCCTGGCACTTTGCCTCGACAGTGACATTCCATTTCTTCTGTTTGTTTTAAGTTTAGAAATCCCACCTGTCTTGGAGATCTCATTTATTTATATTTCAAGCCTTAATTAGTATGCAGTATCCTTGTATAGCTAGAATAAGTAGCACAGAGCTTAGTACTGTACTTAATTTTTCTTTCAGTCCTTTGCAGTGTATCAATTCTCCCTAAATGAAATACAGTCTTCCAGAAGACAGGATCTCCACTTTATTCATATCCTTGGCATTTCCCAACCCGTGGATCATTCTGTTACGATTTTGAGCTTTCCACATTCTCATACTGGGGCATCTAATTCCTGCTGCTTCAACTTCCGATCCCCAATGCTGTATCTTCAATCCCAGTTAGGATTCTAAACTCTAGGTCTCTACTTCACATTTTCTAATGATTGAAGCCAACTTAAGCCCCATGGATTGGTAATTTCAATTTACAAACTCTGGAAACAGCACAATCCTTCCCCATTATCTTACCCTAATTGATTTCTGTTTCTTTTTTAAAAAAAAAAATGGTTAACTGTCCTACCATGCATCCCATCATCCAAGTTAGAATCTCAGGCATTAATTTTACCTTCTTGTTGCTTTTGTTTCTTCCCAAACATTAGGGACATCAAAACCTACCCTTATATGGCCTTGCTACCCATCACTTTCTGTCATCCTCTCTCTGTGAGCACTGCTCTGGCCCATGCCCTCACCAACATGAGGTCAGGCAATTGGGGATGATTGGCTTCAAGCTGCTTCCTTTGCAATTTCACCTTCTGTGATCAGCTTCCCTGATGCTAACAGAATCATCATTCTGAAAGACAAAACTGATCTTTCTTATTGAAAAAAAACTTTAAATGTTCAAGAGTGCCCTCAAATAAAGTCCAGTCTCCTTTACAGCAGCCCATTATACAGCATCACCTTGACCTACCATCTCAGCTGAACCATCCCCTCCCTTCTATTTGCATCCAGACTCTACATTCTTCTACATGCTGAATGTATCATGTCTCTGATCACTGTTTACCAATTTCTCATTTGAATAATGAGAAATTGGTAAACAGTGATCAGAGACATTTTTACTGTTCTACCTAGGAAACTACTGTAGATTTTCAAGACTCAGTTCCGAAGGCATCCACAATTTGTTCTGGGAAAATTAAACACTTTCATAGCATATTGTACAAACTTGTAAGATAGCACTCATCATGTGGTTAGCTGTTTACATATCTTGCTCACAAATTGGACTGTAAGTCCTTAGAAAATAGATTCTATATCTTACCCATCATTGTCTTCCCAGTGTGATGTCAGGTAATCTGTGCATAGAATTCTTGGCTAAGTAACTCATGTCAAAAAACACATGCTTTGGGGAGGAATACTATTTACTGCATACCTAGTATGCATTCTGTAGTTGACATATATCATTTTATTTGATTTCTACAGTAACTCCATATATAGTTGCACTTGTGCTTATTTTCCTAGTGAGATACCTGTGGTCTAGAGAAAATAAGAATTTGACCAGGTTAGTCAGTTTAATTCCTTTTAACCCATCATACTTTTTCCTGTTAGCAGAATTGAAAAGACATTTATAAGACGTTACCCCTGCATCCAACTTAGGAAGCTCTGGATTAAACCAACAGGAGCAAGTTTCTTTGTTTGTCTAATGCAAGTTCGTCTGTACTGCACAATACTTCCCACATCTATTGACTTTAGAACCCATTTTATGAGTTTCTCATGCAGAATAGCCTGTGGGAAATGTAACCTTAAGAGAAAATGCTGCCTTTAAATAACTTCTGGTGTTCTTAGTCTTTAGGAAAGAACTCTTCTTTCCCAACTCTCTCTCGGGAGCACATACTCATCCCTACCCAAGTGCTTCTTCAGTGATACTACTTTCAGATTGAAGTGGTTGGCACATCACTTCCTAGAATCCTGGAGACCTCCTCCTGTTATATGCCTCTCAGAAGAGAAATAGAAATGCACACTTGCTGCTTCCTATATATTTCTATCCATGCCCAGACACATGGGCTATCCTGTCACAGAGCACACTGAAGAGGAGAGAATGCTTGGATTGAGCTGATGGGACTCCTTGGTTGTCTCACATCTCCAGTGGTGTTTGGTTTGGGTTGAATGCTGTGGAGTTGCCTGTACCTTCTGCACTTGACAGGACAATTTTATTTATTTATTTATTTAGAGATGGAGTTTCACTGTTGTTACACAGGCTGGAGTGCAATGGTGCGATCTTGGCTCACCGCAACCTCTGCCTCCTGGGTTCAGGCAATTCTCCTGCCTCAGCCTCCTGAGTAGCTGGGATTACAGGCATGCACCACCATGCCCAGCTAATTTTTTGTATTTTTAGGAGAGACAAGGTTTCACCATATTGAACAGGATGGTCTTGATCTCTTGACCTCGTGATCCACCCGCCTCGGCCTCCCAAAGTCTTGGGATTACAGGCTTGAGCCACCACGCCCGGCCCAATTTGATTTATTTTTATCTCTATCTGAGAACAACAACATGGCATCCTCTGATCCCTCTGGTAATTTGCTGGACTTAATGATTGCTGTTTTTCTTGACCTGTTTCATGCCTGGTGGCACTGCTACTGACCTGGGTTTGTTCTCATTAGCTAAAATGATATAGTAGCCCAGGAGATGCATGGATTTGATAACAAAAAGACTCCTTTTTGTTCTTTTGTTTGTTTAGATGGAGTCTCTCTCTCTCTGTCATCTAGGCTGGAGTGCAGTGGTGCAATCTTGGCTCACTGCAACCTCCGCCTCCTGGTTCAAGTGATTCTCTTGCCTCAGCCTCCTGAGTAGCTGGGATTACAGGCATGCACCACCACACCCAGCTAACTTTTGTACTTTTTTTTCAGTAGGGGCAGGCTTTCACCATGTTGGTCAGGCTGGTCTCAATCTCCTGACCTCATGATGTTCCTACCTTGGCCTCCCCAAAGTGCTGGGATTACAGACGTGAGCCACCATACCCAGCCAACTCCGTTTTTTAAAACAACACACACACACACACACATGCACACACACACAGAGAGGGGGGGGGAGGGAGGGAGAGAGAGAGAGGAGAGAGAGAGAGAGAGAGAGAGAGAGAGAGAGAGAGAGAGAGGAAAGAGGAGAGAGAGAGAGAGAGAGAGTCTGGAGTCAGAGAGAACATCAGTTCCACCCTGGCTCCAGGATTCCAAATTTCAGGTCTGCTGCTTGCCAACTAGGCTAAGTTACTAAAAACTGTAGCCTTCCCTTCCCTGCCCTGCCCTGCCTTGTCTTGCCCTGCCCTGCCCTGCCCTGCCCTGCATAATAATGCTAATATTAGCTACCTCTCAGGGTTGTGAAAAGGATAAAATAAGATACCTTACTGCCTTGAATATAACAGCAGTCACTTAATGTTTTGCTATGTTTATGTTACTATCGGTTTTCAGTTTAGACTTTTATTGTTTCCCTTTCTTATATTTACATTATTTTTTGTTTCTCAGGAACTACCTATCAAAGCCTGATAGTTTGTTGTTGTTTTAATGTAATGAGAAACTAAAACAAAAATCTATTGATCTATTCTACAAAGGATTCGTAATTATCTGGGAAAATTAATCATAAACATAGGAAAAGGTTACCTATGATATATGCAATATTTTAATTATTTCTAAAAGAAAAAAGTTACTCTTTGAGATAAACTTTTTAGATAAATCCATTAACACTCAAGTTTAATGTTTACATAATAACTGAGTACAAAGAATGAGATTTGAAAAGAAATTTTTAATGTGTATATTACTTAGAGCATAATCTAATTAAACCAGTGGAACTAAAAATTTTCAAGCCTAGAAGCCCTTTAGATTCTTAGAACAATTTTTTTTTAGACAGGGTTTTTCTCTGCCATGAAGGCTTGAGTACACATGCAGTCACAGCTCGCTGCCACCTCTACCTCTCGGGCCTAGGTGATCCTCCCACCTCAGCCTCATGGGTTGCTGGGACTACAGGTGTGCGCCACCACACCTGGTTAGGCTATTTTTTTTCTATTTTTTGTAGAAAGAGAATCTTGTTATGTTGCCTAGGTTGGTCTGAACTCCTTGTCTCAAGCAGTCCCCCTGCCTCAGCCTCCAAAAGTGCTGGGATTATAGGCATGAGCCACCGTGCCCAGCCCATATAAATTATTAAAGAGCTTTTGCTTATGTCGGTCTTACCCATCAATATTAGTGATATTAAAATTAATATGAGAAGACTTTAAAAGTTTTTATTAATGTAGAACATAAAAATAAACCACTATATAATAAATATTTTAATGAAAAATAAATTATTTTCTAAAACACCCTCACTAACAAAAATGAGAAAAAGGGATAATGTACATGTGTGTGTTCCATTGTGATAAAAACTCATAAAATGAAATTTCCCTTTCAACAAAATTTTAAGTATAAAGGACAGCATTAACTATAAGCATGATGAGGTAGAGCAGATCTCTAGGTTTTGATTTTGTGTGACTGATACTTTATATCTATTGAAAAGCAATTCCCTAGTTATCCCTTTGCCTAGACCTGGGAAAAAACTCATTCTACTTTCTGCTTCTGTGAGTCCGACTATTTTAGATACTTTGTATAAGTGGAATCAAACAGGATTTGCCATTTGGTAATTGACTTATTTCACTTAGCATAATATCCTGAAGATTCATCCATGTTATAGCATTTGACAGACTTTTCATCTTTTTATGGCCAAATAGTATTTTATTATATGTATATACAAAATGTTCTTTACCTATCAAGGGTCGTTTGGGTTTTTTATATCTCTTGATTATAGTACATAATGCTACAGTGAACATGGGCATGCAGATATCTCTTTAAGATCCTAATTTCAATCATTTTAGATAAATACCCAAAAGTAATATGGCTCAATCATATGATAGTTCTATTTTTAAATTCCTAAAGAAGACTTGATAGTGTTTTCCATAGCATTTGCACCATTTTATATTACAACCAGCAGTGCACACGGGTTACAGTTTTCCACATCCTTGTCAACACTTGTTATTTTATATTTTTCTATATATTTTTTTAAATGTGATGGCCGTACCAACAGGTATAAAGTGATACCTCATTATAATTTTGATTTTCATTTTTCTGATGATTAATGATACTGAAAAATTTTTAATATACCTTTGGACATTTATATGTTTTCTTTGAAGAAATGTTTATTCAGGCTCTTTACTCATTTCAAATCAGATAATTGGAGGGTTTTTTGCTACTGAATTGTAGGAGTTTTTAAAAAATTATACTTTAGGTATTAACCCGTTATCAGATATATGGTTGGAAATATTTTCTCCTTTTATGTAGGTTACCTTTTCACTCTGTTAATTGTTTCACTTGCTGTGCAGAAGCTTTTCAGTTTGATTTAGTCTCACTTACCTATTTTTTCATTTGTTGTCTATTCGTTTGCTGTCATATCAAAAAATGCATTGCCAAGAATAATGTCATGAAGCTTTTTCTTTGTGGTTTATTTTAGAAGTTTTACAGTTTCAGGTCTTCCATGTAAGTCTTTACCACATTTTGAGTTGCTTTTTATATATGCTGCAATATATGGATTCTGTTTCATTGTTTTGCATATGGATTTCTAGTTTTCTCAACACCATTTGTTTAAAGACTGTCTTTTTCCCATTATGTTCTTGGCACCTTTGTCAATGAGCATTTGACTATATATGCATTGGTTTATTTCTGGGCTGTGTTTTTTGTTTCCTTGACTATGTGGTTGTCTTATGCCAGTACCATATATTTTGATTACTGTAGCTTTATAATTTGTTTTGAAATTACAAAGTATGAAGACTCTGACATTGCTATTCTTTTTCAAGACCATTTTTAGCTATTTGGGGTCCTTCGTGGTTGCATATTAATCTTATTGTTTTTTAATTCCTGTGAAGATTGCCTTGAGGTTTTGAAAAAAAACTGCATTGAATCAGTAGATTGCTTCGATACTATGGACCTAAGTCTTCCAGTCATGAAATGTAGAATATATTTCCATTTATTTGTATATTTTAAAATTTCTTTTGGTAACATTTTGTAGTTTTCAACATAAGTCTTTCCTATCCTTGCTTAAGTTTATTCCCTAGTATTTAATTATTTTTAATGCTATTGAAAATGTAGTTATTTTTTAAATTTTCCTTTCAGATTGTTCATTGTTAGTATATAAATACAACTGATTTTTTTTTTGCATGTTGATTTTATATCCTACAACTTTGTTGAATTTATTTATTGGTTCTGACAGGTTGTTTTTGTATGTGAAATCCTTAGGAGTTTCTTCATATAAAATCATGCCATCTGTGAGTAGAGATTATTTCTTTCATTTTGGATGATTTTATTTCTTTTTCTTATCTAATTGCTCACACTAGAACTTCAGTATGATATTGAATAGAAGTGGCATGAGTGACATCCTTGCCTTGTTCCTGATCTTAGGGGAAAAGATTTTAGATTTTAACTGTTAAGGATGATGCCAGTGGTTAGCTTATTGCATATGGCTTTTGTTATGTTCAGTAATTTCCTTTTATTCCTAGTTTGTTGAGTGATTTTATTATGACCATTAAATTTTGTCAAATTCCTTTTCTGTATCTCTTGAGATGATCATGTGATTTATATCCTTTGTTCTGTTAATGTGGTGTATCACCTTGATTACTTTTTGTCTGTGGAACTATCTTTGCATCCTGGGGATAAATTCTACTTGTTAAAAAGATATATAATCCTCTTAGTGGGCTGTTGAATTTGATTTGTTAATATTTTGTTGACATTTTTACATACATACTCATCAAGAATATTGACCTGTAGATTCCTGCAGTGTCTTTTTCTGGCTTTGGTTTCAGGGTAATGCTAGCCTCATAAATGAGTTTGGAGGTGGTCACCCAAGCCCTTCTCATTTTTTTGGAAGATTTGAGAAGGACCATTGTTAATTCTTCTTTAAATATTTGCTAAAATTTATCAGTGAAGCCATTAGTCCCGAGCTTTTCCTTGTTGGATAGTTTTTTGTTTGTTTGTTATGTTTGATGTGTTAACTGATTCAGCCTCCTAACTGATTATAGGTCTGTTCAGATTTTCAATTTCTTTCTAATTTAGTCTTGGTAGGTTGAATTTATATTTTAGTTTATCCAATTTGTTGGTGTTTCATTACTCATAGTTATTTATTATGACCCTTTTTATTTCTGTGACATCTATATCTCCTCTTTCATTTCTAATTCTATTTATTTAAGTATTTTCTCTCTTTTCTTAGTCTAAATATTTATCAAGTTTATCCTTTAAAAAACAGCTATTAGTTTTGCGTTTTTATTTCTTTTCTATTTTCTATTTTATTTATTTATATTTTAACCTTCATTATTTTATTCCTTCTGGTAGCTTTGGATCCAGCTTTATCTTTTTCTACTTTATTGAGTTGTAGAATTAGGTTGATTATCTTTTTTTTAAGATCTTTCTTCTTTTTTAATGTTGGCGTTCATTGCAATATACTTTTCTCTTACTACTGCTTTTGTTGCATGCCATAAAATTGGGTATGTTGTGACTTATTTTCATTTGTCTCAAGATATTTCTAATTTCCTATTTGATTACTTCTTTAATCTAGTGGTTGTTCTGGAGTATTGTTTAATTTTTAATGATTTGTAAATTTTCTAGGTTTGTTTTAGTATTTATTTCTACTTTCATTCTACTGTAGTTAGAAAAGATGCTTTTGATAAGTTAGTCCTCTTAAATTTGTTAGGACATGTTTTATGACCTAACATGTCATCTATCCTGTAGAATGTTCTGTGTGTACTTGAGAAGAAGGTGTATTCCACTTTTATTGACTGGAATGATCAGTATGTGTTTATAAAGCCCATTTGTTTTATATTGTGCAAGTCCTCTTTCCTCATTGATCTTCTGTCTGAGTGTTCTATTATTGAAAGTAAATATTGAAGTATTCTATTAGTGTGTTGCTGTCTATGTCTCCCTTCACGTCTGTCAATGTTTGCTTCATATGTTTGGGTGCTCTGATGTTGTATACATATGCGTTTGTAACTGTTATATCATCTTTGTGCATTGATCTTTTTATCATTATATAATATCCTTGTCTCTTGTGACAGTTTTTGACTTAAAATGTATTTTGTCTGGCATAAGTATGGTCATCCTCTTTATTTTGTCTTTTTGCATGGAACGTCTTTTTTCCCCCATCCTTTCACTTTGATCAGATTTGTCCTTAAATCTATAGAGTCTTTACAGGTAGCAGATAATTGTATCTTTTAAATCTACTCTGCCACTCTATGCCATCTGATTGAGGAGTTTAATACATTCACATTTAACAAAATTCTTGAAAAGGAAGGACTTCTTATGGCTATTTTGTTGATGATTTTCTTTCTGTTTTGTAGTGTTTCTGGTCCTTTTTTTCTCTCCTGCTATCTTCCTTTATGTTTCATTGATTTTTTTTTATAGTGACATGCCTTCTTTTCTTTCTCATTTATTTTGTATATCTTCTATAAATATTATGTTTAGCATTACCATGGGGCTTACATAAACATGTTATAGCTATAATACTCTATTTTAAGCTGATAACAATTTAACTTCAATCACATACAAAAACTCTTCACTTTTACCTCTCTCCTTCTCTACCCTTTATGTTATTGATATCACAAATTACATCTTTTTATGTTGTGTATCAAATAGTATATTTTATAGTTATTGCTATTTTTATGTTTTTGTCTTTGAACTTCTAAACCAGAATTAAAATTGATTTATGCACCTCACAGTATTACAGTACTGTGTTTTTAAGTATATATATATTTACCAGTGAACTTTACACATTAAAATGTTTTCAGTTTATTGTTTAGCATCTTTCAGTTTCAATTTTTGGTACTCCATTAGGATTTTTTTTGTAAGGCAGGTCTAATTGAGCAGAACTCCCTTAGCTTCTATTCATTTGAAAAAGTATGCATTCTTCGTTTTTAAGGAGAGTTTTGCCAGGTATACTATTCTTGCTTGGCATTTTTTAAGCACTGCGAATATATGATGCATTTTCATTTTTGGCTGCAAGATTTCTGCTGAGAAACCCACTGATAGTGTTAAGAGTGTTTTCTTGTACACAATGATTGGATTTCCACTTGCTAGTTTCAAAATTCTCTGTCTTTTAATTTTGACAGATTTTATGTGTCAGTGTGGACTTCCTTGGGTTCATCTTATTTGGGATTCATTTGCCTTCTCGAATCTGAATGCATTTTTCCTTCTTCAGATTTGGGGTGTTTTTGTCTAATAATTCTTTTAAAAAATATTTTTTTCTCTTTCTACCTGTTTTCTCTCTGTCTTTCTCCTGGGACTCCCATAATTCATACAGTAGCTAGCTTGATAACTTTCCATAGGTCACTTGGGCTTTCTTCACTGTTTTTGATTCTTTTTTCCATTTTGCTCCTCTGTCTATTTAATTTCAAATGACCTACTGTTGAGTTTGCTAACTCTCATATCTTCTTGGTCACCTTAGCTGTTGAACCCTTCTAGTGAATTCTTCAGTACAATTATTGCATTCTTCAGGTGCAAACTGTTTTTTTTTTTTTAATTTTATAATTATGTCTGCAGACCACATGTTGAGAACTGCTGGTCTCAGCTGCTATAATAAAAAGACCCAAAAATACAGATGATTAAACAAAATATTTAATAAAATAATATTTGCTCATGTAATGCAGTGGTTCTCAACCAGGGGAAATTTTGTCCCTCCCAGGTATTTGGCAATGTCTAGAAACATTCTTTTTGTTGCCATGACTGGAGAGAGAGAAGTTACTGGCATCCAGGAATGCTACTAAACATCTTAAACATACAAAACAATCTGCTAGAACAAAGAATTATCCAACCTTAAATGACAAGTTGAGGTACAGAAACTCTGGCTTAAAGATGGGAGTTCAAGTGAGGAAGATGGTCATCTCCTCCACAAGGTCATCTGAGGACTGAGGTTCCTTCTTTTCTAGCTGTCCCGTCATTTCCCAAGGAGTTGCCCTTATCTACAGAGGAAGTCCTGCCTCACTGGAATCACGTCTACTTTTTTGCAAGAGGAATAGAATGACATGAACAATTGCATAGGCAAATATTGTTTTATCTTGTCTGATCTTCTATATTCTTGGGTATATTTGTTAAAGCAGCTGAGACCAGCAGTTCTCAATGTGTGGTCTACAGAGAACCTTATATGGAATATGTTATGTCAAAACTATTTTTATAGTAATGCTAAGATGTTATTTACACTTTTCACTGCCTTGACATTTGCACTGATAGTGTCAGATCAGTAAAACTGGGGGCTGCTTAGTACAAATCAACTTCTTAGTACAAATCAACTTCTTACAATAAATTGGCTCTTAAGGAAATAACGTGGAAGTTCTACACATCCTTCCATCTACTTAAATTCCATTGGTAAGGACTTGTCCAAAAGACGAGGCTAAGACTTTGACATGGAGGAAGGAGTCCATTTAAAAGTGAGATGCAGGGAGTGGTTTCTGGGAAAACATTGGCAATATCTACCATGATAGAGGAATGCTTTAAAGCTTTTGAAAGCATGCTCAAAGAAGTCAGAGACCTTTTATCATAGAACAACTTAATATTTTTATTTATGTATAATAATAAGTTGTTACATGTAAAACAAACCCATTTCTTGTTATATTTTGCAAACCCCCTGGACTTATAATGAATTCACCATTCACTTTCTGGAGGCAATTAATTCATTGGGGATCTATTAAATACTCTTGCCCAAATGAAGAATGTGTTACTTTGGAACAGGTCATCAGCTTCTACAAAATTTAAGTCAACTGATATCTGACTGGTTTATGGGACTTATCTTTGGGCTTTATTAAAATCCTGTGTTTTTAACTTGAAAAAGAAAAGGAAGACAGACATTGACTTACTGTCAAAATCAACAAGGTCTGGATGAAGGCCCCTTGAAAGTCTCATCCCTGTGAGCTAGTAAACATTTATAGCTAATTTGAAATGAGATGCCTAATTACATAATTTCATTCCAATTAAGTTGCTAATTAATTGACAGGGCATCTTTGAAAGCTTTACACAGCACAAGTAAAGGCAACTACATCTTGAGCCTATTACCTGTGACCCGTTGGGAGAGATCAGTAAATAACCGTTTAAGAGACTGGAGACAGAATTTGCAAAAAGAGAAAAGAGGCCAACCCTGGGGATATCCAGACTCAGGACCAGTCCTGGCCCAGCCTCCTTTGAGGTTTTTTTTCTCAGCCTATTTCTTGAGTAAGTAATGAAAAGGAAACAAGGAAAAAAATACTCTCTTACTGAGTATTTACTGCATTCATGGGCTAGGAAGCTGCAAATGAAAAATGTAAGGCACTAGACTATCTGACCACTTGTTTTAACTAACACTGTTGCTTGGGCATTAGGTAAGTAGCTTTGCTATCTCCCCACTGTCTAACTCAGCCAGGCCTCTCTTGTTTTTCCATCTCTGATCTTTATTCTGGGGCCGACTTAAAGCTTATTTTTGGGACAGATTACCAATGTCTATTTAATCTCTTTCAAGTAATAATGATTAATATTAAATAATTAATACATAAATAATAAATATTTATTATTTGAATATAATTCCAAATCATCATCAATTTGTTGAAATGTATTATTTTACTACTTGCATACTCCAGCTTATTGAAGTAGAAAGATATAATAATAAACATCTCTTTATACACGCCTGAGACTTCATTGCCTCCACTGGAGAAGAAATTATTGGAATGTATCTTTTTCATCCAGTTTAATGCCAAAGCAGAAAACTAGGGTGGACAAGCTGGTTGTCTCATTACTAAACATTACTGTTGACCCAAGAGTCTTACAACATCACTTCAGCAATGCTCAGGGACTACACTATCACATCTTTACATCTTATCACTGGTTTTATTCTTAATAATTCATCGAACAAATTTGAGTTTAGGTTTATCATCCAATCTAAAGAGTTTCATGTGGTATGTCACCCACTATTATCATTGCGTCTGCAACTGCCATCATGCATCTTTTAACAAAATGTGTACCTATGCAACCGTCTTGCATGTTCTGCACATGTACCCCAAAACCTAAAATGCAATAAAAAATTTAAAAAAATATATTATTTGAACAGGTAAGTTTCCTCACAGATATATCAACTATTTTGTATATATCTCTAGTTCCCTGTTAATGAATATCAGCAGAAATCTTATCATTTCATATCTAAGGGTCTGTGTGGGCATGCAATTGTTAGGAATTATTTTAGCGAATAACTGATTCAAAAATTCATTGCTTAAAAACAAGATAATTTTTTACAGAAGCATTCAGAACCCCAAAGAGATTATAACTCACACACACTTATTTTAAAAAGCAGATAATATCTTATTCCTTTTCCCCGAACATCCCCTCATACCAACTCAAATCTTCACCAATACAGAGGAATCCAGGGGGAATCATAAGAGAAGCATCTTTGCTATCCTCATTGAAGTGAGAGATAGGGAACCTTTCCTTTGCTTGTACTCAGTGCCTGGAATCACCTAGGAAAGCCCCTTTCTATGGGAGCTCAGCAGCCACGAGCAAGCTGGCTTTACAGCCTCCATCCTGGTTACCGACAGGTTACTCAGGCTATGACCACTGAGGTCCACTTCCACTAATGCCTCAGAATTTATCCTGCATGGTATGTGGGCACACATCACTGTATATTGCAGCTGGAATGCCAACAAAGTGGACCTTAAAGGCAATTGAATCCCATCCTCTCATTGTACAGATGAGGATGTTAAAATGCAGATGGGTGACAAGCAAATATTTGGTTGTGCTCATAATCCATTTCAATGTTGATGTTGAACTATTTACTTAATTAAAAATCACAAGATTGATCCATATGTATACAAACATCTATGGACTTACCAATGGAACATATACCTTATATATCTATAAATATTATAGACTTTCTGGACACTCAGATTCCTTCCATAGAAATTTCTGAGGCTTTGAGATCCTGGACTTCTGCTCTCCACATGGTACAGTCAGTTGTAACACAGGAAATCTCATTTAGGAACATATGCAGGGGAAATGGTGATCACTTTGCTAAGTCCTGGTTTATCACTTATCTCCGTCACTTCCTGGCATCATAGCTATCTCACCTGATCTTACTTTCCACTAGATTAGAGCCCATTCTAGGCCATCACCCAAAAACTGGAGGAGACCTTTTGGTACTTGTAATTTGAGTTTATTTTCATGTATTTAGTTTGTTTTGATGCAAACTATAAATTTAATGAATAAAATAAAATATCCAGAATGTCTTTTTCTAAGCCCAGAGGATAAGCATTCCTTAGAGTGTATGTGATGGAGTAATATGACACATGTTGACTAGAATATTACTGAGGCTGCCAACAGAGAGAGCAACACAAACAAAAGTATGGCTTAAAGTTCCTAAAGCTTTGATTTGTTGCCTTCTTGAAAGGAGGTAGTCTTAATGTACTCCTTATGTGCCATTATGACATCTTTACCTCTGGATATTTATATTTATTTATCAGTTTATGATAGTTATTGATTTTTAACAGTTATGTTAAGTATCTTGAAGAAACACATGTAAAGATATTTTCAAAATTCATAGTTTGCTGTTAATCACTTATGTCCTGAAACTATCGCTAAGCAAAAGTTTTCATTATGTGTACTTTGAGGGAGTATAAATTTAATTTAGTGTGAGAAGGATAAAACCCAGGATTCATCACCATCATTTCAAACCAGACACTGTGATCCTGGAGCTTTTGCTTTGTTTTTGTTTTAATGGGTTGAGAGAGGCTTCCTGATTTGCTTCTTGGTTGATTTTTTAATATATTTGGTAGTGTCAACATTGAGGCTCACCAGATCTCTGGCAAAGCCCATTGTGAGGAATAGCTGGGCCAGTGTTTTAACTTTGGAATATACTGAAAGGATCATATTCTATCATTGAGAGTCTTTTACTTAGATGGCATTACTGAATGTACATTTTCAGAAATTATTTTGAAGAATCACATCAAAGATGAAGCTCATCAAGAATACTCAAAAGAACTCTACAGATTTAGTGCAATCTCTGTCAAAATACCAACAGCAATCTTCACAGAAATAGAAAAAAAAAAACCCTAAAATATATATGGAACCACAAAAGAATCAGAATAGCCAGAATAGCCAGAGCTATCCTAAGCAAAAAGAAAAAAAAAAAAAGCTGAAGCAATCATATTGTCTGACTTCAAATTATACTATAGAGGTTCAGTAACCAAAACAGCAGGATACTGGCATGAAAAAAGACGCAGACATCAATGGAACAGAATAGAGAACCCAGAAACAAATGCACACACCTACAGTGTACTCATTATTAATAAAGTCACCAAGAACATACACTGGAAAAAAGACAGTCACTTCAATAAGTGGTGCTGGGTAAATTGGATATACGCAGAAGGAAACTGGACCCCTATCTCTCACCATATACAAACATTAAATTAAAATAGATTAAAAAGTTAATCTATTTTAACCTAAGACCTTAACTTTGAAACTACTACAAGAAAACATTGGGGAAAAATCTCCAGGACATTTATCTGGGCAGAGAATTTTTGAGCAGTAACTCACAAGCATAGGCAATCAAAGCAAATGGACAAATGAGATCATAAGTTGAAAAGCTACTGCACAGCAAAGGATACTATCAACAACATGGAGAGACAGCCCACAGAATGGAAGAAAACAGTTGCATATGACTCCTCTGACAAGGAATCGATAATCAGAATATATAAGGAGCTGAAACAGCTCTACAGAAAAAAATCTAATAATCTGGTCAAAAAATGGGCAAAATATTTGGATAAACATTTCTCAAAACAAAAAAAAAAAAAAAAAAGAACCTACATGAAAAGGTGCTCAACTCCATTATCTTCGAAGAAGTGCAAATTAAAACTACAATGTGATAGAAGGAGGGTTACCAGAGGCTGGGAAGGGTAGCAGGAGGTTGTGGGAGAGGCGAGGATGGGTATCGGTTTCCAAAAAAAAAAAAAAAATAGAAAGAATGAGTAAGACCTACTATTCGATAGTACAATAGTGTGACTATAGTTAATAATTGCTTAATTGCAAATTTTAAAATAACTTAAAAATGTAATTGGATTGTTTGTAACTCAACAATAAAATTAAAGAACATGGTGGAGGGCAAAAAAAATTTTAAATACAAAAAATCAAAATAATGCCATGAAATAAGTAAACTGGATATTCACATAATGAAATGGCTACTTTTGAAAAGGGTTTAATTTTTATATAACTATAAAAGGTAGCCTCCCACTACCCTCCCCAGCCTCTGGTAACCCTCCTTGTACTCTCTTTTTTTGAATTATGTTGTTTTGGTTTTTAGATCCCATAAGCAAATGAGAATATGCCATGCTTGTTTTTACTGTGCCTGAATAGTTTAGAATAGCTCTATGAGAAAATCCCAGATTTTTCCAAAATAATAGAGTTAAACTTAAGATTTTTAAAAACAGTTGTCTCTTTTCTAGTTTCTTCAATAAATGTGTTTTTTAAAAATATATATATTTAAGAAATTTTAGACCAGGCATGGTGGCTCATACCTATAATCCCAGCGCTTTGGGAGGCCAAGGCAGGTGGATCGCCTGAGCCCAGGCATGCAAACCATCCTGGCCAACATCAGGAAACCCTATCTCTACTAAACATACAAAAATTAGCTAGGTGTGGTGACGGGCACCTGTAATCCCAGCTTCTTGGGAGACTGAGTCAGAATCACTTGAACCAGGGAGATGGAGGTTGCAGTGAGCTGAGATGGCACCACTGAACTCCAGCCTGGGTGACAGAGCAACACTCCATCTGAAAACAAAAACAAAAACAAACAAAAAAACAAAGAGAAATTTTGAACAAGATACAGACAATTCCAAAAGGGCAAGCAGTATGGCATGTGATTCAGAACAGGGTCTTCAAAATACAGATCCTGATTTGGTCATTGCAGGCCATGTGTCTTTGATAAAACACCTTTGCTCAATTACTTACATAGTAAAAAGGGGACAATAAGGGTGCTAGTTTCTAATATAGCTGAGAGGGTTGCATCAGAATGTCTTCGGTAATTTTAGCACATTCCCTGTCACTAAGTGATATTAATGGTTATGTTCATAATGCCATTAACAAATTTATTACTTTCCAATCAGGAAACAAAACAAATTTAGGACAATCACATATTAAGAATCAATTTTTTTTAACAAATAAGGTTGTGGCTTTAGTTTTTAATTGAAATAGATAATTAAGCACGTTCTCTTAATCATTTTGTAAAATTTATTGTGTTTTTCCATATGCCAAGTTGTTAACAATTCTATTTTCTTAATCTCTCAAGGTTGCCACATTTCAATAGAAATAGCTATTAAAATAGTGATTTTTTTCCTTCTACTTGTATCTGAACATCATTTATTTATTTAATCCAAAAGCTGAAGAAATGAAAAATTGGGAGATAGTGGTTTCACTGTTCACAGACCAGCTTTCCCACTGGCTCAGTGACCTCAAAACAAATTGGTTTACTCCTCTGTGCCTCTGGGCCAATGAAGAAGCTTTCAGCTGCCAACTAGAGAAGAAACTCCTGAGAATGCCTTTAGCAAGAGCACAGCTGAGGCAGATTAGCTCCAGGGCTGGTTAATTCAGTGTCCCAAGGACAATATTTAAGATCTAAGGTTTCTTCCCGACTGTGTTTCCCGAATTCCTCAGTATTTGTTTTCTTCTCATATTTTCCCTTCATGAACTCATGTTGGCTCTGCAGGACCAGGCATTACCCAGACACATAACTCTAGCAGAGAGAGGAATGAGCATGTCTTTTCTTTTGTATCCTTCATAAGACTGAGAATATCCTTCCTACAACTCTCCACCTCAGGATCTCCCTGACATGCCACTATTCAGAACTGGGTCACATGTCACCCCAGTCACTGCCAAGAGTAGTGAGATTGCTTTGCTTGGTTAGAGTGGTTAGATTAATCAGGATTTATCTCTTAGGTGGAGAGGGTTTCTTCTTTGTAAGTTGGATAGTTTAGCAAAATTTACTTTAGGATTGAAAGGACTTGGGTAACAGTGTACAGTATCTGCCAAAGCCTTAATTTTTTTAGCCTATAAAATAGGACAAAGTTCAGTTTTATCTAGGTCACAGAATTTTTAAAGGATAAATGATATAATGTCAGCTCATGGAGTTATAAGCAAGCCTAGGACTCTCAAATGAACAGCAGTGCTTTCATGATAAGTATAAGGATCCTTGGCCAGTTATGTATAAATGCAACCCTAGTTTCTTCTTTACCTCCTTGCCCACTGTTCACCCATGGCTTTCAGCATTCATTTATTTTTACATCGATCCCCATTCCAAATTCACATGACGATAAAAGGTACAAACCAGATGACTTCCAGTCTTATTATTATCTTAACAAGTTTGCAGGGAGCCATTAATAATGTAGAGCAAAATGCAGTCCAGGTGAGTATACCACCAAGATGCAACTTACAAAGGTAGCTCTATAAAAGGCAACTTCATTCCTTGTTGTAAAACTACCGTGTATTCCTTCTGTGTAAGTGGGCACAGGGAGAACTCAAAGGCTTTATGGCTTAGCATGCATGCTCTCTTACCAGACACTGTTTTTGTCCCTTGTTGTGGCCATTCTGAGTTTTTTTATGCAAATGTGACCCACTAAGAAGGATTGATTTGTGCTCAGGTCTCAGCCAATGCCCATTTTCTTATGCCCTGGGATTTGTTTCGTAGCTGCCCCTGGCCCTGCGGTTGAGGTTTCTCACCAGTTCGATTCTAATATGTGAACACTTTCCTTCGATTCTCTCTGCCTGATTTCCCTTTGCATTTACCTGTTCCCATCAATGCAAAACACTGAACGGTTCAGATTGATTTTCCTTCTCAAAACATGAAAGGTCTGTTTTTCAAACTTCAGTGTTTTCTAAGGAAATATCTCTGATCAATATGTGTAAGAATTAAGGGAAAACACCAGACTCCTCCTTCTGATTGTCAGTAACTCAAAGCAACTTGTTTACCTATTTGTATTCTTCCCAGCAGAAAACGTTAACAATTGCAATTATCACCATTATGCAGTATGTTCAATTGTACAATCAATGTAATTGCCAAATGGAAATTATACAATAAATATAATTGCTGCTTTGCTCCTGTGTGGTATTTCAGTGGCACTTCGCATTTATTTTGTCCTTTAATTAGTAACAGGTATAATTACAGCACTACACTCAGAGCTGAAGCTGAGTAATTTGTGGGAGTGAGCATAGGGTACAGATATTGAAAGGGGGCTGCTGTGACTCATTCTTTGTTGGAATTGTCTAAATACATCCACCTATTGTCTAAAATCCACCTAACAGCCCCAAATTGAGCTGACCTGTGGACACATTTGGTGTAAACGCCAGGTGAAAAATTCCCTGCAGTTCATGAAATAGGTGACTTTGCCATCCTTCTGCTTGGCTTCCTGCATCCCATTGTGCCTATCATTTGTCTATCTAGATGAATGTGTTCATTCATTAATTTAATAAGTATTTATTGAGCACTGATTATTTGCCAGGTATTATTTTACCTGCAGGAGGTATGTAGTGAACAAGAGAGGCATGACGCTTAAGTTCTAGGGGAAAAATACAGAGACTACATAAGGAGCCAATCAAGTGATAGGAAGTCGAAGGTGATTTGTGCTTTAAAACATGCTAAGAAGAAAAAGTTACTATGATATCATAATATCTTTTGATTGCATGGTCAGGGAGAACAACTTTCCAAGACCTGATATTTAGCTTGAGATAACAATGAGGCAGGTTGTTCAAGGGGGGACGGAAGAAGGAGGGAAGAGAGAAAGAGAGAGAGAGAGAGAGTCTGTGAGGTGCGCTGGAAGAGGTAGAGAGAGAAGGGCTTAGATTTAGAGGGTTTCCACATGATAACAGGGAATTTGACATTTATTATAAGTGTTACGGGAAACCAGTGGAGAGTATGGTGCACAACAGTGGCATAACTTGATTTCCGTTTTCTTTTCCTTTTATTTTTTAGACAGAGTCTTACTTTGTCACCCAGGCTGGAGCACAGTGGCACGATCTTGGCTCACTGCAACCTCCGTCTCCAGGGTTCAAGTGATTCTCCTGCCTCAGCCTCCTGAGTAGCTGGGATTCCAGGTGTGTGCCACCACGCCCAGCTAATTTTTGTATTTTCAGTAGAGACAGGGTTTTGCCATGTTGGCAAGGCTGGTCTTGAACTCCTGACCTCAAGTGATCCACAGGCCTCAACCTTGCAAAGTGCTGGGATTACAGATGTGAGCCACCGTGGTGGGCCTTGCTTTCCATTTTATACAAAGTCTATTTTGGTTCTCGTATAAAAACTGATTGTAGAGTAACAAGAAAGGAAAGAAAGCAGATAGGGAGAAAATTGCCACAGTCTGGGTACACGTTTCTGGTTGCTTGACTTAGGATGGTTCTGGTTAAAAGAACCATCCTAGGAGATGAAAAGAAATAGAATGATTAGAAGAGCATTGGAAGTGGATGGCTATTGACTGTTGACAGAATTGATGTGAACAGTGAGTTGAAGAATTAAATTCCGAATGGTGCTAAGCTTTTGGCTTGGAAGTTACTGGAAGTCTTAAAAAAAGAACAGTATTATTAATAAGAAAACAAAGCTTTTTCCATTTGAAATACTGTTAGACATCCAGGTAGACTATTGGATAAATATCCTAAAGGGGAGTAGTCAAATGACATAAGCATCAGGAACAGTAGACAGAAGAGATCTCAGGATTGAGCTGTGAGTTTTTGCAACATTTAGAGGTTCCACAGTAAGGAAGACTCAGCAAAGACAACTGAATAATAACAACTAGTGAGGCTGAAGGAAAACAGGGAACCACTCCATCCAAGAGAACCTGTATCAAGAAGAGAAACATTAACGATGCGAAATTTTGCTAAGAGACTAAGATGAAAGCAAAGCTGTGTGGCTCTGCATTTGGCAATGTGGAGGCTGCCATTGACCTTGTCAGAACAGCTTTAGTGGAGTTTCTAGGCTACATATATGATATGTGTGGGTTGAAAAAAAAAGTGAGGTGAGGAAATGAAGACAGCATGCACAGATGATTTTTGAAGTGCTATGACAAAGAACAAGAAGCCCAGTTGTAGGTGGAGAGGCACATGGGTCAAAGAGAGGCTGTTGGATATTTCTGTATGCAAGTAAGTGAGAAAAGTGAGAAGTGGATGTTGCAGGGTGGGAGGTGGAGTGCTTTGAGAACAAGTCCTTGAGTAGATGAGACATGGAATGCAGAGTATAAGCGAAGAGGGTGCCTCAGATAGGAACAGAGGCTTGTCTTCCTCTGTGATGGGAGAGAAGGCGAGAGTGTAGGCATGGATTCAGGAAGGTCAGTGTGTGATAGTGGGAGGACTGTTGCTACCTCCCCGTAGTTCGTGATCTAGAGGAGAGAGACACATCGTACACAGCTCACTGTATGAGTCAGACAGCGGTCTGAGCAGACAGCAATAACTGCTGTGAGAGGGCACTGGTGGGAGGAATTTGCCTACCAAAGTTTACAGTGCAGGTGGCATCTGACTTTCGTGTTAATTAATACGTATTATTATGCAGTTATTTGACTTATACATCAACAGGTATAAGGGAATTTCCTCTAGAAGACCCCCTGTGAAAGACATTGTATCAAGAAAGACCAAGAAAGGCACACAGGTTGATTTCTTGTTCTTAGTAAAGTTACTCTTCCCCAGAACCCTCTCAGGCATCAGTGCCTTTTCAAAGCCCCGTTCTCCTTTGAAACCTTCCTCTCTCCCTTTCCTTGGCTATTTTCTAATTATCTTGCAAGGCTAAGTTGAAGTATTCTTCTTCTAAAAAGCCTTCCCAAAGCCTACCCCACAAAACCCTTATCAATTTGAATTAGATCCTTCCTAGATGTAGATAGAACAAAATAGTGGCTTCTACTTTTTTGATGTGTTGGCATGACTTTTGGCTTTATCCACCTGGTACAACAAGAAGCGTCTATAGTGGTAGCCACGCTAGAGCAAAACGATATTCTGAGACCCAGAGGACTAGAATGAAGGCTGCCAGAAGAGAACCGTGCTTGCAGTGTTGGAAAAAATTATTGCTCATGTCTCCATGGACACGAGCAGCTGAATCTAGCTTTTCACTTTACTTTGGTTGAAGACCGTTTCAACATGTATCATGAAATAAACATACAAATAATGAAAATCAGAAACAAAACTCTCAGCATATGGGTCAGAAATCCTACTCAGTTTCAAAGTATAGGACATTTTAGGTGGGACTTAAGTAGTATCAGCACCATTTCCACAGCCCAGGGATGAATTTTATTGTGGTCTTTGTTAGGAAAGTTCAATGGAACAAGCCTCCTGCCCCCAGCCCCTGCCATATCTCTATAAAACAGTCATATGCTATGGAAAAGGCTTTAGTTCTTAGTCTGAATATAGTGGCAGGATAATATCACCTGCACCATAGATACCCATGCACCAACCCCCAGAACATGTGAGTGTGTTATGTGACATGTCAAGAGAGAATTAAGTTTGTGGATGGAATTAAGGTTGCTAATCAGTTGACACTGAAATAGGAAGATTATCCTGCACTACTTGGGTAAAACTAATGTAATGACAAGGGCTCTTATAAGTAAACGAGAGAGGCAAGAGAGTCAGTGTCAGAGAGAGACAGCATGAAAAGAACTTGACTGGGCATTTCTTGTTCTAAAGACAGAAGGTGGCCACAGATGAAGGAGCATAGGTTAGAAAAGGCAAGAAGATGGATACGTCCCCTACAGTCTCCAAAAGGAGTACAGCTTTGCTGATATGTTCATTTTAGTCCAATGAGACTAGCTTCAGATGTTTGACCTGCAGGATGGTAAGATTATAGATTTTTGCTGTTTTAAGCCATAAATTTTGCGAACATTTGTTGCAGCAGCAACAGGAAACTAATATCCAGTGTGATGTACCTCTGTGCCTGAATCTGAAATTCCATCTAAAACCTGTGCACACTCACAGTATGTAAATTGGTGACAAGATGAAAACATTCATAAGCAAAATGCTGTGCCTGAGAACACTGCCCTTTCAGTAAGGGGATACTGAATACATGTCAGTTTTTAAACAACCCCACAGAGCTTCAGTTTTCTCAGCTTGACATTTGGGGTAGTAACACATTTCTACATTACAAGGAGATGTAAGTAAGATAATGTGCTATGAATGGTTTTGTAAACATTTATAAATTTCCTCGTAAGATCTCTGCGATGATTCTAATAACCTTATGCAACACTAGAAAGTATACTGGTATGAGAGACGCAAGAGCTGGGTTCAGGTCTCACTTTCAATGCCTGTAGCTTTACACAACAATTTATCTTTATGAAGACTATTTTCTCATTGGTAAAAATATTTAGTCATCTATGCTAAAAGGTAATAATAAAAGTAAATTATTTGCACTGTATATGCAAATAATTATTAATAAAATATGTTAACATAATTATTTCTCATTTTTGGTCAATAAAACAGTATCTGCAATTCCAGGTCTCAGTGTACAAGATCTCTACATGAGCTACAGTGAGTGGTGATAAGGAAGAGAGTGAACGGCAGGTGCAGGAATGCCCATATAATTGGTGAGCTCTTTCTCCAGCTGCTGTGTCCAGGAGATATGCGCTGATGTTAAGACAATCCCTGAAGTCCTTGGTAGAAAGGTCCTTAGGAATCACTCTATCCTATTTAGATTGATTCCTGAGAAAGTTAAAGCTACCCCAAACCCAGTTCTGTTACTCAGAGTTCCTGACACAATTCTCTGAGTTGTCTAGTGAGTAGAAATAGAAGCCAAAGGTTCATGGAAGTCCATAAATGCACTGTACATCTTAAACATTTAAGAAAACCCTGTCCATCTTGAAAGTGGATCATGAATCTAAGAGTCAGGGTCATTCTCTGTGACAGCAATCAAGGTGAGAGCAACCAACTAGCTCTCACAGGAAGTTTTGGTAGGCAGAAACTTCATTGATTTGTCTGCCTTCACGAGAGCAAGTGAATGAATGTTTTGTTTAAAGGGAATCTCCTCTTTTGAACAATATAAGTCTTATTTTCTTCAAAGGGTTATGCGTTATCAAGGAACTTGATGTGCCCAGGGGTTAAACTTAGTTTTCTTGAGTTCCATTTCTGTATAAAGGCTCCAGGATACTTTCTGTAGGGATTAAGTGTTAGGCACACAACTCTCCCACACAAAACTAAAAATTGTTCCGCAAATATGGAGAGTATAGAAAATTTGGTAATATGTGCAAAATGATGAGAATGGTACACAGAACAGAGTGCAGTGTGTCTGTATTATGCTCTGTGATCTGGCATAGGTTCAATTATATTTTGATTGATAATTTTTTTATAAATCCATGCTTTGGAAGGTGACCTGTCTTTCTTTCTCCTAAAGGTAATGTTATGCCTCTACCTGTGTATCTTATCCTAGATCAACAACACTGGATGAGAGAAGAGCATATGAAGGACCATGTGATATTTATCTTAAGATAATACTAGAAGAATGGAGGCTATTCTAGAACTTAATTGACTTCAGATAAATCTGAGAAACAAGAATCTTGAATCTTTAAGCTAGTCATAATTTCCCTCTTAGAAAAATTTGTCTCTAATTTGTTTATTCCCCAAATATGTAATTATTGTAAAGAAATAGAAGCAATAACTAAATTCTTCACTAATAAAGCTGCCTTTTTTTAAATGGCATTTGACATCTTATAGTATTATTTAGAATATTATAGTGACATAGTCTTATCAAGAAAGAGAGCATTTAATCACAAATTTATAAAGCAACTAGATTGAAAATTAATGAAAATTTTGTACACAATAGTTGATGTTACCTTATGAAAAATAAAACCTTACATGGTTGTTTCATTAAAAGTCCCTGCTTCTAATACATAGCTATTATTTTATATTCACTAAAAATATGTGGAAGGAAACACTGAAAATATCACTTGAAGATAGACACAGCTTGTCAGGCTTCTTTTATGATTTTTCAGATGCAATATGGAAGAAAAAGACATATAAACACTATTTCCTTGAGTGGTAGATCAAATAAAGGACAGGTTTTTTTTTTTTTTTTTTTAATTCTTGTAACAGCTCTTGGTGAGGTAGAACAAAATAAAAGATGGTTTAGAACAAGAGAATAACATTTATATCACTTGGCTGTCTTATTTGTAAGAAAGTAGACACATTCTTTGCAGATAGGTAACAGTACTACCTGGTGCTATTTGAGTGGGATATATTTCCAGGATGTAGTTCATTAAAATAAGAAAAGGTGACTTAAAAACCTTCTACTTCTTATACAATCACACTTATCAACCCAGGTTAATTGGGAGAAAGGCTATATTTCTATCTGAGATTTAGAAAAGTATTATTTCATTCATTTATTCACTCACTCATTCATTCACCCCTCCTCTTCAAATTCATGAAACATCATTTGGGTGCAAGGCTATGATTCTAACTAATGTACTGAAAATAACTCAAGCAAGGATAACTAAGAATATATACTAATTATTTAATTCATGAATCAATTTGTTCATTTTTTTATTGCCTATTATGATGTGTAATACCAAATTTCTCAAACCTAAGCCAAAACTGTGAAGCACATTTGTAGTGAATATATTAACTGATCTGTTAATAGTCCAATTTATTTATGCAAATATATGTTTATGGCCCTTAAAGTCAATTTTCTTAAATAGAAATAGTTTTAGGCAGTTTATGTAAAATGTTGATTTTCTTGTCTATTTGCACTTGCATTGACTTCCATATGGTGAAGTAATAAAGATAGCTATTTGTTACTTGGTAGATTTTCACCTGTCAATGCAACATTTGGACCACTGCATATAAAACCAGACTTTTAGATAAGGGTCAAGGAAGCAATCTACACTTGGTGCCTACGATATTAAAAGTTTTTCTGTGTCAATCTAGTTTTCAAATAACATCTTTGTTCTTTCAAATGGCTTAAAGTTTGATGCCACTATCTGGGTTATTGAATGTGTGTGTGTGTGTGTTGCCAGGAAGTAGAATAAAGAAAGGACTATATTCGTATCGCAGCACTATGACATCATTATGTAGATTGGTGTATCCCTTCAGCCTCAGTATCCTTATCTGAAAAATGTACGTAATTACAGGTAGGGTGTTATGGGGATTAAATTCACTCTTTTTCAACACATTTTTTTAATGAGCACCTCCTTAATATCAGACACTGTTCTAGGTATTGGAAATACAATAGTGATCAAAACAAAATATTGCAGAAGTAACAATGTGCATTCTTAGCATTGTGCTAAATGTCATCTACAGTCTTTCGTGCAGCTGGTGTTGTTGCTGAGGTAGTGGTTGGTGGCAGTAGTATTAGCAGCAGCAGCAGTTCAGTGATACTTACTGGCTCCTGTACCAGACTGGATATTTCCTGACAGACGATATGAACTCCTAGTAAACAATGCCTACTCAATACCTGTCATGGAAAAGAGACACACATATTTGTTGAATTAAAGCATTGACTATATGTTTTCATGCATATTTTTGTAATTAATAAATGGAAGAAAGGCAGAGAGAGCACTAGGATCAGGACCATGTGATGGAAATACTCAGCCTGCTTATTTCTCACAAGGAATGAAGGGATAGGGATCTAGGACGAACTGGGTGGCATCAATGTCTAACATTATTTAGCAAGTAAATCTATATGGGCTCTAACTCTATCTTTACAACAAACCTATGGTGCAAGAGGAAGAGAGAAAATAAGTCACTTGCCCAAGTCAAGCGGCTAGTATAGTGATAAGTACAGAAAAGAATCAGACCTATTACTCTCTGAAGGCCTTTCTCCTTCCTTATCCTCTGAAGTAAAGCTGAGGACTCCTTTTCGGGTGAACTAACACTTAGAGATAGGAGTTGAGAGTTTCAGAGAAAGGGCTTGCAGTGTCTTATCCTATTGCCACTGAAGAAGAAAAAGGCACACCAACTTCATACTGAGCTAATCCAAGTTCAGTTTCAATTAAACATAAAGAGATAGCTGGGCTGGGTGCCCAGCACTTTGGGAGGCCAAGGTGGATGGATCTTGAGGTCAGGAGTTCGAGACCAGCCTGGCCAACATAGTGAAACCCCATGTCTACTAAAACTACAAAAAATTAGCTGGGTGTGGTTGTGGACACCTGTAATCCCAGCTACTTGGGAGGCTGAGGCAGGATAATTGCTTGAACCTGGGAGGCGGAGGTTACAGTGAGCCAAGATTGTGCCACTGCACTCTTGCTGGGTGACAGGCAAGACTCAACTGACCAAAAAAAAAAAAAAAAAAAAAAAAGAGAGAGACAGTTGTGGTTCCAGGCAGGAAATATCTGGGCCTGATTGCAGTTGAAACTACTGAAGCCACAGGGGCTTCTAGAAAGACCTGGACTCTGTGGCCAGCGGGAAGGAGTTTCACAAACACGATTTTGATAACACTTTGGCCAACAGTTGTATGGTGTTCTAATACTGCTTTAGAATGTTTCTGATGTCTCATAAGGGTTACATAGTGAGTTATCTGAAATCATTTCTGTCTCAAACTATCTATACTCCCTCACGGTGTTTTAGTCAACTCTTCATCTCAGTCTTGACATTAGAAGGAAAAATCTTTGTGAAATCTACTAAAGGAGACAAACTAACTTCTTGAACAATAGTGACCATTTTGGTGAGAGGCCTTTAGCAGTGGTGTTAAGAAGGCAAACCTTCAATTAGGACTGAAAAGGTTGTCCTTTTTTTAGCAGGAAACTGGTAAAGGGGCATCTTTGCACAAAAGCAGTAATATCAGCAGGAGACATTGTAAAATTAACCGGTCAGGATGCCTTTCAAAGGTAACTATTAAGAAAGGGAAACCATGTAACACCTTTCAGTAAATTTTTCTGTAACATTTTATTAAGTACCTTTTCTTAAATCAAAGTGCATTTTACTTCACATAAATTTGACATTAATTCATTTAACCATTAATTCAGTGTCTAGTATGTAAAATTATATTCAGTTCTGTTAAGGATTTAGAGAAGAGAGAGACACAGCTTATGCTCTACAGGTACATAAAGTTTAGAGACAAAGATAATTGATATACACTGATCAAAATAGTAATAAAAGGAAAGGAAGATGAAGAAACAGGATTTCTGTTGTTTTTATTTTAAACAGGAAACAAAAGTTTAGATGGGTTGTCACATTTGCCCAAGTTCATGCAGGTATAGATTTAGAGATAAGACTCAAATTTGGCCAGCTGTGGTGGCTCACGCCTGTAATCCCAGCACTTTGGGAGGCTAAGGTGGGTGGATCATTTGAGGTCAGAATTTGAAGACCAGCTTGGTCAACATGGTGAAACCCCGTCTCTACAAAAATATAAAAATTAGCTTGGCATGCTGGTGTGTACCTGTAATCCCAGCTACTCAGGAGGCTGAGGCAGGAGAATTGCTTGAAACAGGATTTCGAGTTTGCAATGAGCTGAGATTGCTCCATTGTACTCCAGCTTGGGCAAACAGAGCAAGACTCCATCCCCACCTCTTGAAAAAAAAAAAAAAAAAAGAAAAAAAAAGAAAAGACTCAAACTCGATTCAAAGCCAGTACTGTGTCCATTAAGCCACTTGACTCACATGAGACAGGGATCTGGAGCTCTCAGCTGAGATGTTGAAGCTTTGAGGAAGAGGTAGAGTTTGATATGTGCGTTGGAGATCAAGTTGTAACAAATGGAATTTTAGTACATAGTTATTCCAGATTATTATCTTGTGGACTGTGGGGTAAATAAAGGAGCATGTGGGTCTTCCTTGGTATTCCCCTGAGGTATTTGGGAAACTGAAAGCAAAAATTCCAAAGTCCATAGCTTGCATAAGAGTTGTCGCCACTTTTGAGAGAGTAATTCTGTATATACCTTTTTTCCTTCTTCAGTCAATGAATAGCTGCTACTGAGTAAACTCACATTATTTCCTATTTTACAAATCGCACTCTCACTATTACTTGGAAACCCTACTGCCTATGTATTTCTACACAGATCTAAGCTGTTCCTATGGTCAAAATGCCCTGATTGAATCCACATATCTTACTTGTTGAATCAAGATCAGTGGCTTAAATGTCAGGGTCTCTATCTAAGGATCTGTAGACACCTGTTGTATTTGTTGTTGTTGTTGTTTTTTTAGCAAAGCCACCCAGAACATGAAGAGGGCTTTGTTTTATAAAAGAAGGGACATAGAAGAAAAACATTTTCTGACTAGAAGAAAAACATATGTCATAAAAATTACTGAATGCTATTAGACTATATAAAAGCCCATTCTTAAAAGTCCCTTAGCAAAAAGCATATTTGTGGACAACAAGCTGTTCTCTTTGATTGATGTGTGATATACACATAGGAGTATGTGTTAGATTAACTGGAGGCACATTAGGGAGGACAAGAATGTCAGGATGAAGAAGTTGGAGTAACTGGGAATAATTTGATTATTTTGAGCATTGCAGCTGTGTTTTAGAAAGACCATCTGTGAGTCATGTGTAGGATGGATTATAAAAAAGAGTGAAGACACAGCAACCAGCCAGGACGTTTGCAAACGTTCAAACGAATATAGCAAGACATCAGATTAAATCAGTGGTGAGAAAAGGAAGAGCTTGAGTTGGATTCTGATAAATACTCATTGGGGACAGTAGATTAGATGTAGCAGATAAGGCAGAAGAAAGCAATAAACATTCCTTCTAGTACTTGAGCTTGAGGAATTCAGCTTGGTTTGGGTTTGCATATAATGAGTATTGAAAGATAAAAGTAGCTTGTATTCATGTGTTTTCATTGTTCAACAACCACTTATGGATGCAGTAAACCACCATGGCATGTGTATACCTATGTAACAATCCTGCATGATCTGTACATGTACCCTAGAACTTAAAGTATAATTTTTTTTAAAAAAAGTAGCTTGTGCACTTTAACATAGAAATTACAGGATGTAGTCACTAGGGAAGGTCAGTTCACTGTCTTTTAAGAGGTTTCTCTCAGTAGCATTGCTTTTTCTGGTGAATTCAGCATAAAGACTAGGCTTTGAAATATGACTTTGGAAATTAAAAGCATAGCATTTTTTTCCATCAGTGACTTCACGTTAACAAAGATCATAAGACATATGTAAAATTAGAATTTAAAATTAGTAAATTATAATAAAAAATAATTAATGGATGAATATGAATGTGTTTAGCCTCCTTTCTTACTTTAAGCATACCTTCATGGGAAATGGGATGGATCAAAAGCAGGGTGTTCTTTGATCAACAAGGAATCAGAACAATGAAAGTTGGGTGGGTCAAATATTTAACAATAGCCAGGTACATCCATATAGCAACAGAAATTCTGTATTGAAAAAAACAGAATATTTAGCATTTTTGTAATGCAGTCTACTGCATTAAGTCAGGTTTGCATGACAACATGACTTTTCACTATGACTCTTTTTTGGTTCTTTATTTAACTGGCCATCAGATTTAACATATTAATGAATGTAAATAAAACACATCAAGAGATCAAGAGTACAGTAAACTCTTGAGAGTGGGCAGTTTTCTAACTCTTAAGGTATCGTTTTGTATCTCTGCTTTGATTCATTAAAGTTGACTGCACAATTTAATTTTGAGTACAGTGGTGTCTTGTATTGTGGAATCCACCTCACTGTATAACCCACATATTAACAAAAGCTTTATAGAATCTGAGGGGTTGGCAGGGTGTAAAGATATATAATAATCAAGGCAACTATTGTTAGTTTGTAGTAAATAGTCCTAAAATACCGGCGTCTCAGTACAACAAAGGTTTCTTTCTTGTACTTATCACAGTCTAATGAGGGTTTATTAGTTCTCTATTGACTCTTTCCTATTCTTCACCTGGGGTTGTTAACGGAGGCTGCCCTAATTAGCTCTCATCAATGGGTTCTTTTGCCCTCTAACTTCTGATTAGGGTTCATTCACTGGAGGACAACCACAGTATGTGACTGAAGAGCAGGAGAGGGGATTAAGTTATAGTGTTTATTTCTGTAATGTTCCCTCTACTGGCAGCGTGTTCCTATTAGGAAATTCTCCAGTCAAGTAATAATCTCTGTACAGCACTCTCTGGGTTCTAGAATCTACTTCCTTCATTTGTTTTCTCAGACCTAGGAGTAGTAATATCTCTCCACAATTACTAGCCCTGGGCATACTACATCATTCTCCACTGCTAGGTGTAAAATTTCTTCTCTCCTATATAAGAGATGTCCTGTAAATCTCTTCTCAGTTTCTCAACTTGGGTGTGCCATATGTTGTCTTCTTGAACCGTGACATGTTTTCTCAAAGCAGTGAAGTGGCTATTTAAGCTCCTTCCATCTTGTGATGCTATCATCTTAAATGCCCTCTAAGGTTGTGCAGAAATAGAGGAGACACAGTGTGGACATTTGTACAAGGTATTGTGCTCAGTCCCGTACATGGAAGACATTGCTGCCCATATGTCACATGGTGCCAACATAACTGAAGTGGGGTTTTCTCATGGACTTAGACAAGTTGGGAAACAATAGGATTTGCTGAGGATTCAGTATTGTCTGTGTCATACATGGAGATGTGCAATAAGCAAACGGAAATGTGATATTAACTCAGAAGGAAGGATGATATTGAATACATAGGAGAACTTTAGATACCACTTGAATGTTATACCAATTCAACCCCATCATCAGTTCTGACCACATCTTTCCATTTCTTAAACATAGTTCTTTCCCACTACAGATGCCATCTTGGTTCCTTCTCTGCCTCTATTTTGATATTCACTTAGACCAGTACTACAGATTTCAGTTACATGGTTCTTCTGCATTCCATCTGTTTCTTTTCATTGTAATGAACAGAAGCCTGGTCTGATGTTCTAAGTGAAGCTGTACAAGTGAAAGAGAACTGTTGGAGAGATGTTCCATGGAGAAAAGATAGCCAGACAGACTCCCAGGTTATGTCCACAAATACATAAGCAAGAAGATAACTCATAAGAGGTATATGAATCAGCACAGTATCATCAAATCAGTCCAGGAAGGAGGTTCAAAAAAGAAGGCATGGTCAAAGTGCCAAATTCAAAGAGATGTGAGAAGACATGTGGAAGAGAACTCTGGACATTCATGCTCACAGTCTTCACCAATAGTGGACTGAAGGACCAGATGCCATTGAAGGCTGTACAGCCACCATGAAGAGGAGGGAGTTTCAGTGCAAAGAGGGCATGCATTTCTATCATTTTCATCCTTGCTTCTTTCCAGCTTCAACTCTTTGAACAGTCTACTTGCTATCTGCCTGAATCCTTTCTTAACCTTCTTCACATCTACTCTGTTAACTTCAGAAACAGGTTTTCTGCCTTTTCTTTGTTAGGATCACATTTATTTTATGTTCTTTAATCACAGTCAGTTCCCAATCATTGTTTTACAGTACATTTCTTCTTATGGATTGTCTAGTTCAATTGCAATGGTCTTTTCCAAATCTTCTCCAAACACCTTAAGCCCCCATCCACCATATCGGCCTTACTCAATGATGCTCTGCTTTTCTTCCTTCTACCTAAGGAAGAAGAGAGGCCTCTCTGTAGACCTAAGGAATGGCCTGCAAATATGTTGCTATTCACTCTTCTCACCTCCAGAAATACTAACTTAATCTCTCCTGCTTAATTTGCATATTCAAATATTTAGTTTCTTTCTTATTGCTCACCCTTTGTCTCAGGATCTAAGAACAGGTTTAGAACAGATAATTGAAATCTCTATGACCTCCTTTAGATAATACCTTTGGCCTCTTCCCCACCAGAGTCTGACAATTTACCGAACAAATGACCGTTCTTATTGGTTTAGTAGCCAGTTCTTTTTATTTTCCCTTGCTGCCCCTCTGCAGGAGTTACTAATAAGCTGCAGACTTGGGCAGTAGCAGGCAGGAGGGATGGCTAGAGGTGCACAGTGGCAGACAGGCCCTGCTGATCCTCAAGCAGCATGCCTGTAAGTGAGCATGTTGCAGGAACAGTAGTGTTATCTCTTGAGATAGATTTCCCTTGTGTCTTCTAATCTTTCCCAATGCCAGTGTTACGTGTGTGAACAGACTGAAACACCCTTGAAAACCACTTTCTGCTTTCCATTTGGCTTTCCCTTTGGGCTGGCTGAAATAATTGCTTGCTTTCCCATGTCAGGACTCTTCGAATGTGTATCTGTATCTTGTAGTTATCTCAAGGACCTCTACACCAAGCTACATATTGAATAGTTTTCTATAATTTCTAATGTATTCTGTGTTTCTTCTTTATCAGGATATTCCTTCTCACTTTTATCTCCAAAATGGAAAAAAATTACACGTTTTAAAAATTAATTGTATAGCATAGTTGCGAGTTTCGTTCCCATACTTATTCTAATTTAAGCCTCATACCAAACTTAGGAGGTTGATATTCCTACTTATATGGTACAGACAAAGTGATTGAGGTAAGGGAGAAGCTCAGGCCCTTGCCTAGTTGGCTGTTATGCCTCATGCTTTCTGTTCTTGGGTGCTGAGTTCCTTGCTCCACATTTCTGCTTTCCTAATTGCTTTTGACATAAGGAAATGAGAACATGCTGGAGAAACAATAGGCTTTTCAGATGAGTTGCTGGGCTAAGTGACCTTTAAGGTTTGCTCTAATCTAGATGTCATTGGTTCTTGCTTGATTATAGTGCAATAGTATTAGGCAATCAATGCAATTGTCCTAGCTGAATGACAGTAGCAGAGAGAGTGAAATATCATTTTTGGCATTATTTTTAATGTTATCTATTTTTATGGATAGAAAAATAAATCCCAAAATCTGAAGGGAAACTATGTATTTATTTGCACTTAGAGTTCAGTAGTGAAGTGCACAGGTCATTTGTTAGCGGATGAATGTAGGCAAGTTACTTTACCTGTCCATGTTATAGCTCCTTATACATAAGGTGGGATGAATCACATATCTACTCGTAGAGTTTTTCTGAGGTTCAAATTAGTGTACATATGTAGTGTTTATAATGGTGCCTAGCACATAGTAAGTTCTCAGTAAATAGCTGCTGTTACATTTTGTAAAAATAGTAAAACTGTGTATCGGTCAGTTTTCACATGGCTATGAAGAAATACCAAGCCTCGGTAATTTATAAAGGAAAGATGTTTAATTGACTCACAGTTCCAAATGGCTGTAGAGGTCTCAGGAAACAAAGGATCATGGTGGAAGGGGAAGCAGGCATGGACTTTCTTCATATAGTGGTAGGGTAGAGAAGCAGAGAAGAGCCCCTTATAAAACCATGAGATCTCGTGAGAAAGCACTCGCTATCACAAAAACAGCATAGGGAAAGCTGCTCCCATGATTCAGTTACCTCCACCTTGTCTTTCCCTTGACACAAGGGGATTACGGGGCTTCAATTCAAGATGAGATTTTGGGTGGGCACACAGCCAAAACATATTACCGTGAAAAGAACTTATCACTTTTAAGAACAGTTAATATTAATTGACATACAACTTAATTGGCATATAGTATCTGACAATTTATTACTTGGAAAACTCTATTTGCACTATCTCATTTGACTCAAATTATCAGGTAGAAACAATTATTATCATAATTTACAAGATGAAAAAACTGAAACACAAGGAAGTTATTTAACTTACTTGAGTCTCATTGATAGAAATTATACGGAATGATTTAAACAAGTTTGTCTGAGTAGAGGCAGAATGTCTAACTAATATGCTAAGCCTTTCTGGTCTCAGTGTTAGATTAAGTAACAATTAAACAAAATTGGAAGCCTTTTAATTGTCTTTGGGAATAATATCTAAATAGTTACACCTGGATTTTGTTTTTACGGTAATCAAATATTTAATATTAGATATTTGGAAAGCTCCTAGAATAACCAGCATGATTATAATAATAATAATCCTGGAGCCTTTACTATTACTGCTTCATTTATACCTCTCAGCAGAGGCTGGAGCACATGGGGACTATGCTATACCTGTAACCATGTATTTCACCACCTTGCTTTTTATCCTGTAGATGAGCAAGCAAAGAAGCATGAAAAGAGCATCCTGTAAAAGAGAATTGAACAAAGACAATGTTTGAGGAGCTCTGTTCATTGGTCTTCCCAGAGCTAATATCAGCAATAGGAGGAAAAAATATTTAAAACACATATGAGGGGGAAAAAAAATAAAAGCTGCAGGAGTGTCAATTACAAATGATTATTTTCAAAAATAAAACCTTCTAGCTTTTAACTAATTTATCACAGAGCTAAACCAATACAGTTTCACGCCTCATAACAATTTAATAAATATTACTAAAATACGCAACTGCCACCATGGCTCATTAGCAAGCTGTTTGTGCAATATAAAGTTAGCCAGAATTGTTTTGGGTAGTTGGTTTGTCAATATAATGCACATAGTAATCTCTGAAGAAAGTCAGGAACATATGGTCCATGTTCCTCAGCTAACCCCAGGGGATTGCACCAGAATCTCTCTTCTTAACAACTACATGACATTGAGAGGAGAGATCCAGAGAAGATAGGGAAAAAGAGAATGGGTGGAAAGAGAAACATTGATTACTCAAACCGTAAAATCACACTTGGAAGCATAAATCAAGAATCACAAAGCTAACATCTTCAAGGAATCTGTTAAAATACAAGTTGAACATTGTAGCATCGGAAATTTCCAGAATATGAATTCTGAATCTTGCTTGGCACACAGCTAAAGTTAATCATGTCAGTAGCAGCAGTAAAATGCTGCATATAGATGCTACTGGCCAATATAAATAAATCTAATGCCATCTATTTACCAGAATTAAGATTCCTTTGAACGTATTTTCAATAATTGATATGCTAAAATTTATGTACATATTACACTCTCTCTCTCAAAACAAATGTTATGTTTTCTAATTTAAAGAGACATATCTTGTCCAATTAAATTTGTTTGAGTAAAGTTAACAACTGTCAATGATTTTCTATGTATAAAAAGAATTATATACTTTAAAGATTATGTTTATTTAATAACCATCTGTACTTTCTGCAACTGGGCAATCAGACATTTCTTTGACCAAAAATATGACCACTACATTCTGAAGACTCTAATGGCACAAGATAAGGTCTGGTGATTAGAGCAATAAAATGATGGGTATGTATTTTGTGTCCTTGGGTGCTTTCATAATATAAATATTGTCTCAGAAGTAGGTTTTTAGAGCAATTCAAATAGGATGCTTAGGAATGTGTGTTTTTTTAATTTGGAATTTTTTTCTTGGATTATATTTGCTCAGTTTTATACCTATTGTTCTTCCATTTTAATTTGTTCTAAAAACCTTTCAGTTTCACATTATATCACAAGTCTGTGTAAGCTGCAGCTCCAGCCGTCTCTTCCAAGTAATGTCAATCTTGGGTCATTTGAAGCATGTCGCTTTGGGAAATTTTCTTAGTAATGAAATTGATGCAAAAAAGCAAGGATGTGTATTTTAAATATCCAAGATAATAAATACATAATCCTTTCAATAAAAATTTGTGTTAATTCATGGAAGAGTAGGATCAGCATATATATTATGTGTTTATCGAGAATATTTTCCCGAGAAAATAAAATGAGAAATAACAGGGAGAAAGTTGAAACATTGTTATAGCATATCAAAATGAGAGGCTTTGAATAAAGACACTTATAAGAAAACATTAAAATTGCCAAGTATAAAGACTTTAAAGATTGAGAGTTAATGTTACATTTATGTAGACATTTGAGGCTTGGCCAGGCTCTCCTCAATGAATCTATTTTAAGGTGAAGTTATTAAAGTCTGGCTCCCATCTCACAGATATTATTTGAAGTTGTTTTATGTGGAAGCAGCCTGCCTCATGTGATTGCACTGTGAAGCTCTCCAGCTAGAAGGCGGCTATGTGACTTGAAATTTAAATATAAAGCAAATTCAATCAGCTGCCAGGGTGCCAGACTACTGGACTGCCATATTGGGAGGAGGAAGAAGTGGAGGGCAGGGGGTTGAATAGAGATTGGGATGTGCAAAAGGGAAGACTTCAAACTTTGGGACTAGAAGAGCACAGGGCGCCACAAGAAGCAATGTGTTGGGCTGAATAATTCATGATGCAGTACTAATTTTGACTCTGGAGAAAATTACTTTCTCACTGTGCCAGAAGCTAGGCAGTGAGACCAAAAATCAAAAAGGAATCTAAATGGAAGGAGAGAAAACACCCTAAATCAACACCACATCAAATTGACAAACAGTTTAAGGTTGCAAGTATTGTCAAAACATGTGAGTAGATATTTTAAACTTTACCTCAGATTGAGCATATTTATGCATACTTATTTTGGCCAATAATAGGTAGACATTAAATAATTATTTTTCAAAAATAGCTACTTGATATTAATGCAGTGAGTTCCAGTAAGAAAGTAAGCATTTGTGTTTCACTGGAACTTGGTAAAAACAAGCTCCATATCTTGTTATAATGTAACAGATTCATCATCATTTTGTACTTACAGAATCATATGGATGCCAGAAATGACCTTTTGAGCTAATTAGCAGAGCTGCCATAAATATAGAACTTGATAAATGTTAATATTTATTGGATTCCTAAAATCCAGATGGTCTTCCTTGTCTTTTCTTTGGAAGATTTAAAATAAGAAACTTCTAAAATGCAACCTTAGGCATCTTATCAAAGGTGCATTAAATTATTTTCTTTAATGATTAAAAGGATTTAGGAGTATTTGCAAGGAAAAGTCACTGACTGCCTTTTAAGCCTTAACCAAGCTTTAATCTGTAGGAATTTCTAGTCAAATATAAAAACATTTAGAATTTTGGTCCTAGATTTTTTTTTTTTTCTTTAAAGACTTCCTTAAAGAATTGAAGCAACTTCTGGGCAGGAAAATACAGAGAGCTTAGAATGAAGATGTTTGAGGTGTTGTCTTCCTCCTCTTCTCTCATTTTGTTTGTTTTGCTTTCAAGGGAAAAGTCAGATACAGCTCTGGGAGTAGAAAGGCATCCTAGGCAAAGAATGTAATCCCTCCAGAGGCTCAATAAATGTGCATAGGATGCACAGACAGCCACGACAGTCTCCCAGAGCAGAACTGCATTTTCAAAAATCACTTTCTAGCAAAGATGAGGATTTTTCTGTGGTGGTTTGCACTGCTGTATGGGGCTGAAGAAACATCAGTCTTCAGAAGTAGATGGAAATTAACTATAAAATCTAGAGAGACATGAGCAATCCAAAGTAAAACTCAGTTTAGTGTGTATAGCCTTCCACCTTAGAGGGCGTAGTTTGCAATTTGCCTCACTTAATGCATATTTTGAAGACAGGGCAGCAGGCTAGTACATAGAACATATTTTGGAGGGACCATAACACATTCCTACATTTGAAATGCACTGTTCTGTGTCTCCTCACTAGAGTCCTAAACGCATCCTCTGAAAGGCTTGTCCTTTTGGTGACAGTCATTGCTGAGGTTTGATGGAGTGCTGTGCTGTTCAGCATGGAGTAGGGGCGGTGGAAACAGGAGGCGTAAGTTTTAGTTCTAGCACCTCCCTTCATTTACTAGTTCTTTGACCTTGGACAAGTCATTTCAGTTTGCTTGGCTTTCATTTCCTCATATGTAAAATGATCATTTTACTATTAGATTGAACCATGGGAAATAGATAATATTTGACCTATAAAAACAGCAATTTTACGTGGTTTAAACTAGTAAATAAATGCTCCTGAGACTTGTTTTCAAGAGCAAAGCAGCAGCTCATTGTACATAAACTACATAAATACATGCAGATAAATTGTGTTCTCTTTCTGCTCTAGTTAATCATCTATTGAACATTTTGTGGATACTCAATGAGATAATATTTGGAAAGCAAATATTAGCACTCTATAAAAGTCAGTTTCCACATCATGATTCCAAGCATTTTAATGTCAGCCCCTGTTTTGAACTTAACACTTCTATAGTGTTTTACAATTTACAAAGTGCTTTCATGTAAGTTAACTGTTTATGTGATTTTTGCAACCCAGTAATAAGAAAATGAAAGTTCCAAAAAAGTTGTCACTTGGACCAAATTATCTAGATAGATAGTGGGATCTTGCATGTTGCTGAATACAATATATGGCCCAATACTGATATCTCTAAATTAGTAAAAGCAAAGTGGGCATGTAGGTATGTCACTATTTAGTCTACTAATCAGAAAGGGTTAGATCAGTGGTCTTTAAATATTTTCATCACACAACTTTTTATGTGCCAGTATTGGAAACATTAATACATGTGTCATTTATCTATTTATTATACATTTTAAGTCTCCATAAATTATATATACATGGCAGATGTAATATCTGATGGATGTTTTGAAACATACGTCAAACCTTTGAAAGGAAAATATTTTAAAAATATGTTGCAAGTCCTAATATTTTCCTTCTGCATTCCAAAGAACTGCACAATTACAGCTATATAAATGGAGATGCAATAAGCACAGGCTGGTGGATTTCTATGGGCTTTATTGCCCAGGCCTGACTATGGGTTCCTAGGACCAAGAACGTTTTGGGATTTGTGATCAAGTCATACCAGTTTCTGAGCTTAGTGAAGCTGGAACATAAATATGCAGCTCATAAGGGAGGACCAAGGTAGAGTGGTGATAAGAGACTTAATTGTAGTCAAAGGACTTACTATCCAAAACTGTGGCCTGGTGCAAGGGACAAGTACCTTCAACCTCAATTTCTGCTGTGGGCTTATTTGAGGGGTAGAAAAGAATAAAATACAGGTTGAACATCTGTAATCTGAAAATCCAAATATGAGATACTTCCAAATTAGAAACTTTTTGAACACTGGCATGATATCACAAGTTGAAAATCCCACATCTCTGACCTCATATGATGGGTTATAGTCAAAACACAGTCAAAACTTTGTTTCATGCACAAAAATATTACATAAAATTATCTTCTAGATTTTGTGTATAGGGTGGATATGAAACAAGAGTGAATTCTGTGTTTAGACTTCAGTCTCAGCCTCAAGATATTATGTATATGCAGATATTCCAAAATTCAAAAGAAAATCCAAAATCAGAAACACTTTACTCTGAAACATGTTAAAAAAGTGAAATGGAACCTCAACCTATATTCCATTGAAAGCACTTGCTAGTCTATAATACACTATAAAACATAAGGTATTATCAATGTGTTTATGTTTATTGTGTATCCCAGCATTTTAGACACTGTAGGCACACAGCATGAGTTTAATGAATGAATGAGCAAAAACATTAATTAAAAATAATACATCATCCTACTATGTCACATAAGCTATTTCCAGAAAAGGAAGATACAACAAAGTATGTTTTCAAAGCAAGTTTTTTTGTTTTGTTATCATTTAATATAATAGGAATCTGGAGGTAGGTAGCACCAGAGTTGGCTTATTCGACTGCTCAGACTTATTCCACTGAGCTACGTGGAGGCTCTGGGTTCTTTCACTTTGACTAGATCTACTGATGCTGCCAGAGTTCCAAGCAGCAGTGAAGATGGCAGTTTCTGGAGGCAATGGAAAGGGAATGTTCTGTTCTTATGAAATTTTTTTTTTTTTTTTTTTTTTTTAAGAAAAGAATTCAAGTATTCACCGAGATTCCTTTCTCTTCAGGCTGGTAGTATGTCCTAGCTCATTATTTCACTACTCCAGGACTAAAGCAATGATGCTAATACGATCCCTTTTTGTTTTTGTTTTTGCGATGGAATTTCGCTCTTGTTGCTCAGGCTGGAGTGCAATGGCATGCTCAGAGCAACCTCTGCCTCCTGGGTTCAAGCAATTCTTCTGCCTCAGCCTCTTGAGTAGCTGGGATTACAGGCATGTGCCATCATGCTAGGCTAGTCTTGTCTTTTTAGTGGAGTCAGGGTTTCTCCATGTTGGTCAGGCTGGTCTCAAACTCCCTACCTAGGTGATTCGCCCACCTCAGCCTCCCAAAGTGCTGGGATTACAGGCATGAGCCACTGTGCCCAGCAAGATTTCTTTATCTTAATTGAGTTTCATGCCTTAGGGAGAAGGGACCAAGCCTCCACTGTAAGCTGAGGGATTTATGGTCAAGAAGAAAGACCTATGACCACCTTTAGGTCACCAGCCAGTAACACTGCTTCTCTATCCTGACTTGACCTGATGTTCATCCCAGGAGGTGTTCAGGCTCTCCTACAGTACTGAGACCACCTGATATTGTGAGGAAGGCAGGTGACTGGTCTTACTCCAACACACCATCACATCTCCCCTCCCACTCCTTTGGAGACAAGGTCTTACTCTGTCCTTTAGGCTGGAAGGCAGTGGTACAATCAAATTCACTGTAGTCTCAAATTCCTGGGCCCAAGTCATCCTCACTTTAGCCTCCTAAGTAGCTAGGACTACAGGTACATACCACCAAAACCAGCTACTTTTTAGGGTTTTTTTTGCATAGAGATGGGGTCTTGATATGTTGCTCACCCAAGCTGGTCTCGAACTTGCCACAAGTGATCCTCCCACCTCAGCCTCCAAAGCACTGGGATTACTGTTGTAAGCCACCATGACCAGTCTCATTACATCTTTTGTGGGTTTGTTTTTGTTTTTATTTTTGACAAAGACTTTTATTTCACAATGACTTCTTCACAAGTTTCTTCAGATGCTAGTCTGAAGAAATGAGAGCAGGGAAATAGAAATATAGTCTTTTTGTTTTTTCCAGCTATAGCATTGCTGATCCAATCCATCTTATTAAAGTTTGTAGGGTCTTGATCATTCTTTATTCTCCCAACATGATGGCAAATACCAGTTAAGGACTCATATCTAAAGAAATCCTTTATTAACAGAAAGTTAATTAAGAAAACATACATTTCTGACAATCATCATTACAATAAGTAGACATTAATTTTTTCAGTTTCAGTGAAATTTTATTCAGCAAAAAGCTTTAACCTCTTATAATAAGATGTGAAGAATTATGAGAAATTATCTGCTGTATTTCTGGAAAAAATGCATTTAATAATAGGTCAGATGAGCAAAAATGGTTGTAAATCAAAGTCGAATAGAGAATTTCTTAGTTGATAGAAAATGGAACAATATAGTTTTTATAGGTAATATTTTTATTTAAAATTACTTTAAAAATTCAGATGCTATTCTAGCTTCAATCCACTTTTTGCTTTCATTCCCAGCATCCTCTAAAAGTTTATATGCTGGAGGTCTCTCCTTCAGCTACTCCTGTATTGTCTCCAATTTATTTTTCATCAGAAATGATCAATGCTACAAGTCTGATTAATATGAGTGGTGTGTATATGCGTGTGTTCCCATGAATTTTAAGACAATTTTCTGCAGAATCATTGTCTGTTACTATTTTTCAAGACAATACTATGACAAGCCGAGGTGTTCTGAATAAATTATGTAATTGATGGCTGAAGCAGGCATTTGCTTTTCAGTATTATACATCCCAACTTGTATCAGACAGGCAGACTTACGTTGACAACACCTATACATGAGACTTTGAAACTCTTGTTTTACATTTTAAAATGTTGGTATTTTTGATATGCTATGGGCTTAATTTTTTAACATCATGCCTTTGTACTTTGTGTAATTTGATAATTATATTCAGCCTTTTATAAGTGATTAAAATAATGTTTAATCATTAATGGAAAATGTATCAATTCCTTACTATACACTTCCTGATTTTGTGTGTGATTTGTCAGGAAAAATTGGTGGATTTTTAATATTTTTTTATGTTTTCTCTTTTCGTTTTTGAGATGGAGTTTTGCTCTTCTTGCCCAGACTGGAGTATAATCTCAGCTCACTGAAACCTCTGCCTCCTGGGTTCAAGCAATTCTCCTGCTTCAGCCTCCCAAGTATCTGAGATCACAGGTGCGTGCTGCCATGCCCAGCTAATTTTTGATAATTTTAGTAGAGACAGAGTTTCACCGTGTTGGCCAGGCTGGTATCAAACTCCTGACCTCAGGTGATCTATCCGCCTCAGCTTCCCAAAGGGCTGAGATTACAGGTGTGAGCCACCACGCCCGGCCTATTTTTTTTATATTTTCTACACAAGACCAGCTTATAGATTTTAGAACCAAGGAAAAGGATCACTTAGAAAGTGTGGAAAATCAGTGACCTTGTAATTTGATATCTACTCTGGAGCAGACCCTGAAATTTCAATAGTTTACAGACAAGATAGTAGAAATTAGCAAATATATATATATATATATGTGTGTGTGTGTGTCTGTATATGTATATATATAGATATGTCTATATATGTATATGTATGTTTGTCTATATATGTATATATATAGATAGAAATATATCTGTGTGTATACACATTTATACATATATGTATATGTCAGTGTGTATATGGATATAGATACACCCTTGTGCTAAGGAATATATTTTCTAATATGTGTTCAGGTATTTTTATAAATCTTAAACTTTCTTCAATTTCATAGCTGTAGACTCTGTAATGTTTTTTGTTAAAGTGAAAATAACAACCTCTGGTGAATCTTTATGTTTTTACCAGTATTATTGTGTTTTGGAATCACATTACTTTTCAGTGTAATGATGATAAGTATAGAGAGTTACATGCTATTTTTAAATTAGAAAATTAATGTGAAGACCAGATCTCAAATATCAGTTTGTCTGATCTTACTGAATATGCCATTTAGCTTAAAAAGTTCTCATTTTGTTTCTGCAGTTCACTCATATTGAGCAAACTAGACAAAACAATTTCTGCTGCTCACGTGGAATTAAGATAATGCTTTCACAATTCAAAGAAAGAAGTTAATTAGCATGATTTTTCAATGTAAAGTTATTCTTTATTAAATTTTCTTTCCTGAAACTGTTCATTTCCCAGGAAGGTCTGGAATGGAACAAACAGAAAACTAGGAAACAGCAGCTTTTACTCCATGTGACAAGGTTTTGTTGAGGGTGCCTGTGAGCTGGTGGTCTTAGTCATGTGTATAATGTGGCCCTGCCTCTGGCAAGCTGTAAGCTAGTAGTTAGTGTGGAGTCTGCATTCCAGCTACCTGGGTGCCATCACGCTTACACATACCTTAGCTCAGATGTCCCAGTATTTGTTCTCTTCACCTACAACATCAGGACCACATGGGAACTTGCTAGAAATGCAGATTCTGAGGCTTCCTCCCAGACTTACTAAATTAGATACTCTAAGGGTGAGGCTCAGAATCTGTGTTTTAATACACTCTTCAGGTGATTCTGATTCTGCCTTAAGCTTGAGAAACACTGTCCTACATTCTGACTTGGGCAACACTCCTGAATTAGCCTAGCTTCTCCCAACGGTAAAATGTAAAATATAATATTTTTCTCATAGAATTATTGTGAAAATTCAAGAAAATAATGTAAAGTGATTTCTATAATAGTTGCCTGACAGATAGAGTACTCTAAGGACACTGAGGGCTCTTCAAAAGCAGCATGGCCTCTGTGTGCTCCCATATCTGAGCACATTTGAAAACCAGCCTCCAACATTACACTTCCTCCTTCTATCTATCAGTCATTGCAGAATCTAATGTTGCAAAGGCACGACAGCAAAGCATCCTTTGAAGAATGAAGTGTTATTAAAATTTCATTCCATAATATTTGTATTAGTTTTGTATTCTTCAAAATGCCTATCTTATTTTACTTTCTAAATGGAATTAATTTTTTCACTATGAATTCATTTTTTTCTAGCCCCACTCTCATTTTCAAATTTTCTCATTTTCTTTTTACTCTGGATATTTCCTAGATAATTTATTTCAACATTCTAATGCTGTATAATTTCAAATACCCAAAGAAAATACTTTTTTTTTGAAATATTGACCAACTAAAACCAATAGTTATGAATGAGTGGATCCTGTGTTTAATCTACATGTGAGATATCACTTATTCTATTCCATGCAAATAGGAAGGTAAATATAACAAACTCATTAATAATAATGAAATAATTAAGTCAATAATAATGAAATAATGCTATTTTATATAAGAATTTTGGTTATGTCTCATACAAATTAACAGCATAATATTGTATGATTAGTCTTTTTGATATAAATATTTTCCTAATTTATTCTTTTTACAGACTGCATTAAAATTCACCTCAAAGATTCAGTTCAAGGTTGTCATAGAGAACTAATGGTTACAATGTGCTTGTTAGCCAATATACAACATTTTGTAATCTTACATGCTTACGTTGGCAGGGACTGTTGGGATTCAGTTCTGTTCAGTCATGGAGGTCACACTCTGAACTGCCCTGACACTGTGGAAAATATGGCATCTATAACATATTCCCTTCTCATGGAGGTGTACATCTTTGAACTCAGAACTCTCCTTTGCTACCCTCATTCAACCCAGCACTTCCAGCCTGTGGGTTTGTCTCACCTGCCTTCTCTGCCTTAGCCCTCTGCCCAGGATGGGGTTTTCATGATGTCCCCACATATCTTTCTTCCTCTGTCTCTGCTTATGCTCTCTTCCCAATGCTAGAAAATCATCTCCTGGCTGGGCGCGGTGGCTCAAGCCTGTAATCCCAGCACTTTGGGAGGCCGAGGCGGGTGGATCACGAGGTCAAGAGATCAAGACCATCCTGGTCAACATGGTGAAAGCCTGTCTCTGCTGGAAATACAAAAAATTAGCTGGGCATGGTGCCGCGTGCCTGTAATCCTGGGTAACAGGAGCGAAACTCTGTCTCAAAAAAAAAAAAAAATTGAAAAGAAAATCATCTCCTAGCTTTATTACTGCCTCCCACAGTCTTATCTATTTGTTGGTATTAACCTGAGCTTAAGAAAAATGTTTCCTGAGATTTCACCTTATGGACATTTGGATTAAAAATAAGCACTTTGGGAGGCCAAGGCAGGTTAATCATGAGGTCAAGAGATCAAGACCATCCTGGTCAACATGGTGAAACCCCGTCTCTACTAAAAATACAAAAATTAGCTTGGCATGGTGGCGCGTGCCTGTAATCCCAGCTACTCAGGAGGCTGAGGCAGGAGAATTGCTTGAACCCAGGAGACGGAGGTTGTAGTGAGCCTAGATCGCACCACTGCACTCCAGCCTGGGTAACAAGAGCAAAACTCTGTCTCAAAAAAAAAACACAAAACAAGATATAAGGGCTAGAAATGGAGAGGTAGATGAAGGATGGAGAAGCTGACTGCATCTAGGGAAGTCAAGGAGTTGGATGTGCATTGGGGAGAATGGCTAAGAAAGGAGCCCAATCTATGGGATATTTGAAAATCCTATTCCATCTGAATATCTGAGTTTGTCCATTATTATAATTCTTTCTCTAAGTGCTTCTTAAAATGATCAAAGAAATATTGGGGAATGTGAGAAAAACAGAAAAATTGTCATGTGTATGTATTAATGAAGTGTACTACATCAACAAATATTTCATCATATATATACATATATATATGTATATATATATGTCAATCTAAAAAGGTTTCTCAACTCAACATTATTAATTTTTTTGGTTATATAATGTTTTGTTTGGGTGTGGGCTACCCTGGCATTGCAGCTTCTCTAGCCTCTACATGCAATATGCTGGTAGCTGTGTGCCCCCTCAAAAATTTTTTTTGACAAAAAATGTCTTCAGACATTGTGACATTGTCACATGTCTCCTGGGAGGCATAGTCGTTCTAACTTCAGATTCACTGGTCCAGACTGTAAAAATTATCGAACTATTATTGTGAAAGATGAATCTGTTTTAAGGTCCACTTGCAAGCTAAATCTTCATAAACATCCATTAAACTTTAGTACTTCATGACTTGATTTTCAGTTTCTTTCTGCATGATTATATTTTGGGCCCTCAACACATACTTGTTAGTTTTATTATTTCAGTTTCTCTAAATCCTTCATCTGGACAAATAGTTTATTATAGCAAATTAGTTCTAGAATCTCACTTGTCTTAATATTAGCTACTTAAAATTAATATGTGTTAATTCTATTTCTTTGATTTTTCTGCATGCTTTATCTGGCCAAATAGTGTATCATGACAAATTAGTTCTAGACCCTCAATTGCCTTATTACTAGTAGGTATACAATAGTCCAATGCATTAAAATGACTTTCCTTTTAATAGTTCTGCATGAATAAAAACATATTTCCTGCCAAATTTCACCTCAGTGCTGCAAACCCATAGAAAAGGAATAATGCAATATCATGATTCAGGGAGGAAAATTTAGAAACACAATAGCATATGCATACACATAACTTTATGAGGGTAAATAATAAGAAAAAAGGTATATATATATATATATATATATATATATATACATATTTATTTATTTATAAATTGATACAGATCATTGCAAGAAAATCACAAAGATCAAAGTTAACCAGAAGACATGAGTAGAGAAAAGTAGACAACAAAACAACAAATAATGCAAATTAAAGTGGGACAGTCATTTTGCTGTTAATATAGGAGAACAACCAAAAGTGGAAAGATACTCTTCAATCATGTGGGCATGTATCATTACTGTTCAGGGGTGTGTGTGTGTGTGTGTGTGTGTGTGTGTGTGTATGTATCTGCCGAGGGCCTTTGAATACTCTTTCCTTACTCAGGACAAATAGACAAATATATAATTTAGGCGCCTAAGAATACAGACCATATTTTCAGAGATACAGCAAGTAAAAAGGTCTTAGGAAGGCTGACTCAAATCCAAGCACATGGATTCCAGATGGGGACAGGAGTAGAAAGAGTGCATTTCTTGTATCTGTAGGCCTGGAGTGAAAAACAGCTTCAGGAAACATTCACTTTGTTATCTGTGGTAGAAAATTGAAATCAAGGGTATTGTGCTAAGGGACTACTACAGAAGAAGATCTAGGAGATTTTTCTTGAGGATGGAGGACAGGCATTTAGCTGAGGGTGGAGGTTGAGGAGAATCTGGAGGGCTTTTATTATAAATATGCTTCCATACCTTGAAAAAACTCCTAAATATCACACCTATTTCTCAATATCACATGCTTTGTACATGCCATGTAACTATTTTTCATTGTCAAATTTCATTCTGAGTTTCGGTATACTACTTTTAAAATTACAGTTATAGCTGGGCATGATAGCCTGTAGTCCTAGCTACTAGGGAGAAAGACTCAAGAGGATTACAACACCAGCCTGGACAACATAGTGAAATCCTATCTCTACAAAAAAACATTTTTATTAAATAGGAATTCAGGAATGGTGACTTGTGTTCACAGTCCCAGCTACTTCAGAGAATTGCTTCAGTCCAGGAATTGGAGGCTGCAGTGAGCTGTGATCTTACCACCACATGCCAGCCTGGGTGACAGAACAAGATACTACTGTCTCAAAAAATAAAATACTGTAACTGTTGTTCAGGATCATTAGGAACGTATTTAATCAATGCTTTTTCAGAAATGGTGGTTTAAAAATAAGTAGGCTAGGAAGAAAGCTCTAAGTAGATATTCTGCTCTCAAACTTCTGCTTCCTGCAACACCTTTAATATCTAGAAAATAATTAGAATTTTTGATTGTGGAGTAGGCTTGATTTAGAACTGAGGATTCTTTCTAGACCTATTTTAATTTGAGTTTCACTCACTGCCAAAAAAAAAATTTAGGAAGACAGAGAAAAAGAAAAAAAAAACAGGTCACAAAATGTAAAGGTCAAAAGCAGTCATTCCAGATTTGTGTTTTGTATATTTCTCTCAGACTTTACTGTCTTCTTTATGTTTCAACATTTTTCAGATAGCATCATTAATGAACAGCCTCCCAGCCCCCCTCCATAATGCAGCTTTTTGATCCCAGTGCCCAATTGGCTTCAATCAGTTCCTCTGACCATTGTAAATTATGACTCTACAAAACCTGCCAGGATTCGTTTTCTTAGTATTAGATGCAGGCAGATAGAAATTGAGAGATAATTCCACATAATGCTCATCAAAGCAGAAAAAAAAAATTCTAATGCACAATGGGGTGACAGACAAAGAGAAAAAATTAAACAGTCTGTATTAAAAGCAAAAGGAAATAACAGGGACAGAAGAAAAAGGGGAAAAAAAGTGATTTCATGTAGGTGCTATAAAATCTTTAACCAAAACATGAGCTCTGATGAAGGATCTGTTTTGCCCGAGACTCAGGAATATTATGGTTCTTACATCCAGGAAAAAAAGCCAGCTGTTTTACTGAGCTGCCAACAGTTGTCACTGAAGCCATCCTGAAGTTTCCTTGCTTCTAGTCAGATAGGGCAAGAAACACAAATACATTTTCCCTCAGGACAGAGACTTCCAAACTAACCACTCCCATCCAGTGGGATCCTACTCCCAAATCCTCCAGGTGGCCTGCTACACCCTGCTTTCTTCTGCTTGCAGTTGTCTGACAAGACATTGCTCACACCCTTTCTTAAGTGTTGCCCTTTTCTCTGTCCCTTTGTTATAGGTGTTTAGCCTATAGTGGAAAGGCCTTACAAAGACCCTGAGTTTCTGTTTTTGAGACATTGGCAGAGGCCAAAATAGGCTGAGTCCCTGGGGGTGTTTGCTTCCTGTAGGGCATTCGGAAAACCAATTAATACCTTTAGATCAAGAACATTTTCTCTATAACATCTCTTGAATTGTTTGGGTTCTCCTTTAAGAATTACAAGTCATCCCTGCAAGCTCTTTATGTCTTCCATGTCCACCATGTTTTCCTGTCCACCATGTTTTCTATATTTTTGTTTCTTTATTATTTTCTTCTGAATTCTAGGCAGACTTAAGTTGGCCTTCCAAATTGTTGACATCAGTATGGCTAGTCAGTGCCTCAGTGTGGATTCCTAGTACGATTTTCCATGGTAATTTTCTGTATGCTGCATATACTTTTCACTTCCTAATATGTAGCTTTCTTTTCCTGTCCTGTTCTCTTCATTTTGCTTTTGGCTAAGTTGTATGGAAACATGTTATTTTTGCTTTTATATGGAAGTCACATTGCTTTTGAATTTTAAAAATATTGAAAATTTCTTCTGCGTCCTATAGTAGATTAGCATAAAATCTTTTTGAGAAACTCAAGTAGTTTCTCTCAGGATTTCTTCAGTTAGGAATTCTCTAGGAAACAGAACCTGAAACAATTACTCAGTGCAGATTCTTTATTGGAAGGCGATACGTGGTACAGACAGAACAGGCCTGTCTACTCCAAAGGGGAGAACAGCCAGATGTGCCTGGAGCCAGCCCCAGCAGCTGCTGCTAGAATGCTGGAGAGCCAAGCAAGGGTCTGGAACATGGATGAAGCTGAGAAAATCTCAAGGTGTGTGTTACTTTGAATGCATCTGAGTACTTACTTTCTCAAAAAACATATTACAAGATAGATAGGCTGTCTGTTCATATAGGTAATGGTCTGCACCCTAGATCTGTATTTGGAAGAAGGCTTTCTGTAATTCCAGGCCAATTGCTATTTCTGATGGGCATTTACTAATTCACTTCTGCTTCACTTTGGCAGCATTTACCCCTGGCCTCTTAACTCAGTTGCAGGGAATCAGAACTGGACATTTTGAACAATGGAAAAAATTGAATTCCTCCTAAATAAACTCCTAGGGTTTTTTACTGCCTTTGTGCACTCACAATGCAGTATAGTAATATTCCAGCAACCACCCCAGATACACACACACACACACACACACACACACACCCCACCCACATTTTTATGGATGCCCCACTAACATATACAGGCCATGTTATTCACAGGCTCCACGTGTTCTGCCTAATTTCTTGTATGCCTTTTCTCTTATAAATATAGTCAGCTAGGAGGAGGACAGGAATAACAAGGAAAAGGAACCAGAGTTCAAGCACTTCCAGAAAGCAGCACCTTAGGTCTATAGGCAGAACTATTATTTTTTTTGGCTGAGACACACCTGTGAAAGATACAAAGTGAATCTGTTTCCTTTTCACATAACCTATGTTTTATCACAACAGAAAGTGTTGTAGAATTCTGAACCAAAGTATGAAACAGCATCAGAAAGCCAGTTTTGTCATTTTTTCAGGGATACCATCATGTGAGAGCAAGGCCCCCTGTTATTCTAGGCTGCCTGGCCTCCATGCAGGGACAATTATATTTATTTACAAGAATGTGAGCACCAATATTGCAGAGTTTAGGCATTTATGTTCATTGCCATACCCTCAGCACTTAAAACAGAGCCTGGATTCTAGGAGGTAACTAATACTTTTCTGGGTTAAATCTTTGATTAGAGCAGTTATGTGATTATGGCTGTCTTCCACTAGACTGGGGGTTCCCTGAAGGTAGCACCATGCTGTTTTACTTGTTAGGTTATCTTCTGCTTCAAGTACAGAATTTAGAATGTAAAAAGTAAATACATATCATTTTATGAATAAGAAAGCACTTTTAAGATGCAGAAAGCAGAATGACTAGTAGTATAGCTGTGTTCATGTCCACCCCTCAAATAGACTGTCTTGACAATAGTGAGTCTTATATTCGTCTTTGAACTTCTGCCAAACCCAGCACAATTCTTTCAAGTAAGTCCTTGTTTAATAATTATTTGGTTGAATAAGCAAATAAATGGAAACATCTATAATATTACAGATATGATGCAAGACATGAAAAGTCTTATGCATTGAAATCTACAGCACTTAACCCTAGAAGGCTGAAGTGATATCACACCAGGAAAATTATTAACTTAACAGAACACATCAAAATAAAACATTGTCCAAATCTATATAATTATCTCAATTGCTAAAAAAGTATCTGATAAAAATTCAATAGCTATTCATCATAAGCACAGTAAAAATAATAGGAAAGAGGGTTTATTTGTTCACAAAGGAAAAATAAAATGTGTCAGCAAGCATTACCTTTAATGTAGAAATACGAGACTTTCTAAAATAAACAAGAATAATATGAATGTAACTCACTTCACCATTGCTGCTACAATTATTTATTATTTTCATAGTAAAATTTTTATTAAACATTAAGGAAAAGAAAATTAAAAATAAAAATCACCGAGCCTCAGAATCTTCAGTTTACTATTAAAAATGAACTAGCAGGAAAATATTGTTTGAAATGTGTGTACTAGCAAGAAAAAAATGGAATTGTATAGGATTATGACTAAGAACCTGAAAGATAAATAAAAATGATACATTAAATGCTAATCAATAAAATAGAAGACAAAAGAGATGCATGTTAAAAAATTCCAAGTTCTAACTACATTATTAACACCTAAAATCAGTTGACTGTCATTTGCAAAGAAAGAACATTGTTTCTCTAAACATATATGCTACTATTCTTATTATTACCTCTAGAAGCTACATTAATTAGACACTGACATAATAGACAGACTCTAAGTATAAATTATTTCTCACAAACATAGCACCTTGAATGGTAGATATTATTGTCTTTCTTTCAGATAAAAACAGAGGGTGAGAAGGTGCTCAGCGGGTGGAGCAAATATAACAGGCCAGGGCACAGGTTTGGTTCCTAATGAAGGGCGTGTTACACTACAACAGTGTGAAAAAGAAAACATGAGTAACATAAAAGCACTAGATGAACATATACACAAGTGCACAGCCTCGCACACACACATCTAGTGCAAATAATTAAGCTTGGAGTAATTATTAATATGATGATTATGAGAAAGGGATAAATCATGCCCCACACAGATGTAATTAACTATGTCCAAGGCATTGAGTACAGTCTTAGGATATTCCTTAGAATTGAAATCCCTTCCACGTGTTTTCACTTCTTAAAATAAAATCACCAAGTAATGTTTACAGTGGAATGCTTAAGAGAAAGTTTGTATATAATTTACTTAGTGTTATTTGCCTTTGCTTCTCCTTTAGTTTTTTGTGGAAGTATATTAAGATGGTGTGGCATGTTTCTGCCATAATGTCATTTAGTAGGCTCTCTTCATACCTCTGTACCTTCTACTCTATTATCTTGTGGAGATTGGTATTACTTTTTAGTTGTTGTGTGTTCCACTTGAAATAGGGTCATTTTAGTATCTCCAAAAACAGTACTATTTCTAATTTTCTTACATTTTACCCAAAGAATCTATCCATAAATAACTCAAAAGACCAAAAAAAGGCAAACTTTCAATCAGCATGTTAAGGAAATAAACACTTCAGCATCAAGTCTTCCCTAAAGCAGAATCAATTACTCCGGGGATACTAAATGAGATGTCTGTGGCTCCTCCTTGGGACCAGTTTTTCTCACCAGGGATGACTTATTCATCTGTACATCAGGAAATTCTCAGCTTTCTTACCACTTCTAGAAACTGGGGATATTAGATCATGTGTAGGACCCCTTGCATTTCTGAAACACATCCCAGAAAAGCAGGTAAACCTAACCCAATATTTTAGAAGTGCAGAAAGGCATTGTCTGGAGGCACACCCTCCAGTGTTGCTTTTGGGGTCCTTGTGAGCTTTTTATTTGAATCCTCCTTCTACACCTATTAGCTTTCACCACTGACAAGGTACTAAACCTCTATGAATCCTGAGTTTTTGTTAATCATTTAAAAAAGAATGCTAGTTCTTATATCCTAGAATTATTGTGAGGATAATTACTAGAAGGTTATATGCTAGCAAATATTGATGGGGTTCTTAACACACTTCAGGCATTATGCATGCTATATGTTTGAATCCATCTTTGTATTCAATGCTAACCACTCTGAAATAGTTGTTATTTTTCTCCATTTACAACTAGGAAACTGAGATTCAAACTGCTCATGTAATTTGGGCAAAGTCTCACAGTTAGTTGTCCAGATTCAAATCCCCATCTAGTGGAACTATAGTCTCTATACTTCCAGATGGTTTTCATAACCTTTTAGCGCTCAATAATTGTTAGCCGTTAGTGTTGTTATTATTGGGAAAACTTTGAAACACATTTCCCAGAAACTCTCAATTGACAAATGTGGAGCCAGTTCTCTGTTCAAGATAGGAAATTTGTCTTGACCTTTCTGTATATGGGCTATAACATACTGCTTGCCTTCTTGTGAATCCACAAAGAGTCACATGTTGGAGGTAGGTATGACACTTTCGTGTCTGTCTCCTTTGTCAGCTCTCTCACGGTCCAGACATGAGAACGTCATTTTCCTTATTCTTCCTCACTTCCACCCCCTGCAGCTTGTACTTGGGTTGTTTGTATGCAGCTTGTACTTGGGTTGTTTGTATCTTGGCAAATGCAGTAGCATTTCAGTTCATCATCACTGCTGCTTTTTCTTCTTTCCAGATACTGAATCTCGCATTAATGACTTTAAATTTCGAATCATGCATTACATTGTGGCTGTTTAGGGCTTTCTCTGTCTTTATAGAGTCACACTGCAGGAATACTTCTAAGCTCCTGAAAACTGACTCACCCTTGCATTTGGCAACTGGGTCATTATTATATTATTATTATTTTATTGCATCATTTATTGATTTTGAACTTGATGCTGGGTTTAAAGGAAAAAGCTTAAAGAATTTTTCTTTTTCAACTTGCTTATCTTTTTACCTTATATCTAATTTCATCTCATTACAAAGAAGAGCTATGAAATTGTATTTGAGGTACTACACTGATGCTTCCATCTGAATATTGCTTTGTCATTATTTTGATTAGAAGCACTCGATAAATGATGTTGACAAATGCTGGGAATGATTTTTATAATGAAAGAGAATAGTGAAGTGGAGAAGATTCAGTAAATGATCTTTTTTTTTTTTTGTAGGAAGGGAGGAAGGGAGGAAGGCAGGAAGGGAGGAAAGGAGGAAGGGAGGGAGGGAGGAAGGAAGGAAGGGAGGGAGAGAAGGGAAGGAAGGAAATCAGGCAATGAGAGAGACATTGCTGACCTGGATCTAGAGGTCTACAAGTTGATTTCTTTTTTTCTTTTTTTGAGAGAAGGAAAGAAAAAAAAGGAGTGAAGGAGAGGAAGAAAGAGGAAGAAAAAGAGGGAGAGAGAGAACAGAAATGTTGTTTTATTCTAAAAAAAATGGGTATTAATAATGGCCAATTAATATTTCATTTAAACCTATGAGTAGGTGTGATGTGGTATGGACAAGAATGTATATTTTGTGTATTTAAAGTGGAGAGCTCTATAAATATTTATTAAGTTTACTTGTTCCGGATCTGAGTTCGAGTCCTTGATATCCTTATTACTTTTCTGTCTCATTGACAGAAAAAGTCTCTATGTATCTGGGTGTTAGGATCGTTAGCTCTTATTGTTGCATTGATCCTTTTACCACTATATCTTTGTTGCTTTAAAACCTATTTTGTCAGATATGAGAATTGCATCTCCTGCTTTTTATTTATGTATTTATTTTTGCTCTCCATTTGGTTGGTAAATCTTTCTCCATCCCTTTGTTTTGAGTCTTTGTGTATCCTTGCATGTGAAATGGGTCTGGATGTAGCATACCATTGGGTTTTGGCTGTATCTTTTGATTGGGGGATTTAGTCGATTTAAATTTATGATTACTGCCATTTGATGTTAACTGGCTGTTTTATCCATTCATTGATGTAAATTCTTCTTTATGTTGATGCTCTTTACTTTTTGGTATATTTTTAGAAAGGCTAATACTGGTTGTTCCTTTCTATGTGTAATGCTTCTTTCAGAAGCTCTTGTAAAGCAGGCCTGGTGGTAATAAAATCTCTGAGTACTTGCTTGTTCATAAAAGATTTTATTTTTCCTTCAGTTGTGAAGCTTAGTTTGGCTAGATATGAAATTCTGGGCTGAAAGTTCTGTTCTTTAAGGATGTTGAATATTGGCCCCCACTCTCTTCTGGCTTGTAGAGTTTCTGCTGAGAGATCTGCTGTAAGTCTGATAGGCTTCCCTTTGTGGGTAACCTGACCTTTCTCTGTGGCTGCCCTTAGTATTTTCTCCTTTGTTTCAACCCTGGTGAATCTAAAGATTATGTGTCTTGGGGTTGCTCTTCTTGAGGAATATCTTTGTGGTGTTCTCTGTATTACCTGGAGTTGAATATTGTCCTGCTTTGCTAGTTTAGGAAAATTTTCCTGAATAATATCCTGAAGAATATTTTCCAGCTTGGATTCATTCTCTCCGTTGCATTCAGTTACACCTATCACACGTAAATTAGTTCTTTTCACATAGTCCCACATTTCTTGGAGACTTTGCTCATTCCATTTTATTCTTTTTTCTCTAATCTTGTCTTCTCGTTTTATTTCATTAAGTTGGACTTTGACTTCTGATATCCTTTCTTCTGCTTGAACAATTCGAGTGTTTAAACCTGTGCAGACTTCTTGGAGTTCCCGTATTGTATTCTTCAGTTCCATTAATTCACTTATATTCCTCTCTAAGTTGTCTATTCTCATTAGGATTTTGTCAAACCTTTTTTCAAAGTTCTTAGTTTCTTTACATTGGGCTGCAACATGTTCTTTTAACTCACAGAAGTTTCTTATTATCCATCTTCTGAAGCCTGATTCTGTTAATGGGATGCGCTCGTTCTCCATCAAGCCTTGTTGCCTTGTCGATGAGGAACTGTGATCCTCTTTAGAGGGAGAGGCATTCTGATTTTGAGTATTCTCAGCCTTTTACACTGGTTTCTTCCCATCATTGTAAATTTATCCACCTGTCATCTTTGTGATTACCAACTTTCAAATTAGGTCTCTGAGTGGACGTCCAAGTTGTTAATTCCCAGGGCTGAAATATGAGCAACCCACTGCATGGGCCAAAACAGCGGCGTTAAGACTGATGGTGCTTTTCTGCCTGGGAATCTCCAGTCTGGCTTCCTTCTTGAGTCCATAATAGGCGACTCTGCCTACCTGGAGCTCCAAACCTCGGTCAGAAGGGGAACCAGTCCCATTTACTCTGCACCAAGAGCTGCCGTGCCGAGGTGCTGGCAAAACCGCTGCACCAGCCACAAGAGTCTCGATGGCGACCCGTGCGGCTCCTCCACTGGGAATCTTCTGCTCCGTGAGTGACCAAAATTTGTCTGAAAGTGTGGCGTCCTCTCGTTCTCTGCACTTTCACTGGGAGCTGCAATCCTGAGATGTTAGTGATCAGCCATCTTTCAGTAAATGATTCTTAAATAAAATACTTTTATTGAATATAAAAAACATGGTGTTGGCAGATGACATTGTAGGAAATGTTACTCCAAGATAGACTGGTGGGCCTTTTACCCTTTCCACTTTGTCACTTCTTATCTTTCTAGAACATCTCATTACTTTCCGTTATTAATTCTTTCCCAGGGCTCTAGTGTTAGGGGCAGCTTTCGTTTTCCATTTCTGTTCAAGGGACTTACCACTTAATTAAGTTACCCTTAAGTCTGACAGTCAGCTTCAAAGTTCCACTCATCATTTCACTTTTTAGACCAGAGATCACCTGCATAATAGGGTAGCTGTTGATGTTCCCTGATGTCTCAGAGGCCCTTAGTTGTATATTCAGATGAACCTATCTACAGGGCCTTCCTCACATAACTGTAGAAGTAGGGCAAAACCCAGACCACACAGAGAGACCTGGGATACTTCTAATTTATGAATGCAATTTTTAAAATGATTTAAAAATTAAATGCTTTGACACCAAATACAATACAATAGGAGTGAGTGATTCACAAGATAGTAAGAGTATTTGTAAACATAAATTTAGGTGGGTGTTATAGAGTTGAATTCAAGTTCAAATTTGGGGCTTTTTTGCAAATGTGAGTCACAGATTAAGTTGCTGACATATTGTACCCCTCATTAGCGGTACAGCATTATGATAAACTTCTAGGAGAAAAATACTAAACAACAGGGTGGTCATGTTTTAAATGGAAATAAAAGTTAAACTAGAAAGCAAGCACATAATTCTTCATTCAAATATGATCTTGTTTTGCTGTGTGGCCATATATGAACCACATAACTTCTCTGGAATTTTTTTCATTTTGTAAAATTGGGGATAGTATTGGTTACTACATTGAATATAACTGGATGTGATGTAAGAATAAATTAATCTGTAGATATGAAATATTTTTGTACTACAGAAGACTTTTGGACTTAAAATGGTAATGATGATATAACCCCCTTTCCTCATGAAAATTAATTTAAAATAACTAGAAGGAAATTCAAACTTGAATCCAGATTCAAATACAGGGGGCCAAATATAGGAAGAAGGGCTCCAGAGCCCAGTATGCAGTTTCAGAATGAGGCAGTATACCCTTCTAAACAAACAATCTTTTATTTGTAACAATGCACTCTGTGACAAGTGCATGCCTGGAAGCCGCTGAACATGACAACGCAATTGGACGATTGGAGGAGCCATTGAGACTCACCACTTGTATGAAAGGACTCAGACAGTGGAGCAAGCTAGAAGAGAAACTCCTTCGGAAGCAGTACTGAGTCACATCTCTGTCTTGGCTGGGGAGAATTAAAGGCTAAACTAGACATAGGAATCTACTTTAGGGCATTTCATGGTCAGCCCCTTAAAATTGCTGTTGTGCTGTGTCCCACTCTTCCTCTCATAGTTCCAAATGCTAATCATATTGAAAGATAAATTTCCAGCATATAGTCTGTGAAGACCCACCATGTGAAAAAGGGACCACTGTAGCATGAATACCAAGGTATTAAAATAATAAGTATAGAAAGCAGTTGAAAAATATTTACCAGCAAAATTTTGTCATGGAGAAAATGAAATTAATTCCCAAATATATTACTAAATTAAGCAATATACATTAGCAAAACAATAATTTCTTTTAAATAATTTCTTAAAGCAGACATTTGGGAAACAAATTCAGAAAGAGATATAGCGGCCTCAGGAAACTTAGAATCATGGCAGAAGAGGAAACAACCATGTCCTTTTTCACATGGTGGCAGGAGAGAAAAGTGCAGAGGAAAGGGGGAAAAGCCTCTTATAAAACCATCATATCTTCTGGGAACTCACTCACTATCACAAGCACAACATGAAGAAACTGCCCCTGTGATCTTACCACCTCCCTTGAGGTCCCTCTTCCAACATATGGGGATTACATTCAGATTACAATTCAAGATGAGATTTTGGTTGGGTACAGAAGCAAACCATATTAAGTATAGGAAAGAATAGTAACAAATAATGTTAAATCTAACATACAAATGAAAGTTAACGTTGGAAATAACCTAAAGGAGAATAGAAACTAAAAATATCAAAAAGCATGTTAAGATTAAAAAAAGTGAAACAAAATAAATCAACACGAACAATGAGTTACAACAATTGTAAGGGTAGATGAAAATAATTTGTCAGAAAGCCCAAACAAAAAAAAGAAAAGTTCAGCATTCACGTAATTGTGTGCCTGAAAAGGAGAAATTAACATATGTAGGAAAAAAAAAACACTTAAAGTTATTATTTTCAGATGTGAAGAAGTTTTGAGAATAAATGTTTTTGACTTGAATCTTTTGTTTGGAAGTCCAACATTCTGAAAAAAAAAATGCAAAATGGTCGCCATCAATATCCTAATCTACTTAACTTTTAAAACACAGCCATCCATTGGTATCTTCAAGGGATAGTTAGTTCCAGGGCTCCCAGAAGATACCAGAATTCACTGATGCTCAAGTTCTCTGGAGTATGATTGGGGAACCACCAGTGTAGAAGGCCAACTAGAATAGGGAATCTTTTGGGGAGTTTGAAAGGAGATCAAGGCCTAAACAAATGGTGACCTCAGAATTCCTCTCAGTAACATTCCACATTAGGAAAAGAACAGGTCCTCAGGAAAGATGCTCTTTAGTATCCTCAGAAAATGGCAGTGTTACCCAGGTTCCTAAACTCAGCCAATGTATCTTTTAAAGTAAGACAATTGACAAGCAGTTTCCAGCATATAATACTACTCAGAATCTAGTTGCCAGATTCCTTTAAGAATATTCTGACAATGAAAATGAATAGAGGAATTACAGCAAAAGAACTGTGGATAAACATTAAATATGTTGAAAATAGTAAATATTTCTAACTGCAGTAATAAGTAAAAATATTTATGAGAATTATGTTTACAGAACAGAATGAAAATGTTAAGAGGATAGATAAGAACATGAAAGTAATTTATTTGACACAATTTGGGATGAAATGTTTAAGAGAAGGTGAGAGGTAGGATACAAATGGTGAATTCTTTATCTTTTATCCTGAAGACAAAAAAATGCCACTAAAAGGTGATACATTAAATAGCATAGCATAAACATGCAAAGGCGTAGAAATGTATGAAAACAAAGTATGTAAAGAATTAAAATTAGGTAATGCAATAAGAGAAGTGATTGGAGAGTAAGCGGAGGTATAAATTTTGTCAGTATTACAGTGAACAGTCAGTAGATAATATATGAAGAAATATAGGATTAAAAATATTGTATTGGCCAGGTGTAGTGGCTCTGGCCTGTATTCTTAGCACTTTGGGAGATCGAGGAGGACGGATCACCTGAGGTCGGGAGTTCAAGACCAGCCTGGCCATCATGGTGAAACCCGTCTCTACTAAAAATACAAAAATTAGCCAGGCATGGTGGTGGGTGCCTGTAATAACATCTATTCGGGAGGCTGAGGCAGGAGAATTGCTTGAACCCAGGAAGCGGAGGTTGCAGTGAGCTGAGATTATGCCATTGCACTGGAGGCTGGGCAACAAGAGAGTGAGACTCCATCTCAAAAAAAAAAAAAAAAAAATTACATCATGTTGTACTTAAAATGTAACAATAAAGATAGTAGAAAAACATGAGACTTTCAGATTATTAATAGTAAAACAGACACAAAAATACAAAGTGAAATATTGAAAAAAAAATCTAGTACCATCATGAGGCATAGCAAAATATGGTATAACTAATTCTGAAAATATCTTCCATACTATTAAGGGCACTATTTATCAAATTTTAATAAGAAAATTATTTCCACAAGAAATCAATAGGAATGGATATCTATTCATCTGTAACATAGACACGTAGTCCATAATGGAAAATCTACAGAAACTTCAAGGCAAAAGAGAAGAAAATATATTAGTTGCAGAAACTTAATTCAGTATGTGAAAACTATTAATAAAAATTAGTAAGCATACAGAAGGCTGCTAAAACATGATTAATTTTGAAATGTTACATATCATTGTCCTTTTCTCCATTAAAGGTATGTCTTTATAAATTCTCTAAAATTTTTAAGCAGTTTTCTCTTAAATCGGATTAATGGTTTCTGAATTAAGAGCATTTAAAAAATATTAAGAAAGTGCTTGCACTTCTTCTTTCAAGTTTTTGGTTATTCACCGTAGTCTTCACTGACTCCTACATGAACTAAAACACTAAGTGTAGCACTAAAAGCAGGTATTATAAGTTTGGAGGTCCATTTGCAAATTACTATATATAGTAAGTCTCTCAATTTTGTAAAGAATCAGATGGTCAGTTGGCTGGAAGGATATAGAAAGGAAAAAAGAGAGTCCCTTCTCTCTAAAGCCCCAAAGTCCAGCAAGGAAAACACACCTTATATATTACAAAAAATAGAATATGCAAGATAAGTTCCAGTGTATGCAGGGGGGAAAGGGACTTTGGTGGAAGCAGCTAAAAGAATCTTGTAAAAATAGAAATTAAGTCTTATGATGCAAGAAGCCAGTCTGTTTTAACATGGATTGGATGACTTATTTATCAGAGACCTGGAACAAAAAACAGTCAATATGGATCACAATTTTTTTGTGAAATTTGGAGAAAATAAGTGACAAAATCCTATATGTTGTCCTTGGGATACCATCCCCATTCTCTCTCTGTTCTTGTGCTTATAGCAGAGATGGCTCTTCTCCTAACAGGCTCTCCTCAAATTCCAGATGTCATTTTTCTGTCTCTCTCAGGTACCTGAGGCTTCTGACCTTTTTTTCTGATTACTAATATGGACTTTCATTGTTTATCTATTTTGCAGCATCTATAAATAGTATGATTTCTCAGAAATTTTGTTTTGTGTGAATTTATACAACAATCAATCAGATGGGGCTATCAGAGGAGACACAGGAGAGACCCGGGAAAAGAAAGTATTTTTTATTCATAGGTCCTAGAGACAGGAGGCATGCCATACATGGCCACATAGAGAAGACCAGAGTGGTCAGGAGGCTGTAACAGGAGCAAGGTAAGTTGTAAGGTCTGGCCTTTATTGGGTTTCTGAGAGAAAGGTAAGGCAGGATAGGATGAACAGTTTAGGACTGGCTACTTTGGATAATTTCTCCAGACTTTGTGCAATAGCTGGTTGCCTGGTACCTGGCCCTGGATTGCTTAAGTCAGAAGAATATTGCTTCCGGGGTATATGGGCAAGGTAGAGGAAGTGTGGCTCTGGGGTGGTTAGTTTGCAGTCAAAACATGCTTCAGGCTGGTCCCTTTCCTATCTTAAGAATTGGCTAGCCTCAGGCAAAGGCAATCTCTCCCCACTTAGAAAGATTTTCTAAGATATCAAAACATCACAAGGTACAGAAAATTTAAATACAACCTTTTTGTGGGTCTTTTTTTCCGTCACTTTCTTCCTGTCATGACTTTCAATCAGGTAGCCTAAAATACCATCTATATTCTAATGATTTGCCTGAGATTCACTCTTGTGTATCTAACTGCCTCTTTGCCCCATGAATTTTCAAATATGTCCAAAACATACCTCTTGGTTCTTCTCTCCACTCTTTCTACTCCCCTATTCTTCCTTTTCAAGATAAATGGCACCATCAGCCAACCAGGAGGTCAAACCAGAAATCATTGGCTTCTTTAATTCAATTACCCTTCCCTTCCTATCCCACAGCCACCTACTCACCCACATTTAAACTTTATAACCATCCACCCATCCACAAAACTTGGTTCTTCCTTCAACACAAATCTCAAATTCGGCAACTCCCCTATACTTCTACTGCCGCTGCCACCACCCCGCACCAAGCAAGCCACTTCATCTTACCCCTTTTCTGTTACAGTACCCACCCTATCATATTCTCCACACTTATACTCCTAGCTGCTTTACAAACCATTTTTGATTAATATTGGTAAAACAAACTACATTACTCCCCAAGTCAAAACTATTCTCATCGATTTCTAGCTGTGTTCAGGTTGAAACATGCAAACCTTACCAGGGTCCATATGGCCTCCCAGCATAACCTGTTCCGTTTTTCCAACATAACTTTTTTCACACTTCTTTCTCCCCTAATTCACCATGCTTCAATACCAGTGGTCTTTTAACAGTCTCTAGAACCCTGTTTCTGGTCGTGATTTAAGGAAATTTAATTAAATAAAGATCTCCATAGAAAAACTGTCTCTGTCTACTCTGTGTAAATTATTCCCTTCCGGTGGTATTTTCCATCTTAGCAATTTGTCTGTTTCCTTCAAAGCAGCTGATCACAGTTGCAATTCCATTTACTTGTGACCTTATTTTGTGTTTTATCATCTGGACATTATGTTCCAGGAGAGTAGGGACAATATAAATGTTTTTCTCACCCTCAGTTCTCCTGCTCCACCACAGAGTAGTAACATCATAGGCACTCAATGGTAAGCACATACAGGACATACCCAATAAATAAATGTTGAATGAATGATTTAAGTTCAATTTGTTACAATACTTTTATTCAAAATAGAGCAATCATTATTAATAAAACATGAAAGAGAAAAATGAGAGAGAGCCACAGCAGGGACAGCATCATAAAAATTAACTGGGATATGGGCTTCTATTAGTGGCTTCAACTCACCAAGATCTTCTTACCAAGGCAAGTCAGGAGAGTCTGGAAAGAGAGCTGAGAAGTCTGGCTGATAAGGCAGCCTCCACTACCATCCTTGTGGCCACACCATGCAGTGGGTCTCCAGTGACAACTTTCTCCCTTCAGCGGTGCTTGCCATCTTACTCTGTAATTGGGATGTGTTTATGTTTCTTATTTTAGCGGAAAGACTCAAGAGAGTAGGCTTTGTTTCAGTCTCAACTTACAACTGTTCTTTCCAATCATCTTTTTGTCTGCCATAGCCTAATTAGGCTCAGTGCCTTCCTTGCATTTCCAGCAACTTGAGTGACAGTTAATTCTATTAAATTGAAGGAGCAATGAGACTAGGGCAGGGGTTGGCCAGCAGTGACCTGAGAGCCAGATCCAGCCTGACACTTGCTTTTGTAAGCAAAACATTTTTTGGAACACAGCTGTTTCCATTCATGTACATATTGTTCATGACTGCTTTCCTGCAAAAATATTAGTACTGAGTTGATAGATATAGACAACGGGGTTCACAAGGCTGAAAAAATATTTGCTATCTGCCCCTTTATAGGGAAAGTTTCCCAACCTTCAGACTAGAGTATGATCTTCTTTATTCTGAGCCTTAGATACAGTACTAGAACAGTTTATTTTTCTAATGTCTCTGTTTATACGTTATTAATTAATTCCACGGGAAATTGGATTTTGTTTACATCTTCCAATATCGTTTAGTTCAGACCCTATTGTGTTTCAGGCATTTACTTAATCAATAAAGAAAGTGCTCTGTGACCTTTCCATCCCAAGTAATCTCCCACTGCTCTTAAGGCCTATATTGTTTTGCCTCCTGTAGCACTTTATCTCCCATAGAGCACTATCACCTGGTGCTTTATCTCCCGTAGCACACGGGATTTTGACCTTGTATGTGAATCGTGCGTGTGCATGGCTAATCTAGCCTACTGGTGTGGCACTGTGTAAAGAAAATTGTATTTTGAGAATGATAGATTGCTAGGCTCTGAGCTGCATGATAGTTGGGACCGTACCTCTTTTGCTGACCCGGATACTTGTCCAGCGTGTATCACTTGGTAGACGTTTTATCATGCATGAATGAGTCCGCTTTGTGCCTTTGTGTTAATAGAGACTTGCCTCCTTGCTTTTCTTAGATGACAGAAGAACTGGATCTATGATGAGCATTATTTAGCATGCCCCATCACTGCCAGACACACACACACACACACACACACACACACACACCCTCACTCTCACTGGTTTTATGTATTCACTGTTTCTAATCATTAAATTGAGGATAGGTTTGGACACTGTACTTTTACAGTCAAACCTTAGAGTCCTATCTCTGTCATTTGCCAAGGGACTTTGAACAAGATACAAAATATCACCTTTAATTTCCTCATCTTTTAAATGTAGCTAATTATGCCACCTTCCAGACCTGTAGTAGGAAGTAAATGAGATAGCACAACTGGAAGAAGCCAGCACAGCCCATAACTCACTGTAAGTGGTCAGTAGAGGTCAGTTTTGCTCTCAGCCAAGGCCTGTGACTTCCACTCCCAACTGCTAAAGGAATCCCTGCTTCTCAGTTACCTGAATTCTAGTCTCCAGGGATGTGAAAGCCAGGGTGCTTTAAATTTCCTACTCCTCCAGATTCTGATCCTCTCATTCAGTCTTTGCCATCCTTGTATGTTGCATTACAATCTGCCATACTGTGGAAGCCAGAACTCTGAGTCATTACTGCTATTTCCTGCATCTTTAAACCCTCTGAAATATATCTTTAATCCATCCACTTCTCACTTAGTTTCTCAGTCATCTGTTTAACCCAAATCATGATTGGTTTTCTTTTCCCTGGTCTGATTGAAAAATTTTCATCCTGGTCTCCCTCTACCTCCTTTTCCATATGAAAACTAGAACTCTTAAACACATACATCAGACAATGGCTTTTAAAAACTCCTATTGATTTCCCATGAAGACTGACATAATATCAGATCCTTATGCAGTGGTCTACAGGCTGTCATGGAGATGTCTCTAAATTAGTTGCATATCTTGGAGTTTGTTCACTGTATACTAGGCTCAAGGTCCCATGAACTGATGTCGGCAGCTTTAAAGACCACATTATTTTCTGCCTCAGCACTTTTGAACATTTTATGCCTCCTCTCTGTAAGACTCTGTGTCTCTTTGCAAAGGTCATTCTTTATATCCATCAGGTGTCAGTTAAAATTACACTGTTGGAAATCTCTATGAATACTTTGTTCTTTTTGTCATTCTTTTTCTTAGAATCCTGTTTTTCCTGCTTATTCTTGCTACAATTTGTAATTTCATAGATAGATAGGTAGTATTTACTTCCTTTTGTTTGACAATCATACTACTTTGTATACTCTTTGGAGGCTGAACCATGTCGATTTCATTCATTAATATATGCTCAGCCCCAGTGCATTTTTTTTTTGCCATATAGTAGTGCTTAATATATATTCTTCTTGGATGAATCAATCATTCCATCACTCAACAATGACTTTTGGGCAAATTTACCTCTCCCCAATGTATTTTCCTCTGAGAGGAAATCTGGCCTGTAAATAGAAATGTATATTTCCTAAGAAGGCTGTGGATATTTCAGTGATTTGAAAAGTGAACAGAGGTCCTTATATGACTTTTACTCTAAGAAGATAAGTCCCTTTCAAGATGATGCTTTTCCCAAATCTAGTAACAGGACAAAGTAAGTGCATTTTGTTGCTTCACTCCTCAGCATTTTAATTTTCAAAGAGCTTGGAGAATTCTCTTTGAGATTTAGTGCACGATGAAATGTAATAAGAAAAAGTATTAGTGTCAGGTTTCAATTTGCAAAAGAAACATTTTAAGATATCTTTTAGCAATCTCAGCATTTCTCTGTAATCTTAAATTTGAAGATACTGATTTTAATATATTGGTAATAATCATAAAGCTAATATTCTACTATTGCTGCATATCTCAGAATCATATGCAAAACAATGATTTCGATTTTAATTGGAATTATAAAATGCTTTGACATAGCCTGAATTTGTCATAGCACATGGATATTCCTTGTTTAGTATTGTTTCCCCATTTTAGAATTCAGCAAAAGAAACTTGAATTCATCAATAAGGATAACACTCCTATAACATAGGCAACTATAAATGCCATTTCTAAAAAGCTTAAAAAGGAAAAATTCTTGAGTATGTAAAATATCAAGTATTTACTCGTTTACTCATCATCCATGAAGTGACAACTATTATCTCAATTTTGCTAGTGAGGAAGAGTCATATAGAAAATTCCCTTGCTCAAAGTCACACTGGTAGTAAGTGACTGTTAGGATTTGATTGCGAGTTTCTAAAACATCAAAGCTCATGTTCTTCTCATTGCTGATTGCCTTCTGACTTTTTGCATCATCCAGTTCTTTTTCTTTCTCTCCCCCAACCCTTTCCCCATTCTCCTTCCCCTTACCACCTTGATACTACCAGTCTAATTTATATAATATATACCTTTGGATTTTTTACTTACTTGATACTAGTTTCCACTTCTTTGATTAAATATTCTGTTTTTCAGCTCACATTGTTGTGTGAGCATCTGATCTATCATTTCCCATTGCTGCATGATTCTCTCCAGTAATGGAAAACTGGTTTTCTTCTAATCCTCACCATAAATGACTCTGCAGCTAAAGTACATATTTTCATATAGACTTATGCAACTATTTATTTGGGATATATAGGATATATCTAAGAATGAATTTCCTCTGTTATAAGGCCCATAACACTGATTTTTAGTGAATTATTTTTAGGTTATGCCATATATATTTTTAATTTTTTTTAAATTTTTGAAACAAGAGTCTGGCCCTGTTGCCCAGGCAGGACTACAGGCATGAGCCACCATGCCTGGTGAATTTTCATATTTCTAGTAGAGACAGGATTTCACCATGTTGGCCAGGCTGTTCTTGAACTCCTCACCTCAGGTGATCTGCCTGCCTCAGCCTCCCAAAGTGCTGGAATTACAGGCATGTGCCACTGTGCCCGGACAGGTTGTACTGTATTATCTAAAGCGTTTTCTGTGTCTTTACAACCATTTTTTTTTTGCCAGTGTAAGTGGTATAAATGATAGCAATTGTTTTAATTTATCTGATTACCATTTAATTTAAGCATCCCTTTGTTTATCTATTAGCATTAAGTATTAGTTGTTTCTCAGTCTTAAATATCATAAATATCCTCCCTCATTCTGTAATATATAACTTTTTTTGCTAATCTTTTGCTGCCTTTGCTTTAAAAGTTATTTACTTCCTCCAAGTCATAAAAATATTTTCCCATTTTTTTGTATCTATAGATTTATATCTTAGATTTATATTTTTTTATTCCAACTTTTTATCTGCTGCTAGCTTAGTTCCAGTTTTATTTTGATATATAGTGTGAGCCAGTATTTATAATATGATCTATTAAACAACGAAATAATTTAAATATTTTTGCATTGTAGTCACATAAAGAAAGTTATTTTTAACTTCTAGGGAAAGAAAAGTGACACTTAATATTATAATGCCTTTCCCATAATAGAGAATACTGGTATTTTTTTAATGAGTGTGAGTCATATTTTATGTCTGTTTTGAATCTGATCATAAAAACAGTTTTTCCTATTTGTGTGAGTCTTTAAAGGCACATTTCCTTTTGTTATCTCTGCTTTAGCCTAGAGTTCTCAGTGGAACTGACATGACATAGGATTTTACATTGAATATTTAAAGAAAAAATAGATCTTTTTTGTCCAGCAATTAATATACCACTATCAATATAATATTATATGATTTTATCAGTTTAAATGGAAAACTAAAGCTAAAGAGAAATTCTTTATTCAAGATAATTTTTTCTAATTGGTAAATTATATGCATTTGAAACAAAAAGTAATCATTCACAGACTTTCGTTTCTTTTCCAAATACAAAGACGAAAGTGTTGACTTAAGATGAGTATAAAATGCATGTTTTATTACAGCATCGTATGCTTTTAATATAATTATTTTCCGATAAATGATGATTACTTAAGGATTTTTGAAGAATGGAATTTTTGAAGCATGGGCTAGAACTGAAGGGAAGCTGAAGAGTCCAAAATGGTTTCTAATTCCTTTAGGGGAAAAAGACTTTTCAATCAGTCACCCAAGTGCCCACAGAAAGATGTCTGATGCTATTTCAGGGGATAATCTAGTGGAGGAAGATGGCCTCAAGTGAAATGCTTAGCTGATTATGTAGTTCATTCCAGAATAAATAGGCTATTTACTTTGTCTGAAAGTTCAATAGATTTGGATTTCAGTCAAATGGAATGGCATTAGATCTCTCTTTATGAATGTTGATACAAGTGTGTTTGGAGAAGATTTCTGTCAGGTTTTATTAAAAATATTCTAATTGGTTGAGTTTTCTTCTCCCTCATTTGCTCAAGCCTCCAATTTGTGGAGAACATTTTATTTTTGACAGCATTATGGCGTAGGCAAGTAGAAGCCTCTAAGGTTCTGTTTTGTTTTTTGAAACCTGTTATAATGTTTTATTCCTTTAATTTTGTAACTTTCTTAAGCAAGTGCTGGGGAGACAAACTGCAAGAGGAAAGGTTCTTTTTAAGAGAGCACACATTTTGGAGATGACATTCCTTGAGTTTTTGGGAGAAAATAAGAAGTCTGCTGATTCCCTGAGCTAGTATAATTTATACTGTTTGTTCTATGGACATTAGAAAAGTGATATACTTTAAGGGGTAAGGACAAACACTTGTGAAAAGACAGCATTGCGTTTGAATTAAAGATGATATCTAAATTATAAACTGTATAAAAATCTCCCTAAAAATAATTTCTTTGTCATAATTGAGAGGGGAGCAGTAGTATATAAGAAAGTTTGCCACACAGAAGATCAAATTCAGCTGACATTTCCTACTTTGAGAATCTAGCGGAATTATAATTCTATACTTGTGTCCTTATCAATAAAATATCTATATCTGACAATATGCAAGGGGGTATCAGTGCCTAGCTTAACTGGGCCCTCAGTTGTTTAATTTTTATTTTAATTTTTAAATTTTTCCTTCTGTCTTCCACCGCCATTCCCAGACTTTTACATTAAGGACAACTAAGCTAAATATTAACTGTAAGGAAGACACATTGTTTATTTTATTAATAGCTAGTTTAGCACAAAATATTTTTTATTGTCTGCCTGTGACTAATGGCAAAAGGGGAAAGTCTGTATTTCTTTAGAGAAGTAAAATAATTGGCCTTTATTTACATCGATCTTGTAATCTTTGTTCTTTTGTAGTGGTTACTAATTATATCAGTGTCAAACTAATTATACTAAGTAATGGAGGTTAATTTCCCCCAGTGATTTAGAATACAAGGATGGAATATTTTGACATTAAAGAATCACTTTTCCTTTGGAAGTACATCACAAAGTCCTTCAGTATACATATTTGTAAATTACCATCTGTGTAAAGCAACAGACAGCTGCTCCATAGCATTTCCTCGAGTGCGCTGGAATGATCTTTCTCACTAAATGACTCTGTGACACTTAGAGACCCACCAAATTGAAGGTTACATGATGACAATTCACAGCATATACCTGGTTGATATGGTTTATATTAACATGTTTCTTCAAAGAAACAGTAAGTTATTTTTTTCAATAAGGAAAATATTTTTATCTGGGAAGAAAATGTGCAACATTTATATTGTGAATGATATTCTTTTAAAATAATTTGTTGTAAGCTTTTCCTAAAGTGGGATAGGAAAAACTAGAACCTGTGCAATACAAGTGATATTTTAAGAAGACATTCAGAAATGTAATCCAACTTCAATTGTGGACGCCTCACACTTTTGTTTCCTTTTCTACTTCTGGAATTTACTTGTTATAAAATTCTAAGTTATTTAAATTATATCCTTTGCAAAAGGTGGTGTCTGAATTATGTCTCCAGAAAAGTCAGAAGCCTGCAGTTTCAGGGATATTTGTTGAGTACCCACCATGGGCCACAAAATGTCATAAGGACTGAGAATATTTCTGTAAATAGAACAGACAGTGATATTCACCCCTTTATTGGGCTTGTATTTTCCGTTGATTAACCACTATGTGCTAAGTGAAATGTAGTCAATTTCAAACGATTTGTTTCTAAAATGAAATAATAAGAAAAAAAGTCATTTATAGGTACGATATTCTTTCTAAGGAGTGCAGAAGCTGAAAGTATTATTTTTCTGAGACCTGGATAGGTTTGCATATTCAAACGTAGTGAAAGAGCTAATTACTTGTTGAAGAAGAGTTTGGAATTCTCGTGGAGGAGATTAGATGGAGAGAGAGAGGGTGTTAGAGTAAGAAAGAGAAAGCGAAGTACATGTGCTTCCCAAATGTTGTGTTTCTGTACACCTCAGCCAGGGAACCCATTCACCACCCATATGGCCACGTTTGCCTTATTTACAGATTCTGATTTGCTGGAAAGGGAATTCTACTTGCAAAAGCACAGTCTGTTTCTCACTGATAATCCTTGCCTGAATTTCTACCTAATGTCTGACCTTTTGAACAGAAAATGTTAAGGACTTCCCGTTACGGCTTGTGCTTAAGCCTCAGGTTGAATCTACTTGATCCTTAAGAAAAGCAAACAAGCAAAACTCTCAAATAGAAAGCATAGTGTACTTATTTCCTTTCACAAAATTTCACTGTGCACTGTGTTGAAGGGGCTTTGCTGAGCTTCACACATTTCCTTCATACAACTTTTACTGCATGTAAAAGAGACCCACTCCAAAGTTAAAGTGATATGTTGGCAGAACATGAAATCAAACCAGAAGTAAAAATATTGGATATGTAAAAAATAAAAGAGCCTTCTAGTGAGTATGCAAAAACTAAAATATGCAAAAAATCAAACGGCCTTCTAGTAAATGCAAACATATTGTAAACCTATTTATTACTGATAACTAGAAATTATCTCTAATAGCAAAAAATAAACAGAAAACGGAGAAGACATAATCAAAGAAATAAGAAAAGAAAATGTAACAAATTTACAATGTAACCACCCCAACACAATCTAAAATTAAGGTAAGACAAACTGTAGGCACATATTTGTGAAAATTTGTAATACTTCAGTTAAAGAAAAAAAAACTTAAGGTTTTTAGAAATAAAAATGAAGTCAAATCCTAAGGATTAGTACTTAAAATGACTTTACACATTTTAACAGTGATCCTAGAAATTAGAAGAAATTGTAGCAATGTAGTCACATTCTGAAGGAAAATAACTATCTTTCAATATGAATTGTCATGACTATATAAAGGTTAAGTAAATAAGTTACTCCAACTTTTCTATAGTAATTTTTTAAAGAAATACACATCTTGACTTCCAGATACTACACAAAGTTTTTAACTTTGAGGAAACTGCTAACTGAGCTGTGATTGTAAGTAAAATTTATATTTCTTTTCTTTTAGGTACTATAACTATATCATCATACAGACAAGGAGATAAATTGCTACACAGGATTAAATGATATTTTCAAGGATAGCATTTAATGGAAATTTCCACTTGAGGAAAAGATCTGCCTGGAAATTTATGTTAGACTGTTTCTTTTTTAGTGTTACTTATGATGCTATTTTTTTCTGAATCAGTTCAAGGAGATTAATAGTCAAAAAAGAAGGTGTGCAGATGGTTGCTTACTGAGATCTGAGAAGGAAATTTGGAATCCTATGTTCTTTTCATCATCACCAGGAATTTTACCTAAAAGCCTAGAAAGAAACCATTGTGATTTTTTTCCAATGTCCTATAACCCTTTCCTATGGCTTGGACAGAGTGACAATAGCATTCATACTGTTCAACTGCAAGAGAACCCAATTTTGGCTGTTTTATCTGAAGCTCAGATAATTTCAGATCTCTTTGAAAAGATTATTACCTTAATCTACCTGTTAAATTCTTCATTGCACTTAAGAGAACCATAGCATCAACTCAGTAGAATGTAAGATCTAGAATTTAGAAAGATGGGGTAGTAAGAAAAATGAGCATTGGATTAGAAGTCTGGAGATCCAGGTTCTGGAACTATTTTTGGGCAGTTGACTTCATTTTTTGGAGCGCCATTGCCTAATCAGAAAAATAAAAATGATAAAATAGGTGGTCTTCTCAATCTAAATAATTTTGTTTGTGTCTTCTTCTCTACTTTGAATTTTCAATAGTATTTTGCTTTAGAAGAACTCTATTAGTATGTATAGTGATGTAAAGCAGTGGTCCACAACCTTTTTGGCACCAGGGATGATTTTTTTGGATAACAATTTTTTCACCGGCCAGGGGTACTAAGAGTGAGGGATGGTTTTGGGATGACTCAAGTGCATTACATTTATTGTGCACTTCATTTATATTATTGTTACATTGTAATATACAATGAAATAATTATACAACTCACCATAATGTAGAATCAGTGGGAACCTTGAGCTTGTGTTTCTGCAACTAGACTGTTCCATCTGTGGGGGATGGGAGGCAGTGAGAGTTTATCAGGCACTAGGGTCTCACAAGGAAAGCATAATCTAGATTCCTGGTATGTGCACTTCACAACAGGGTTTGCAGTCCTATGAGAATCTAATGTGGTGGCTCATCTAACAGGAGACAGAGCTCCTGTGGCAATGCAAGCAATGGGGAATGGCTGTAAATACACATGAAGCTTTGCTCACCTCCTGCTGTGTAGCCTGGTTCCTAACAGGCCAAAGACCGATATAGGTCCATGGCCCAGGGGTTAGGGACCCCTGATATAAAGGACTTACATATGTTGGTGAAAAGAGCAGTTGCAGAAAAAGTTCTACACACATGGGTTTGAATCTTGGACTTATTCTTAGGGACAGTATCATCTGGACTGGATTATTCTGCCTGAGATTCACCTTCCACAAATATAAAAATAGAAACATGGTACTTAGCTTTTAATAGTTTTTAAAAATTGCAAATAATATAAATAAAGTACCTGACATAATAAAAACATTCAATTAATAGCAGCTGTTATTTTTGAGATGTTTTCTAACTTAAGAAGTAGGACATGAATTTAACCACACAAAAATTCTTATTTTTGAGAAGCTGGAATGAGGAAAATCTGAAAAATATTAGAAATTATTAATAAAATTATCCTTTGATCAGCTGTTTATTTAAGCATTCCCTAATTTGCCCTGCTCTTGGGTAAGTTAGAATGTGTTTATCTATCTTACTATACACTTTGAAAAATCTGGGCAAATGCCAGTGATTGTAGCATTAGCCTGATTTTTTCCCATCTTCTGCTTGTTTTTGAATTAACATATATTGTGAAACACTTGGGCATTTATTCCTCAGGAAAGTATGACATATGAAGGAGAACTAGAGGATAAGATCTTGTGATAATAAATTTTTGAGGTTAGTGCCCCTGTGTCCTTTCAGTTTTCATATATAACTACTTACTCTGTGGAGTCTACACTTGTATGTAAAAGGCAGTTTCTGTGTTAATTGGTTTATGTTTAAAAGAAAATACTTGGGGCAGTGACCATCTTCCTTTTCTAAAGATAGTGAGACTAGATCATTCTCAGACTGGCCCATTTTGCTTTCACATTCTGCAAAATGCCCAGTATGCCCCATTTTCATGCTTTAGTAATCATTCTGGCTTTGACGTGCATTTCTTGAGGGTGTTATAACATGTTTTTGAATTTTCTCCAGGAAGCACTCTGATGATGTGATGAATAATTTAGCTGGATAACTATTTACTAAAGAGAAAACATGAATGATGAAAAATCTAAACAAACTTTTTTCCCGGAGATAAATAACGAGGGCACCTACTTGTTTGGCAAATGGTATAATTACTGCCTTCCTGGTTACCAGTGAAATCTGGGATATGCTAATGCTTTAGCATTAACAACTGAACATAAATCTCAATAATTGAAGTCTGACCAAAAGAGGGGTTAAGTATCTCTAAGAGGTCAGACACAGTTATAGCAGAAAAAAAGAAAGAGATGTTATCTTACTCTGAATCACAAGATGGCATGTTTTACTTTTTTAAAAGGATTTTTTTCAGAGAGCAAGGAGTGTGGTGGCACTGAGTCTGAGTATGAATGCTGGCCCACCTGCTAGGTGAATGGCCTTGGGCAAGGAAGTACACCTCTCAGCCTGTATTTCCGCTTCTCTAATATAGGATTACAGCCTCTGCCTTGGCTACATAAGAGAACTGTTATAAGGTATGCTAAAATTGTAGCTGAGAAAACCTGCCGTAAGCTATAAAGGACTAGGAAATGTCAGAAATGATTATAATGCTGTTGGCCCACCAGCTGCAGAAATTAAAAGGAGGCTGAGGATTTGATGTTGCCCTTGGAAGTGAGGGGAAACATTGCTTATGGTGTTGTTCTCCTCAGCAAAGCTGGTCTAACATGTCTGCTCAATCCAGTGAATATATTTCAGCATGTGTCATGTCTGATGGATCTTATGAAGGGCTGTCTATACAGATGTTAGGGTATGTCTTAGTATAATTTGGGCTTATAACAAAGTGCCATAGAGTGGGTAGCTCATAACAAATAAATTTATTTTTCACAGTACTGGGGGCTGGGAAATTAGAGACCAAGGACCCAGCATGGTCGGTTTCTGGTGCAGGCTCTCTTCTGGGCTGCAGATGGCCACCTTCGCACTGTATCCCCTCTTGGAAAGAGAATAAGAGAACTCTTGGAGGTTCCTTTTATAAGGGCACTAATTCTGTGTATGTGAGCTATTCTCTGATTACATAATTACCTCCCAGAAGCCCTGCCTTCTTATGCCATCTTTTGGGGTTTGGAATTTCAACATATGAGTTTTGGAGGGACAGAAACCTTCATCCATTACGAAGTCTGAGTTGTTTTATGATCTTCCAGCTACAAAAATCTAATATTTGATACAAATTCACCCAGAAAAAACATTATAATATAGGTATCTGTCTCATTCTAAAAATGGGAATTTATTATGCTTAAACCAAACCTTCAGATGAATCCTTGAAAATTCGGACCTGAATCGTAATGCAGCCCTCTAGGGTACTTACCACTTGGATATTTCTAGTAACTGATAATGAGCTTTGAGACTGCCCATTCAAATATATTCATATACTTGTTCAAATAATCAAATGTTTCCTCTTCCCTCACTATTTACTGCCAACCTTCTCTGCAAAGCTGATTTTCCTTGATAACTAGCAGTAACAATGACAATAATAGTAGCAGTAGTAACAGCAAAGCTATCATTTATTTAGCTCCATCAGAATTTCACATACTCTTATTTCCGATTTTATTATTTTTTTCCCATGAAAATCCGAACAGAATTATCTTTATCCAATGGCCTATCTTTCTTATTACTCATCCACTCTTAACTGCTTGCAATGTATTTCTCTACCCCTGCTCTAAAACTACTGACCTAACAGGCACCAGGGAATTCCTTTTAGTCAATTCACTAGCTGTTTCAAAATTCTAATCTGCTTTGACTTTTCTGTACCATTTAACTCTATGTAATAATTTCTTTCTTTTTGAAATCCTCCACACTGTGACATGTCACCTTACTATCTTTGTGAGAGCTTCTTGGTCTCCTCTGTTTACGTCCTCTGTTCCCAGTCCCTATGTGTAAATTCTGCCCCCTCCATCCCCACTGCGACTTCTCAGTTTTAGGCCGTTATCATTTCTCACTAAGATGTTGAACTGGTTCCTCTGTGAGAGAGCAGAGTGGAGACTTGAAGCAAGTGTCTGCCTGCCTTCCCGGTCCATGACCTCTCTCTGACCTTCCATGCTGGGTGACCATCTGCACATGAAGTTGGTTTTAGCTTTCTTATTGGTAAAGTGAGGATAATAACAGTATTTATTTTCTAAATGAATGGGAGTGGTCAATATGTTACTACATGCAAAAATGCTTAAAATAATTCCTGGCCCTCAGTAAGTGCAATATAAGTGCTACCATTACTGTCTTTGTTTTAATATTGGTTATGATCATCATCATTTTAAGTGGTTTCCCTGCTGTTGGATCACTCGCTTCTAGTGCATTCTGAACACAGCAGTCAAATTATTCTAAAACAAAGCTTAGTTTATGTTACTAAGCTGTTTCATATTAATATTTGCATTATATGTTCCCTAACAATTTTAATCAGGCCCTCAATAGTCCCAGTTTGCATTTCCTGGCTTGTCTACAAGTCTCGGTATAATATTCAGTACTGATGTCTCCTTTCCCCACCGTTCTTTCCTTACTTTCTAGAATTGTGCTTTCTTTCCACCTCCATTAAAATCCTATCTGCCATACATAAGACCTAGAACAAAGGCTACCAGACCCTTGATGGCCTTTAGTAATCCTCTATGATCAAGCATCAATCTATCCTCTCTGAAACCATTAAGGAAAGGTCTTTATTTTAGGCCTCTTTGGGCCCCATATCTCTCTATCTGGTAATTTAGTTATTTATGTACATGTTGTTATCTTTTCTTCTAGATTATAAACTCCTTGGGGAAAAGCTTTTGCCTTTATATGGCCTTCCAGCTCCCAGTCCAGGACATTGTGTTATACCCGAGCAAGTTTAAACAGAAGCGCCATGCTCGTGAGTTTGTTGAGAGTCCGCTTTAATGCCAGGATACAAGATTCAGCTAGAGCTCAAACCTCTCAGCCCAGAACCAAGGGTGGTCAACATTTTTATATCACTTTAGGGTCAGGGGGCAGTAAGCAGATTATTACAGAAGCAGAAGGAGCAGGTTAGGGGAAGGTGCGGGATGCCAAACAACAAAATCCTATTTAAAGTTGTTTTTCACTCAGGATGTGGGGTAGGCAGTTATACAGTTGCAGGTACAGGATGTATGGGCCAGTGGGCCCTGTTTCTCAGAAAATTGTTTACAAAGATGCCAGGTGTCTCAGACTACAAAGTTCTCAGAACAGAATGTCCTACATAGCTCGGGGTAGGTAAAATGGAGTTGGCAGGATTGCTTAAAATGTATTCACTACAGCCAAGCCAGGGTATTTTGATTGCATCCAGTAGACAGATGTTCAATGGAGGGCTATGGAATTCATGTTGATTTCCACGTGAGAATAGAGCTGGATATTTACTTCCTTTCTTGCTGTGCTTGCTAAGCAGACTCATTTGCATAGGCCACTACCCCAGTGGGTCCACAGAAATGGAGGGTACTTATGGAGATTATTTTCCCACCCCTGCCCCCATCTTTTGGGATTTAGATATTATTTATACACTGAAAAGTTCAGCTCTTGGCTTGTAGTAGCAAATACTGTTGGATATTTGTTGAATGAAAAAGAAAATAAATAGTAAACATTTGCTGAGTGAGAAAGAAAAAATAAATAATGAATAACCACACCCTGACCCACTTGTCTGCCAGAAGTGGGAAAAAGTTGTAAGCGAGCATTTTCTGGAGGAAAAACACACAACCCACACTCGCTTCTGAATAGTGTGGGAAACATAGATTGAGTCTGAAATTGAGAGGCATGCTTATGTTTACTAAGCATACGGAGCAGCAGTATCAGAGCACTACTGGCTTTAGCAATACATTCTTTCATCTTTTCAAAAGCAACTTTTTCTGTCACATTTGGCTTAGGTTAAGATTCAAATCAATTTACCCTTCACTTGATTCATTTTTATCAGAGTAGTAACCTTATCAGCAATGCAGTTTGCTCTCAAAAACATTGGCTGCAGAAATGAATGAGGCCCTCTAAGCCCAATGTGACTATAAACGCCATAGGGATGGTAAAAAATGGTCTCAGGTGACCAGTCAGAATAAGTACTTCCTCTCCAGAGGTCCTGGGCTATTATCCCCCAGAGCCACACAGTGAATGAAGCTTAACTCCTCTTCAGGAGGTGGCATTTATCTCATGACATTTGACTCTTTAATAGATTACAAAAACAACTCAGGAAATAAAATTTCGGGAGTTGAAACAAGTATTCACTAAAGACAGAACAACTAAAATATGACACAAATATTGTGGATCAATGTATCAGTATTGAAGGTTTTTTAAAAAACATTTGTTTACCTTTTATTTTTTTGCTAGACTTTTCTTGGGATGTATTTAGGTATGAAGGCAGAGTAGATATAAGGAGTATACACTTTGGGAGGCCAAGGCAGGTGGATTGCATGAGATCAGGAGTTTAAGACCAGCCTGGTCAACATGGTGAAACCCTGTCTCTACCAAAAATACAAAAAAGTCAGCTGAGCATGGTGGTAGGTGCCTGTAATCCCAGTTACTCGGGAGGCTGAGGCAGGAGAATTGCATGAAGCCAGGAGGCAGAGGTTGCAGTGAGCCAAGATCATGCTATTGCACTCCAGCATGGGCAACAAGAACAAAACTCCATCTCAAAAATAAAAGTAGTATAACTTCTGCTGAGATATCATGACCACATTGGCCTTGATCCCTACTTCCAGGAAGCCTTGCTTGACTGTCTAAGATTGAATTTCATAACATTTTATGAGACCCTGCTAATTCCTGTCCTTGCAAGCATAAGCAGTGATCATTTAATTGTCCAAACTCCCCATCGACATCACAAGACACTGCAATTATCACAACTACCCAGCTCCTTGCCTGGTGTCTGGCTCTAGTCTACATTTACTTAATGCTGTATTAAAAGAAGTAAAACCAAGGCATGAGTCTGATGCTGCAGCTCAGAGGCCTCAATCAGACAGATGCCAGGTTGCATTTGACCGGCAGTCTTGTGTATTTGACTGACAACTTTCTGGCTCACAAATATTTTAGAACAACAGATAGTGAATGAGTCACCAATACATAAAAATTGAGAGACTTTACACAAATCTAAATTCCCAATGACCTCTTGAAATACCTGAACATCTGATGACATTGGATCTAGATTGCTACAAAAACCTGGAGAAGAATTTCATGGCTATGAATAGTGAAAATATTCTCCACTCTATCCTATTCCCCCTGGCGCTTAAAGCTTCCTTAGTTCTCACCTCTAACAACCCACTGGGTCTACAGGTATTGGGAGCTGTTCCTTCTCTTCCTGTTTATGCCATTAGAGGGATGACCTCAAGCTTCTCCGCCCTCTCTTCCCTCTGACTCTTCCTCTGTATTAAAAGAGCATGAATCTTGCTTCCTAAGAAGGATCTTATCCTCCAAAGCTGCTGTCCTGCAGAGCAACAGGAAGCTCCTCATCTGCAGTGGTCCTGCAGGTACAGGGGAGGCTTTTCATGCAGGCCTGACTCCACCAGGGAGTGATCACAATTGGGATTCTCTCACTGACTGCCTGGCTTCAGTGCTGCACTCTCCTGCCTTGAGCCGCTCCCTGATTCTGACCACAGTCTTGTCACCTGCTTGGCCTGAGAAGCATGAAGGTGGTAGATCCTGGCGCTGCTCCTGACCACCCAGCAGAGAACACTTTGATTTTTTTATAAGTAGAAATTGATCAGTGTGGGATTTAGAGATTTTCAAAGGTGTCTTTGTTTAAATCGAGACTTAGGCAAGGTAGGGATCTTCATTAAAAAACACCATGTGGTCACCAGTGTTAATGAGGCGGATCAGAGCAACCTTGACACTAAATAAAGGCCAATTAACTCCAATCATTGCAGGCGTGGGTGCTTTCTAGCAGTACAACCTCCCTGTGGGGAGTTTCTTAGCCTGACATCCCTCCGGCAGAGGTAAGGCGGACTGGCTCCAGAAGAAGGCTTCTGAGCAATGGTGGTGGGGTGAGGGGCACTGCTTCTCCCCACCACATGCTTATCGGGGGGCTTGTGACTCCTCCTGGATGCCACTGCCCCCACCCAGCCTGCCCTGCATGGTGCTGTGGACAGAGAAGCAAGACTGAGAGACTGAGGTCTCCTGTGGGCTCCCAACCAGCTCAGGAGCCATGCACAGAGATTCAGATTCTCAAGACACCTTTTCTCTATCCATTTAATAAATTGCCTCACAGAGAGGATCACTGAGTTCTTGCTGAAAAGTTATGTAAAGCCATGAATGAAGACAAATGATTTCAATACAAACATTGCTCAATTGAGTATAATTTTTTTTGTTTTTACTTCATGTTTGTTTTAGTGATAAAAAGAGCCAGTGCTGATACAAACTTCACCTTGTACCAAATACTGGTCTAAGAACTTTACCTACATTGGTTCAGTTGTCTTCACAAATCCTCTATGATATGGATACTATTATTAACCCCATTTGTACATGGGAAAACAGAGGCATTGGAAAGATTCATTTCTCTGCTAGGTACTTTCCATGCCAACTTCTATGTGATTCTCATAAAAACCTTTTTGTAATGAGTATTTTTAGCACCATATTACAAATGAGGACACTGAGATTCAGAAAATTTTTGTGTTATCTGGTATAGTATTGTTCCTAATAATATTAATAAAAGGAGGATATAGATTCACTTTTTTCTTTTCTATTCCAAAGTATGGTGTTATAGAATAACTAACTGCCTAGGCTGAAGGATTTAAAATTTTTCCTTAAGATTTATCTATGAGCCCTCAGTTTTTCCATTCAAGGTTTCAGGAATGGAGAGTATAATAAGGACCAAAAAACTAACAAAAGTCTTAAAATAGTGGGTACAGAATAGTGTCTGTGGCTCCAGCTTGCTCCATTGAGTTTCATACCTGGTTGTATTACTTTCTCATTTCTTTCAGCCACTAAGCCCTGGATGTTCCTCCTCATTCATTAAAGACTAGAACATTGCCCAAAGCCTTCTTCTCTACTGCAACTACTGTCATTAGCATAACAGACTTCAGCATCCACAGATCCACTTCATCCAACATCCTGATCTCTCATTCCCTTCATCTCCTCATCTCTAGCCACCTTCTTCAGTTCATCTAAGCCACACACTTTATCATAATGTCTTAGAATCTTCCAACACCAACAACTACATCAGCTCTAATGTTCCATGTTAAAATGCTCCATTTGTTTATCAAACACCCTCTCTTACTATCTAGTTAGTTCAAATACCTCCCATATTTTTTGACCTCACCAAACTCTCAATTTCCCCGAACACTTAGCTCCCTGGGAGCATCACTTTTCTTTCACTCCTGCCTGGATCCCATGATGCCATTGTTAGTTGCTCTCTTCCTAATTCAGATCCACAAGATGAACCTTCCTATCAACTTGCTCCACAGTGCCAACAAAAAAATTGTAGTAATCACACAATGGTGGATCTTGGCTGTATGGTTCATGACGTATATTCTGGTCATTTCTAACTGAGCTGTCAGCCCTGCTCAACAACCTCACTAATTTTTCTTTCAAGCTTACTCTCCCGCCTATTGTGCTATCTTATAAATAGCTCTTCTCCAATCCACTACTTTTCATTCTAACTTCAAACACACTGGACTCAGCCACCATCATCTTACTCAAATGCCCAAATATTTTTCTAATCAGTCTTCTTCAACTCAGTCTTGCCCCTTTCCTATTTATTCACCATACATAAGTCAACATAAGAACCTAGATTTTATTATTTAATTCTCCTGCTTTACAACTTTAGTGCCATTTCATAACTAATAAGATAAAATAAAAAATTCTTACCTTGGTTATCCTACAAGTATTGCATCATCTTGGCTGTGCCTAAGCCTCACAATTTTTGCATACAATAATCCACCCCTTTACACTGTACTTTCATGATCATATTTTATTTCTTAGTTTCTTGAACATGCCATGCTTCTTTCCAATTGAGTGTATTTTGCATTTGTTACTTGTACACTTTTCTGTCTCTGAAAAGCAGCCCCCATTCATTGCCCAGCTTTCACTATTTCAAGATCTCAACTTAAATATCACATTCACAGTTCTTCATGAAGCTCCCTGTACCCCTGTCTATGTGAGTCAGTGCTCCTCTCATTCACTCTCACAGTGCTGGGTACTTTTCCTTTAAAGGAGCAACCATTTTTAGAATATTTATGTATGTATTTACATTTTAAAATTCTATCTTAATAAAAATTAGATTGCAAGATTAAAAATGGAAGGTTCCAGATATGCCAGGATCTACTACAGTGCCTGAAACTTGAGGAACATCTTATAAACATTTACTTCACTGTTGCATAAACTAGAATTGATACATTGGACTTGGTGTTGACCTCCTGAATCCTAATTACCTGAGTGGTACAATAGGGGCACAATACTCCTGAGAACTGTGATCAGGTTGCAGCATAACAATGGGTAGAATTCACAATTTGGCAATTCTAAGATGCTATGCCAATCACCAAAACTGATGACCTCAGTAACAATGAGCATACCAAGTGCCCAGGTTTTGGTTTGTAATACCATTCACCAATTAAAGCATCTTGGTTTCCTTGGCAACATGGATGATTCTAGGGTTAAAGTAAGAAATACTTATTAACCTCTATGAACCTGGAGCATCTTATACTGCTGGAAAGCAAGAAATTGCTAAAAACAAAACAAATAAACACTATCAAAAAAAAGGAAAGAAACCCCAAAAATTCACACTGATTGGTAGATGTCAAAAAGACATAGTAACAATGAGCCAACAAAAGCACTTCAGGTGGCCAAAGCTGAAAAAATTTGAGCAACAAAATAAATAAAGCAGTTTTGGATTATAATTGAAAGTATAAGGTGAATGCTGATGAGACCATGCAGATATAAATAATTGAATAAATACATAAATGAGAAAAAGAGACCAATTAGCAATGCAGAAGAATTTCCAATAATTATGGAGGTATTCAACCCTTGAGGTGTTGGCTGTGCATAGTGACCTTGTTTCTTCCTTCCTGAATAGTACACATGGAAAGAAGGAACAGGAGAGAGATCCAAGATGGCTGATTAGCAGCAGCTCAGGATTGTAGCTCCCAGTGAAAGCGCAGAGAGTGAGTGGACATCACACTTCCAGATGAATTTTTGTTGTCCACAGACCGGGAGATTCCCAGCGGAGGAGCCCCATGAGTCACCAGTTCTACTCTTTTGGCTGGCGTGGCTGTTTTGCTGGCACCCCGGTGCAGCAATTCTCAGTGCAGAGTATATGGGACTGGGTGCCCTTTTAGTTGGCGTTTGGAGCTCCAGGAAGGCAGAGTCACCCATTCAGCTGACTGAAAGGGGGACTGAAGTGGGAGCCAGACCGGGAGATTCCTGGGCAGAGGAGTGTCACGAATCTCAATGCCGCTCTTTCAGCCGGCGCAGTGCCCCCACAAAAAAACAGCAACTGAAGGCGCTAAAGATTGAGAGTTTCACAGTGAGTGCAGCTGAACCCGGGAAGGTCTAGCTCTGTGCAGGAGGGGCATCCACTGAAGGAAAATTAGGAAACAGAAAAAACTTCATCACCACCAAGCTGGACATCCACTCAGAGACCCAGTCTTAAAGTCAGAAATTACAAAGATGACAGGTGGGTAAATCCACAAAGATGGGAAGAAACCAGTGCAAAAAGTCTGAAAATACCCGAAATCAGTGTCTCTCCTCCTACTGGGGATCGCAGCTCCTCATCATCAACAGAACAAGGCCTGATGGAGAATGAGTGTGATGAATTGACAGAATCAGGCTTCCAAAGGTGGATAATAAGAAACTTCTGTGAGCTAAAAGAACATGTTCTCGCCCAATGCAAAGAAACTAAGAACCTTGAAAAAAGGTTTGATGAAATGCTAACAAGATTAGATAATTTAGATAGGAATGTAAGTGAATTAATAGAGCTGAAAAACACAATATGAGAACTTCGCCAAGTGTGCACAAGTTTTAACAGTCAAATTGATCAAGCAGAAGAAAGGATATCAGAGGTCGAAGACCAACTTAATGAAATAAAATGAGAGGATGAGGTTAGAGAAAAAAGGCTAAAAAGGAATGAGCAAAGTCTCCAAGAAATATGGGACTATGTGAAAAGACCTAATCTACATTTGATAGGTATACCTGAATGTGATGAAGAGAATGAATCCAAGCTGGAAAATACTCTTCAGGATATTATCCAGGAAAACTTTCCCAACCTAGCAAGGCAGGACAATACTCAACTCCAGGTAATACAGGGAACACCACAAAGATATTCCTCAAGTAGAGCAACCCCAAGGCACATTATCGTTAGATTCACCAGGGTTGAAATGAAGGAGAAAATACTAAGGGCAGCCAGAGAAAAAGGTCAGGTTACCCACAAAGGGAAGCCTATCAGACTCACAGCAGAAACCCTATAAGCCAGAAGAGAGTGGGGGCCAATATTCAATATCCTTAAAGAAAAGAACTTTCAACCCAGAATTTCATATCCAGCCAAACTAAGCTTCATAAGTGAAGGAAAAATAAATTTTTTTGTGAACAAGCAAATACTCAGAGATTTCATCACCACGAGGCCTGCTTTACAAGAGTTTCTGAAAGAAGCATTACACATAGAAAAGAACAACTAGTATCAGCCATTCCAAAAACATACCGAAAGGTAAAGAGCATCACCGTAATGAAGAATTACATCAACTAATGGGCAAAACAGCCAGCCAGCACTAAATGGCAGTATTAAATCCATATATATCAATATCAATCCCAAATTTAAATGGACAAAATGCCCCAATCAAAAGACACAGACAGGCAAATTGGATAAAAAGCCAAAACCCACTGGTATGCTGCATCCAGACCCATCTCACATGCAAGGATACACAAACACTCAATACAAAGGGATGGAGGAAGATTTACCAACCAAATGGACAGCAAAAAAAAAAAAAAAAAAAAGGAGTTGCAATTCTCATCTCTGATAAAATAGACTTTAAAGCAACAAAGACCAAAAGAGACAAAGAAGGACATTACATAATGGTAAAAGGATCAATGCAACAAGAAGAGCTAACAATCCTAAATATATATGTACCCAATACAGGAGCACCCAGATACATAAGGCAAGTTCTTAATGACTTACAAAGAGACTTAGACTTCCACACAATAATAGTGGGAGACTTTAACACTACATTGTCAATATTAGGCAGATCAACGAGACACAGAATTGTCAAGGATATCCAGGACTTGAACTCAGACCAGAAATAGCTAAACTTAATAAACATTTACAGAACTCTCCACCCCAAATCCACAAAACATACATTTTTCTCAGTATCACATCATACCTATTCTAATAGTGACCACAAAATTGGAAGTAAATCACTCCTCAGCAATTGCATAGCATTTCACATCCTTAAATGAAATATTGGCTGGCTATTTGTTTGTTATTTTCCTCCCTTATTCCTTCCTGTCTCCATTGTTAAGCACATTTATTGGCATAAAAGAAATTTTCAGCACCCATTTTTAGACTGCATTCTAGCCTGGGCAATATAGCAAGATTCCCATTCTCTCTCCCTCTTTCTTTCTCTCTTTTATTCTTTTTCTTTCTCTCTCTTTTTCTTCTTTCTTTTTCTTCCTTTCTTTCTTTTTTCTAAAGAAAAAAAGAAAGGAGGAATAAAGAATAACTAAATGGTAGGAAAATCTGACAAACACTACCCCAGCCAGATAATCAATGTCAATATTCACAATCATAAGTCATGCTGATATTATGTACCTTTGATAGAATACATCCTTTAATAGGATGTGATGGAAAAGGACACTTTACATACGTAGCTTTCCTTCTTGAAACCCAAAAATCCAATGTAACTATGAGAAAAGCAACAGACAAATTCAAATAATGGGCCATCCTATTAAACACCTGAACCAAAACTCCTTAAAACCATCAAGATCATTATCATCACAGACAAGCAAATTCTGATAAATTGCCAAGAGGGGGCTAAGGAAACATGACAGCAGAATAAAACGTGGTATCCTGGAAGGGATGCTGGAATGGAAAAGGGTATTGGATAAAAATGAAGGAAGTCTGAATAGACTATGGACTTTAGCTGATAATTTCCTATCAATATTATTTCATATTAATGTAGGAGGTAATATAATTTTATCTTACTTTATGGTGGAAATAATAGCAGAAACTAGGTGTGGAGCATAATGAAAACTTCCATACCGATTTCTTGATTTTTCTGTAAATTTTTTTTTTTTTTTTTTGAGATGGAGTCTTGCTCTGTTGTCCAGGCTAGAATTCAGTGTCATGTCTCCACTCACTGCAACCTCTGCCTCCCGAGTTCAAGCAATTCTCCTGCCTCAGTCTCCCAAGTAGCTGGGATTACAGGCATGCACCACCACACCTGGCTAATTTTTGTATTTTTAGTAGAGATGGGGTTTTATTATGTCATCCAGGATGGTCTCAAACTCCTGACCCCAGGTGATCTCCCCGCCTCAGCCTCCCAATGCTGGATTCACAGGCGTGAGCCACTGCAACTGGCCAATTTTTTTGTAAATCTGACACTTTTCTAAACACGAAGTCTACTTTAGAAATACTATACTGCATCATCATCATCATCCTCATCATCCACTTGTTGTGGTCTTAAAAATACTCAGATGTATCTACCTTCTTTCCCCAAAATCAGTGTCATTGTTGTGCTTTTAATGTATGTTAGTTTGAATGCTTTATATGCCATAGAGTGCTGCACAAAATGAGGATGATCTTTCCTCTATGACTCACTACCCTCTTAAGGTGTCACGCTGGGCTGGATGTTCTCAAGTATCTCTGGTCTTCAGTCCTCCTTCCTGTCCGAGGCACTGGCCTGCACTCTGTCTTTCTCTGCCTCTGTGTTTGCTCACACTCTAGCTGTCTATCCTGCTGCTCTGCCTCTCTTCCTGTTCTTGTGGGATAACTGCGGCAATAAATTCAGATTTATTTTCCTAATTCTCTTCTGGGAATTTTGAACTGGGGAATATTGATATCTCCTATTTCTGGTTTCTAACTTTACAAAATAAGGATATTCTCCAGATTCACAAGAAATGTGTAGGATAAGCAAGATAATGCATTTGGAACCCTTTAGGCAATAGAAGAAAAAGAACCAGAAATTCAGCAAAATCAATAGCTGAGATCTTACAGAGAAAGAGAAGCAGGGAACGTTATGTCTCTATCTATGATGAGAGGCATGTTTTTCTACTCTCTAGGAAATGACTTCCTGAAAATGATGGCCAGATAAATCAAAGGTCATGGTCCATGGAATTGGCATTTTTCTCAGTTGACAATGTGTAGACGACATGGTTTATAACCAGTACTCCTTCTCATGCCATTTGCTCTGATTTTACAACAGCGAATTCGGCTCCAGTTGTGGACCTGATTACAAGATAGTCTTAAATTATCAAAAGGAGCTAGAAGCTTGGATTGTATGTAAATTTTTAAAATTTATTTTTAAAACTCTGAAAGCCATAATTATTTGAGCGAGAGAGTGGTTCAGTCCAAAAACAATTGTGTATCTCTCTGGAAGGTCTAATGAAAGGAAAACAGGAGAGAGAAAAAAGAAAGGAGAATGGAGAAAAATACCTTTTCTTAATTTTATATATCTAAGTGTTATGAGTTCAGACTGCATTATTGTCCCAAGGGGTTGTAGTGTGTTTTGTAAAAGGCCTTCAATTCATGTTAGTTAAGTGAATAAGTAAAAAGATACATTTAAAATAATTGTAAGGTTTTTTGTAGACATGATTAGCAAACATTTATAAATACGGAGGAAAAAAGTTATTAAGAATTCTAAGCTGAGCACAGTGGCTCATGCCTGTAATCCCAGCACTTAGGGAGGCTGAAGTGGGTGGATCACCTGAGGTCAGGAGTTGGAGACCAGCCTGGCAAACATGGTGAAACCCCATTTCTACAAATATACAAAAATTATCCATGTGGTGGCAGGCACTTGTAATCCCAGCTACTCAGGAGGCTGAGGTTGGAGGATTGCTTGAACCTGGGAAACGAAGGTTGCAGTGAGCCAAGATTGCATCATTGCACTCCTGCCTTTGCAACAGAATGAGAGTCTGTCTCAAAAAATAAAAAAGAAAAAAGAATTCCAACTTTTCCTATGAAATCTATCTAACAAAGTAAAATCACTGTATTTTCTTGCACTTGACTCTGAAAGCACAGTATTAACATGGAATGAATATTTTGGAGTTAGGTATATCCAAGTTTAAATTCCAGCCCTATTACCTGCTAACTACATGGCCTTACATGAGTGGATAACTCTCTTCACCTGAGTTTCTGCATCCTGCATAAATCTCTTGCTAAAATCACACCCTCATCAATTACCAGATACTCTTTGTTTATTTCCCAGATAGTGCCTAACACACAGCCTTAACAGACATCAAGCTTTTGTAGTCATCTCTCTTTGTAACCACTTTGTTGTTTAATAGTTGTCCATATGCAGCAGTGCTGCAGGTGCTGTACCAGAACAAAATTCATCAGTTAAAAAATATTCCAACGTGGTTTATTGACATTCTCAATTATGTTGGTCATGGATGGAATGTTCCTAGGGAATAGATGGTGATAATTGTTGTGCTCAATTATGGACTTATTATTTTAAGGTGTCCTCTGTTTTCCAAGACTCATAATTAGGACCCAACATTTTTATATTTGATCATTTTATTTTTCTGATTGGAGTCCATTATTCTACTGTGAAGGTTTGAAAGAGATAAGGCATACAAATTGGATTTGTATATGATATATACTAAATATACCTTTGAGGAATTAATTTATGAATTCACAAATTAGGCAGGCATCCTTATTGTATCTATCATATGGGTTTTCATTACACAGACCAAATAACAGTCATTGCACAAAGGCCCTAGTGTAGCAGGGCAAATGGTGAAGTTACTTGTTTGATATTAATTCAGGGCTTTGCCCAATAATGCAAAATTGTCCTAATGTTACATTTGGGGAAAAAGATCCACTGAGTGCCAGCATTCAAACAGGTAGTGTGTTAAGCATACGTTTATAGGTTGCCTCGTCTAACAGTTACAACAAACCAAGAGAGGAGTTGTCTGTCCCTCAAAAGTCTAGATGAGGAATGTGAAGGCTGGAGTTGTGAGATGCTGGTCTTATGGCTACATAGCTCCTTTGTGATAGATCCAGGATTTAATGCTGGGTATATTTCACACCAACCACAACGTAGGTCTTCCACTTTGAGGATGATGCATACTTAACTTTACTTGGAACTTGGGAAATTAGAAACAAATGCAGCTGTGGTTTGAAAGATGAGAATTATGCAGATTGGGCCTGAAAGTGATATATCCTCAGGAAACTAATTGCGAAATGGAAGATGAAAGTTGGGTGCTGGGTGCGACAGTCTAGCTGGGATTATTCCAGAGCTCAGACCTATTCTGTGGTCTTATTAATGCAATCCCCATATGAAAGGGAGCTTTTCAGTCATCATTGGTTAATTTCAGACAAGGAAATCATCTGCCATCGATCGAAAATCTAAATGTTCGATTTTACAGAACAGTTGTTATTTTTGTCATTTCAGTTTTCTTCCCATTTAAAACTGAAAATCAATCCATCTCAGGGCCTTTGTGAGTTTTTGGAGATGCACATTACATTTTCTGGTCAAAATTCTTGTCAAATGTTAGCATATCAGTAGTCCTTGGGCCGGAGTCATGAAGAGAAAGAATCCTGGTTTACTCAGTCTAAGAAGATCCAGAAGCACCTGACACCCAGTCTATGCAGAGTAACCTTGAATTCAAAATGTCTATGAAAATTCCAGCACCTACACTCCTCTTTATTAATTATAAATTAAATGGTGCACTAGAGTAATCATCTTGTTAAACACAGCCATAGGCAAATTTAGAAAAAGAAATATTAAGTAAAAAATATAGTGTAATAAAATGGCAGCCAGACAACTAGGATGGAGTTTGCAAACACTGACCACTTCATAACAATGAATCAGGCTGGGTGTGAAGGCTCATGCCTGTAATCCCAGACCTTTGAGAGGCAGAGATGGGAGCATTGCATCAGCCCAGGAGTTTGCATCCAGCCTATGCTGCATAGTAAGACCTCGTATCTAACAAGAATTGTTAAAAAATATTATCAAGGCATGGTGCTGCACACTTATGGTCCCAGCTACTCAGGAGGCTGAGATGGGGGAGGATCACGAGCCTAGGAGTTTAGTTACCATGAGGTATGATTATACCTTTGCACTCTAGCCTGGGTGACAAAAAAAGACCCTGTCTCTATAAAAAATAAAAAATAAAAATATATCAATAAATCAATGTTATTCCGGTTGCAGCAAAGTATTTCCTGTTGCTACAGTGCTACACTTCCTATTCCCTGTCTCACAAAATACACACTGATTTCTAAGGCTGAAAAGTTGCCTAGAGAGGGTTGGTTCATAAATGGATTGCTGTTTCTTTTGATTGTAACAAAAAGCTAATGTCTTCATAGTCAGGATAAAGAGCTTAGTAATTCACCTTGTCTGTATATCTCCTAAAGAAATTAGCAAAATCACTGAGATGGCGTTAGTATTCAGTGCCCTGGCTTTGGTAGAACCTTTAATAGTGATATAAAGAACACATGAGAGACATTTACAATGCCAACAGCAGCTCTTGAGTTGCAAGTGCAGCATTATGGGAGTAGATCAGAGTAGAGTCATGTCTTGGAGCATCAGGAAGGGATTCTTAGAAGTGACATGTCCATTGGATTAAATAGAAGCCTGAGGCATTATATCCCTTCAACTGTTCAGGAAATCTCAGTTATATGTTTAATTAGATGCTGATAAATAACATGACAATGACAGATTGGGTAAAGACAATGAAGGGGTCACCAAGATGTTTACCGTTTATCTTCTAAGCCATGGCATTTGCAGTGGGAATATGTCAGGATCAGATTTCTGGTTTTGAGATCGCTAAAGAAGCAGAGTGAGAATGGATTGGAGTGGTAGCGACTGGTGGCAGAGAGACCATTGTAGTCTTTTCCATTTCACTAAGTAAAATTAGAAAGATGGTAAATTTAAAAAAAGATAACCTCAGCAGAGCTGGAGAAACATGACCCCCCCCATACAGGCAGGACACAATAAATGACTAATAGAACACACTGTATATTTAGGTGCTACATGATGTACAGTCTTTATGTGCTAATGGAATTCTGTGAAGTAAGTGAGCAGACAGTTCTATAGTTAATATGGTTTGGATATTTGTCTCCTCCAAATCTCACACTGAAATGTAATCCTCAATGTTGTGAGTGGGGCCTGGTGGGAGGTGTTTGGATTATGGGGCAGGCTGATCATGAATGGCTTAATACCATCCCTTTTGTGATGAATGAGTTCTCTCTCTGGCAGTTCATGTAAGATCTGGTTGTTTAAAAGAGTTGGAGGACTGATATGGTTTGGCTGTGTCCGCACCCAAAATCTCATCTTGAATTGTAAACCCCATAATCCCTATAATCCCTACGTGTCAAGGGAGACACCAGATGGAAAAAATTGAATCACGAGGGCGGTTTCCCTCATTCTGTTCTCATGATAGTGAATTTGTTCTCATGAGATCCGATGGTTTTATAAGGGGCTCTTCTTCCTTTACTCGTTTACTCTTCCCTCTCCTGCTGCCATATGAATAAGGTTAGTGCCTGCTTCCTCTTCTGCCATGATTGTAAGTTTCCTGAGGTCTCCCCAGCCATGTGGAGCTGTGAGTCAATTAAACCTCTTTCTTTGATAAATTACCCAGTGTTGGATGCTTTTTTATAGCAGTGTGAAAATGGACTAATACGGAGACCTCCCCCTCTCTCTTTCATTCCCTCTTTCACCATGTGATGCACCTGCTCCGCTTTTGCCTTCTTGAGGCCCTCACCAGGAGCAAATGCTGGAGCCATGATTGGAAAGCCTGCAGAACCATGAGCAAACTAAACCTCTTTTCTTTATAATTGACCCAGCCTCATGTATTTCTTCATAGCTATGCAAGAATGGACTTATACAGTAGTCATCAAAGTAAAGATGAGATTTGGGTTGACCATTGAAAGGGGAGGAGGGAATAGCATAAATTGTGTCACAGACAAGGATTGGTTGGTAGGTCACAAGAGTAGTGACAATCCTGACATGCCCATGTTTTCTGCTTTGATTTGGGACCTTAAATTATTCAGCCCTACTCTGGCAAAAATGGCTGCATCCAGGAAAAAGAGATTCTGTCTGACATTTGGTATCTAGAGAGATTTGGCTCTATGACTTGTTTTACCAACTTAGAAATACACTAATTTCGTTCTCACAATATTTTCTTAGCTCTTGCATTCTGGCTATTCCTAATTTCACCTGAACAAATGAGAAATTTAGTCACTACCTTGTATCTGAGTCACAGCACCAAAAAAAAAAAAAGAAAGAAAGAAATGTAGTCACTACCAACATTAGCACTGCTCTGCTCTCAGGGTTCAGTGTTTGCACCAAACAATGCATTAGGCAATAATCAGCTCTGCTTTACACAGCATCTGTGAACTCCTTACTTGATACTGTTTGTTTTTAACAAATATGATGTCACAGGTCACGGGTGGGGTATTCTGATAAGTGACACTAGAGGGGAGTATTTACTGACTGCTGGGCACAGTGTGCCTTCTATAGGTGGTCTGCTTTTTCCTTTTCAGGAACCTCATGAGGAAGGTTTCAATGGCCATTTTTGTGTATGTAAATAGGGGCTCGGAGAGTTAAAACAACTTGCCGGAAGTCTTCACCTAGAACTGTGCTGATTAAGAATATTAGCACTAACCTAATTGTTATCTGGAATGCTGGTTACAGTTAAAAGTTTATAGTTGAGGATAGGAAGGACTAAAGATTGGAGTCTTATCCAAGATCATTAACACCAGTTAGGTCCTGCATCCTCCCTTACCTGCTTTGTATAAAATATAAAATAAAATAAAATTTAAAAGTGATGCTAGAACAATGTTTGTCTTGTTAATGCCTGTAAGATGGTTTCCAGAAGGATGAGTCTGGGGATTTGTCAAAGTAATTAAGAACCTGCAGTAACAGGAGGTGAGTGTACATCAGTGGGAATGAAACACAGGGATGGCTGACAGAAGAAAATACAAGAAAAAAACAGATACAAATAGAGAGAAATTGCTGAATTCAGCTTGAATTACTCAAGGGATGGGCAAGAGAAGGTAGACAAGGCTGAGGTTTTTGTCACTAAACCCCCAAAGTTCGTGCACTCTGAATGAGATTTGGAGGATTTTAAAACCTTTTATTTTAAGTTTTCTGTTGAACATTTTTATCCTCCAAATCATTTTCTTCCAGTGTGCTAAGATTATAGCCTTTAGCTAATGGTTTTCTCTCTAAGTTATGCTCCTACCATTTATAAGCATTAATTTTGCTGAACTGTATAGTAAAATGTTCAAAATATCATTTGGCAGAGCATTTTACTCTGACTACTCAAGAATAACCTATAATCTTTTCTTTTTATACTATATACACACACACACTCATACACACACATACACACTTACACCTGTTTTTCCCGGCTTTATGTCTTTACCTAAAATTGTATACATTTTTCCATGGTCAAGATGTATAATTTAACCTTCCCTTCTCCAAGCGATGACATGTAGCCCATATATTCTAACAAGAAACTCCAAAAGCAATAGTATTCACAAGCCAAATACAGATAACACCGAACTATTTGGCTAAATAAAGGTGACGCATCCATTAGCAAAAGTTGTTGCTTTCAAAGTGATGGTTTACATTTAAAATCCAATTTAAAGTTAAAGTTAGGATATACTCATGATTTGCACATAGGGAGGAGGAGAATATATGAATCAAAATTAACTCAGAGGGGCTTTGTTTATTTGTATTTTCTTATTTTGTTTTTCCTGGGCGAGTCGGTAAATCATCTTCCCAGATCTGATGACTCTGATGCTTACTGGGCAACCAAGAGGAAATGTCACATAGGCATTGTATATGTGAGTCTGGAGCTCAGGGGAGAAATAGGAGCTGGAGTTAAAAAAAATAGAGCCTTTATTAGTTCATTCTCACATTGCTAAAGAAAAGACATACTGGAGGCTTGGTAATTTAGAAAGGAAAGAGGTTTAATTGACTCACTGTTCCATTGGTGAGAAACCTCAGGAAATTTACAATCATGGCCAAAGGCACTCATCACAGGGTGGCAGGAGAGAGAATGAGCACTGAGGGAAGGGGGAACCCCCTTATAAAACCATTAGATCTGGTAGGAACTCACTGGTTATCATGAGAACAGCCTGGGGGAAACCACCCTAATGATTCAATTATCTTGGCCATGATTCAATTATCGTGGTCATGATTTAATTATCTCCACCTGGTCCTGCCCTTGACAAGTGGGGATTATTACAATTCAGTGTGAAAGTTGGGTGGGGACACAAAGTGAAACCATATTAGCCTTTTTGTGGAAATATTATTTAAACCCAGAGACTAGATAAGCTCACCAAAGGCATATGTATACACAGAGTAAAGCAATAAAAGAATGACTGAACTTTGAGGCACATCATCTTTAAAAGTCAGGAAAAGGAAGGTCTAAAAATGTTGCCAGTGAAGGAGCAGGGAAAGAAGCCATGGGGGAGAGAAATCAGAAAAGGAGGACATACTAATGGCCAAGGAGGGAAAATATTTCAAGAATGGAGTGATCAATCATGACAAGTGCCACTGAGAGGTCAGGTAAAATGAGAACTGAGAATTGCCTTTTGGACACTTAAGGAGAATGACATTGAGCTTTGTGAAATAAAAGCCTGCCTGGACAAAAGAGAGAAGGGAGGGAAGTAAGTCAGTGAGTACAAACAAGTCTTGCTTTCACTGGATCAGGAGGGAAGATAGTATCTTCTGCCACAGATGCAGTGAAGTAAGTTGACTTGGTGGTAGCAGTCTAAGAAGGTTCTCTTAGTAAGTTAACTAAGTAAGAATGAGAAGTGTGTGTGTAAGTAGTGCCAGAGATATGGGGAGAGAGTAAAAGGTGTGAGAATCTCGCCCGTGATAATAAGACAATAAATTAACCAGCAAAATTGGGGCCACCAGTGCCAAGAACTCACTTGAGCGCTGTGATGATAAATTTATAGTGAGACCAGTCAGCAGAGTCATTCATTTTTATCTGCATCATGATACCTGTAAGGAGGTGACAGATACCTGCTGAAACCCAACTTGGGATTTTGAAAATGGAAGGACAGAGGTGTGGAAATGTTCAACTGGATTTATGTAAGATATTATAATGATGGGAAATGAAATCTAAGTCAGCTAAGAAAGAAAATCAGAGCATGAGGAAGGTTATGGGCAGTGGCAATGTAATGTAATATAGTCAATGGATTGGAGATCCCAAGGGGTCAAGAAACAACTAAAATGACAATGAATACACTAGAGTAAGAAAGCTTGAAAGTTACAGGATAGCAAATTGTCCGAAATTGTTATTTTTGGATGTGGTATAATAATTGATAATGATGAGTTCTGAAGTATCATTAATTAAGGCAAAACATAAGGGCATGAACATTGAAGAATGATTGGTTAACAAACTGAGAAACCATTTTGATGGTTGGACCATCTACATGCTTACTGATATCACCAACGATTATGGCAATAGCTTTACTTTAAAATGAATGCCAGATGCTATTATCATCGGGGATCGGTGGGGAGGCTATCAGAGGACTGTAAATGACAGAAACCAGAAGCATTCATTGATAGTGAAGTTTTGCATTTTAGAGTACGAAGAAGAAAGGAGGAATATACCCTGGAAGTAACAATTTGGAGCATGAGTTATCCCTTTATGAACTCCAAGACTTGTGGTATGTGGAGAATTAAAGGAATAGAGAACAAACTTCATAATTCATCCTTTAATGGGGCTTCAGAGAAAAGTTCTCAAGTGCCAATTGACTTTCTCTTCAAGAAGGGAAGGACATATTCAGAGATGGGATGTTGACGATGGCATGTCTTGAGTGCCTGAGGGTTTGGGGAGTACAGAAGATGTAGGAGCCTGAGTCCCACTAAAGGATCTCAAAATAATGTATGCTTATGGGACCTGATGAATACAGTTCACCTGGAACACTTTGGCTCCCTGCCAAGAGTCATAAAATACAGGGTCTAATGGGATTGAGCCTGTTGGTGTCAGTTGTGGTAGTGCAAGGGGCAGTGGGAGATGGTATTTTCTATTATAATCCCGTTGGAGTAATGCGCATAGTCAGTTTTGGAAGGTGAAGCAGAGAGAGTTGGAGAATGGTGGTAGTCAGTGATCACTTGGACATGTGGAGGTCTGTAGGTAATATGAGGGCTACAGCATGCAGAGTCCAATGGGCCTACTTTTAACCACCCTGTGAGCAGTATTGAAAGCTGGGGGGCACCGACCTCAATAACTTGTCAGAGTCAGAACTGAGATTCTGAATGGTAATCAGCTAAGAGGTACTGCTCTCCTAAGAGATGCCTTCTTTGGCAAGACTGTTCAACTATGTCCCATTACTAAAATTAGACAGAAGCACTTGGAAGAATCCAGGACTTGGCACTGTTTTGACAAGGTCCAACCTGGATGATGTAAGCAGAAGAGAAAAAGGCTTTTTCTACCAAAAGCCTTGTAATGTTGGCTCTTCAGCTATGCAGCCAGTCTGCATACAGAAGCTAAGCTAAAGAGATGTGGCGTTCCCACAGGGAAAGAGAAAGAAGCATTAGGTAAGTGAGTGTCTCATTTTCCAGCAGTCATAAAGGCAGTTATGCTAAGTCATCTAACAGCAGGTTATGGATCCTGGATTTTTTAATATTCCCTTAGCCCAGAATCCTGCTTTGCTTTTATGAACTTAACACAAATGATGCTCCTGTTCTAGAGTCTAGGGGAGTGATTCCAAAATCTGGCTGCAGAGTAGAATCACGTAGAATGTCAGAAATAAAAATCCAGATTCTACCCTAGAACACTTAAATCAGAATCTCTGTGGTCCTGGCTTCAGTATTTTTCAGACGTTTCCTAGACTGTTTTTATGTAGAGCCGTGGTTAAGAGCTATATTCTACCACTCAGATTCTGTCCAACTCCTTTGGTTTGACAAGCAGGTTGGCTGCTACTACAAGACTAACATTTAACTCCTTTGTAGGACTTCGCATTTTTTTTCAATGACTTATAGTCCTCAGACTGACTATCACATGCATACATGCACATACAAAACTGTCCTGCTATGGTACAAAATGTGTGCCTTATAGAGTCTCAATCCAGGGACAGTTGCAGCAAGTGAAGTTTCCAGAGGCCTGGATACCCAAAACACACACAGGCGTTCTATCCTTGCAGACAGTTCACACATGGGTGTGTGATCCCATGGCAGGTCTTAAGAAAGGAAGGCTTCCAAAGCCAGGAGCATGAATGGGACAGAGCCTTGAGGTCTTAGTTGTGGACTGGATCTCCCTTCCAGGTACACACCACAGGAAGGCAGCCTCCTTGTTTCTTCCTCTGCTCTGGCTGCTGTTTCATTATAAGCCTCTGCAGACACATTCTTCATAGCTGAGAAAACTCACAGATGGAATGACTATTATTGGTGCTTGTCAATTCAGAAATAAACCACAATTTGCTCAGCATTTCAATCTTTACCACTGACGTGTTAGTTTCATTTAATTAGTTCTGTGCTGGATGAGGCCATTAAATTTGTGTCCTAATGGAAACCTATTACTCAGCTCTGCACGGTGAAGGGTGTGTGGGATTGATTTGCATTCTCTCTGGACAGAAGGTGAATTCTCTCATGACATTTGTGATGGGCAGCAGGTCTTCCAGCAGAAAGTCATTTGAGATAACACTAACTGAAGGGACACCTGTCTTTTGAGAATTCTTTCTGAAATTTAGTAGCAGATTGGCTGTATGCCCTGAGAAAAGGGTAAAAAGTGTATTACTTACAAAATGCAATTTTGGAGAAATGATATAGTATGATAGCCAAAACTGTTACATGAATATCAGTGAGTATTTTTAAGCTCTTCCTCTTAGAACCAAATTTGAACAAATTCTTCCCACACTTTCTTCTACAGTTCACAAAATGGAAAGTGAAAAGTAGAAATGAAGCCACACCTGTTTCCCTCCTGGAGTGAGCCCTCATTGAATCTCTGTAGTAGCTCCTATAAGAGTGCCATTATTTTACAAGGATACTATTATTCTCCTTTTTCAGAGGAGAAAACTGAGCCTTCACACTGTGAAACCTGAGGCTTCAAGTAACTGAATATTTTGCTCAAGTCATTGCTTGAATCAAATCGAACAGATGGACTCCAAACCCAGTGTGGTTGGTCTGAAACTTTTCTCTTTCCTTTTTATACTGAATCAAAAACAGTTTCTCTTACCCTGATAAAATCTAAGCCCCTTAAATCTCAAAACTCTCTCTTTTTCACATCCCTCCATTCTGAAATACTCACCTTCCCTTACAAGATACCACAATTAGAAAAATCACAAAATATTTTTTAATCTATCCTCTTTTTTTGTATATTTTTAATCAAGATTTCTTCTCTGGATTATGGTCATATTATGAAAACAACAGGTCCGAGTGTCATTGGGCCAATGTAAAATTGTGTTGCTGTATTGAGTCATGGACCTAAAGATCCTGGAAAGCTGAATGGCTTTAGTTATGTTTTGTTTTCTTTCCTGTCTAAAGCCAGACTACAAGAATCAGAGATTGATTTCAGTGTTAGGAGATGGGGTAAGGGGGGATAAATGTAAGGCTATAATCAAGATCATCTCTAACAAAGAGGATTGATGCTGTTTCCACAAGCGACATCATATTATTTTCCATGTAAATGGTGCCCCAAGAGTTGTACTATGGCAGTCTTTTTGCAGATCTATTTCATCTTCCTTTCCCCTGCCCTCACCTTGCCACTATTTATTGTTTCCCTTCTCTGCCAAATTCTCTGACACATTGTCTGTATTCACTGTGACTCCTTTGCATTGTACTTTCACTGCAATCCTTTAAAAAAATTGTCTTCCTCCTACATTTTCTAATACTTCATCTAAGAAATTCAATATATAGTTCTACAAGCTCAGAAATCTCTTCTCGATTTTTCTGAAACTAGTCACTATTTGATCCACTCTTTCTAGAAGTTCTCCTCTTTCTTCATTTTTCAGTTTCACTTTAGCATCTAAAAGGAGGTCGTTTGTCTAAGGGCCTTGAGAAGCCTGAACTTGCATGGTGGTAGTTAATTCTTGTTAGTAGCTTTCTCTCTCCAGCTCTGCATATGCTTTCTTTTCTTTTCCCATAAGTGGAAACATCCATAATGTTCTGCTGTTGGATGTTTCCTGGAAAAGCCTTTGGAGAGTTTCTCTTCTAAGATTTCAGCTAATGTACTATGTGGAACACAGCTTATCTGTATCTCCAGCTTTCAGCTCTCTCAAACTCTGGTCTTCCATTGGCCACCCACTACTCACTGAGTATCTCCATCTAGAAAGCCCTCTGGAAACCCAGAGTCAACAGAAATGAAGACAAGTTCTTCATCTCTCTAAATAGTTTCTATTTTTGACTATTTGTAGTCTGCCTAACTTCTTCATCTATGCACTAGATAGTAGATTGAACCAGCTGTAACCATGTCTAGTAGTTTTATGCAGTGCTTCTCAAACTTCAGTGGGATCAAGACGACTGTCGTGAAAGCACACATTGCTAGGTCCCCCTGAGGAATCTGTGCTTCAGGAGGTCTGGTGTGAGTCCTGAGAATTGAATTTCTGACCAGGTCCCAGGTAATGCTAATGTTGCTGGTCCAAGGACCATGCTTTGAAAGATACGAATTTCATGCACAAGTTTGAAGCCAGATTGAGTTGGGCTTAAATCCTAACTCAGCCATGTCCTTCATGTACGAATCCGGGCAAACTTACATGATGTTTCTCTGATTCCTCTTCTGTAAAATGGGGATAAAGTATATACCTCATAGGATTTTTGTACAAACGACATGAGTTTATATAAGCAGAGTGCTTCCAACAGTTTTTGGCAGACCCTCAAAAACTATTAGCTTATAATTGCAGTTTTACTCTCTCTGCTTTCCTTTTCCTCACTCCCAATGACCAATCAGCTCTCATGTCCTCACAGTCTGCACTCTGGAAGACATCCATCTCCTTTTCATTATTGCCATGGTTGGGATTAAGTGCGTAATCACATTGTCATTCCCCTCACTCTACTCATGGTCATTTAACTGATTGGAACTGTCACTCTTTCTCTATCCCTGCCTCCCCAGACTTCATCCTGTTGTCAGGTTTTATCTTAATCACTTTAAAGCAATCATTGCAAATAGGTCCTTTCCTTGCTCAGAAAGTGAATTTTGAGTATATTAATAGGGTATTTGGGACCTTCCTTGTACTGAGGGCCCATGGGCTGTCTACGCATTTCCTCTCATAGCATTTATGATGTGGAGTCTATGTTTTTTGTAAACACATCTGTTTGCTTTCCTACTTCTGTGATTTTTTACATTATATTCATTTCTTTTAATATATACTTTCCTTCATTATCGCAAGGCAGAATCTAATTCATTCTTTGAGGCCTGGTCAACTTTTCTTTGCCCATCCAAAGGTATAGCAAAATGGTTTCATTTTTAGACATTGACATTTTCTCTAAAGAAAGATGATGAAGTAAAAAAGACCAGGGTAGGGTGTAGGTAATCATTTTTGGATTGTGGGGAGAGCTTCGGCCACATTTGAATTGAAACCTGCATGATGATAAAGGATGAGCCAGTAAAAAAGATGAATTCTGAGTTCCCTAAAGAGAGAGCAAAGCAAGTGATCTAGCTGGCATGAGGACAGAAAGAAGGGTCAGTTGGTAGCTACCAAGAGTTTTGAAAGGAGTGTTAAAAAGTGAATGCTGGAGAGGGTGGCAGCACTGATCCTGGAGGGTGCTGGAAGTCACCTAGGGAGTTTGTAATTGCTTGGGTGCAAGAGAAGCCAGTGAAACATAAAAATGATAGCAAGAAAAATAAATTTCATTTTGTAAATATACATGAACACTGAATGCTTATAGATCTAACCATATAAAGAATTATGTAGATGATGTGGATAATCACCTGTGATTTATTAGTTTTCTAGAGTCAAATTTACCCCTATTGAAAAACAAAGTACAGGATTTACTCATTTCTACTTTGTTTTTCCTGAATTCGCAAAACTTTGAGTTGGTTTTTAATATATTCCATAAGGTATTCATGCCATCCTGTTTTCTGACAATAATTTTCAATGTGGCCTTGATCTGCTACGTTATTTCTTTCTTTTCCTAAAGCTATCCAGTGCCCTCTTTGTATTTCTATCTTTTATGGACCTGAGAAGATATTAACATAGAGATTTTGATAAATTGCCTCTGCTGTCCTTAGGTTACTTGTCTTTCCTTTAGAAGGCTTGCTATGGCCTTAAAACTGTGGGCCTGTTAGGTTATGAATTAGTTCAAGTTCTTGGGGAGAGCAACTTGAGCCTCTGCATGTATCATCTGGTTGGTTGAAGAGTCTTAACAATTTAACAAGTGTCTTTTTTGTCTCTTGTCCCCCGGTCTTTCAAGTTTGGGTTGTCTTTAACTTCTCTCAAAGACTTGGAAATTCCCGTCCATTTCAAATAGATGTTTCCAACTCTTGTGTTATTTCTTATTTTTATTTTTTATTTTTTTGAGACGGAGTTTCGCTCTTGTTACCCAGGCTGGAGTGCAATGGTGCGATCTCGGCTCACCGCAACCTCTGCCTCCTGGATTCAAGCAATTCTCCCGCCTCAGCCTCCTGAGTAGCTGGGATTACAGGCACGCACCACCATGCCCAGCTAATTTTTTGTATTTTTAGTAGAGACGGGGTTTCACCATGTTGACCAGGATGGTCTCGATCTCTTGACCTCGTGATCCACCCGCCTCGGCCTCCCAAAGTGCTGGGATTACAGGCTTGAGCCACCGCGCCCGGCCGTGTTATTTCTTTTCTTTCATTATATTTGCTGTATCTACATATTTTTTCGAGAGTTATACATTACTCTTGACTCTTCTATATTGGCATGCCTTTATGTTGACCTCCTGATCTTCGCCTGTATACATTATTAGTTCCAAGGCTTTGATTGGCTGCTTTGTCATATTGAGCACATTCACTGAAGCTCTAAAGACTCTTCTATAGAGCCAACATCTGTGTCAGTTCTGCATACCTAGTGCCAGAAAAGTATAAGGATGATGTTTTATTCATACTTTGTGCTTTCCTTCACAATGATTTGTTCATTTATTTTTAATTTTTCTTCAACAGTTATGTTATTTTTATATGATTCAAGATTTTGAAAACACAATTTTTAAAATTTAAAATGGATATGATTCAATTTCATTAATTATAAACCACAGAATTTGAATGGGCCATTTGAAATTGCATTAATTGAAGAAAATGTTTCAAAAATATTTTGAATTAGCTTTTGAAATCTCTAACATACATTATATATAACATCTGTTTTTAAAATTTTTCTTAATGTGTTGATAATATGTGTGTTTTTTTTATAAACATACTGTTTTTAATGTAAATTCCTGGGTCAAACTTTAAAATAATAATAGTGATTAAGGATAGCATTTAAAAAAGAATTAATCCAAAAGTAGAAGAAAATCAGTTAATAAAAACCTAGGCAGAGAAAAAATGCCACAAGTTGTTTTTTTTTTCCTTTGAAAGAACATTGATGATATCCTTTCATTTCCCCAGAAAGAGCAAAGCTTGTAGGCAATAAATATGGGCCAGATGAATCTTGAAACATTCTTTTCTCACTGCTCCGAAGTATCATTCACCCACAATACATAACTTAATTCTATGCTTCTATTTGGAAGAGGGAAGACTTAAAATTATTGCTGACTTCCTTACAGCAGATCCACTTGTGCCTGTATGGTTTTCTACCTCCTACGATGCTTATGACTTCAGAGAGGATTTAAGAGGAGAAAGAACACATTTCTCAGAAATGTCACTTTTATTTTAAAATTTAAAAAATCTTTCTGGATGTTGTAATTAATATAAAATAACTCTTCAAGGATTATAAAAAGAGAAAACTGACAAATTTTCTGCAAATGAATGTGAAAAAATTTTAGCATAGCAAAATATGGTGGCAGAGTGTCTACAAGGTTTTCTTCCCAAGATCATAGAAACTTCACTCAAAATTCAAGCTGACTGGAAGATCGAGTGAACTAAAAACCTGCAACCTTCTTCCAATTCTGAAATAACATATTAAAAGAAGAATTAGTTGTCAGATCTAGAATGACTATTAGCCTTTATTGTTGCTTTTCTTATTAAAATTTTCACAGTAAATACTTCATTTATGAATGAAAATGGCTATAATCCATTGGGTTTGGTTATTTTATGAACAATAATATAAATATGATGAGAAGGATAAATTACAAAAAGAGAACAATTCAAAATTTAAGAAATATTTTATTCTTACCATTTATTTAGAAACACTTTCTAATTAATTGAACAATTTAGCTTAAAGCCTTTGGCACTGTTAGGGAACTATTACTGTAATTGGGGTGGGGGCAGGGGCTTAGCTCCCTCCCCATGCCCGCCAAAGATACAAACAGGGGATGGGAGCAGGGCTGCAAGGACATCCCAAAGACGCTTCCAATTCTCTGATCTGATGTTTTCCCCGATGTGCCCAGGTTATTGACCTCTCTTGCCCCAAGAATAGGGAAGGGATCACAGAGGCACGGTGAGCTTACCTTTCTAATAAATATTGTGGACCCAAAGAGTTAAGCAGAGAGCAATTTATTAGTCAGAGAGAGAGAGAGAGAGAGAGAGAGACAGAGACAGAGAATGAGAGAGAGAGAGAAAGAGAGAGAGAGAGAGAGAGAGAGAGAGAGACAGACAGAAATACAGCTCCTACACTGCTGTGGGAGGGTATCCAAGGGAGGAATCTGTATAGGTAAGGGGCATTGGGTGGGTTTTTAACCATGAAGTTATTCCCACCCCATTCATGTTCATGTCCAATGAGAGGAGTTCTTTCAAACTTCTGCTGGAGTGACTGATCTTTGACTTCAATACTGGATTGGCTACAGAGCCTCCTTCTCCCAGAGCTTTTGGTCAGCTTTTTTTCAACGAAGAGGCTCACCTGGAATTTCTACCTAGCCTGCACAGGCGAAAGTCAGACAAAGAACTCTAGGTTCTCAGATTGGGGAATAGATGAAGGCCTGGTGCTGGAAAATTCCTTCCTTTGAAACCACACCCTTTGTGGACTCAGTTTTCCTTAACACAGTCCCTCAGTCCCTGCTCTGAACAGGAAAGTCCAACTATTGTTGGGACATGGGCTTCACTCTTTAGCTACTTCCTGTTAAATTGGGGCAAAGAAGAGGCCCTGCAATTGAGGTTTCCTCCAGAGGGGAGTCTTCTAGGGGTGTAGGTTGATCCAGAGGTCCACGATAGAACTCATGAGCCAAGGACATCCAGGGTTCCATTTGCAGGATTATTTGTGGCCTTATGGCTTTAATTCTAGAAGAAGCAAGTTTGACAAGAAGGTTAAAGACGAGAGGCCTGAAGGCCAGCAATAATAGAATGGCTATAAACCGGTCGAGGAGAGGGTAGAGCTAGGACAGCCAGTTGTTAAACAAACTCCATGATTTTGTTTCTTGCAATTCTTTAGCCCTGCGTTTTATTCAGTCCCTGAGTTCTTTAACTTTCAGACGATACCTGATTGTTTATAAAGTAGAAGCATTTTTCTCCTAAAAAGAGACAGGTTCTTTTGCTGTTAACAGATTTAGGGCCCTTCGATTTTGAAGAGCTACAGCAGCTAAAGAGTTAAACTACTTCTACAGAGAGAATCAGCAACCTTTTCCATGTTATTACTTAACTCCTGAGATAACTTATAGTAAAACTGAGGAGTGGTAATAGTAACTCTTCTAATGCCAGTACCAAGTTCTCCTATTAATTTGCCTCCTGCATGAAAGAAATAATTCGGGTTTGACTATGGCGTGGCATTGGTGGGAGAAGACTCGGCACCTGAGAGTCGGTGTAAATTGTTATGGGGGGGCACTAGAAAGGAGGGGAAGAGAGCTATTGGGCCAATCCATAGAGGCAATTGCACAGAGTCTGGTCACAGATAGTACAGTTAAGAGTGATAGTCCTGTTAATGCCAGGATGTAAGGCAGGCTTATGAGTAGTTACTTTCCTGGGGATCTCTTTGGAAGAGCAAACGTAGATCCTCTAATGACTCACAGGTGTATGAAGGGTCGTCTCCTGGAACTTTAGGCTGTGAAGTGGAGGGCCTATGATTTTCTTTAGGAGGTGTTAAGGCTTCAGCTGAGTGTGATGAATCTATGAGTCAGTTCCCAACACCTTAACTGCCATTGGGGTAGACAGAATAACCAAAAATGGTCCTTCCCCAGATGGACCTAAAGAGGGAGAGTCTGAGGGGAGAGACTTAACAAGCACCATTCTCCAGGGCAGAACAACTCTTTCCCTTTTACCCTAGTGTGCCCTTCAAAGATTGTGGGTCAAATTGGTCCCAGTGATACAGGATACACTTTCAGGGTGATTTTGCCTTGGGAAGAGTAGCACCCATCTGAAATCAAACACAGGAATGCCCGCATCCCTGGTTATTCCTTGCAACTGCTACCTCTGGGGCGTCCCCCAGTTATAGTCCTGATCCTGGGGAATCCCCCAGTAATTTCCTTGTGCCCTAGATGCATGATCATCTTCTGGGTCCCCCATGTGCTGGGTTTAATCACACTTACCAGCATCATAGGCACACCCTTACTGTCTAAATGTCCTTTTGGCCACCTTAAGGACATCAGGACTGCTGGTATTAGTGGCCCTGTACTGGCAGGTCTTTGAAGAACTAGGCCAGTGAGGCTTGGGCAATGGGTGCCAATATTCCCTAGCAAGAGTTCAATTAACATAGGCCTGATGACAAAACTGCCCCAGGAGGATGAACTCCTTGGGATGGACATTTAAGCCCAACAATCTTAAAGAAGATAATGGATGGCCACATGGTTGGAGTTGGAACAATGCTCTCAGGACCTGGGCCTTTTCCCACACCCCACCTTCCATTATAGGAATATGCCCTAGGGTTGTGGGGCCTGTAATTAACTCTTTGAGCCTGGGACCAGGCCTGACTATGGTATTCCAGATGGAGAAGTTCTGCCATACAGAGAGTTGATCCTTGGCAAGACAAATTGTGCATCATTAGATTCTGGCACCACTCAGTTGGATTGGGAAATTTGCGAGTGACAAAAATACAATGTCCTACAGCCTCCAGTACCCACTGATAGACTCTGGATCTGATAGGATATAAGCCAGCACTGCAGACTTAGGGAACTGGCCCTGTGTATTTATACTGCAGGAGGTCCTCATAGGCATAAGCCTGAGGGTACTGTGGGCATGGGTTCCTGACTGCCACAGCCTGGCAGGCCAGGGCCACCAATGCCATGCCCCCTGCTGTGCTGCTGTCCCCATGGCAGCCTCCAGGGCCGTGTGCACATGTTGGGACCCTCCTTGTGCTGCTGCCTCTGGGATGCCCGCCAGCTGGCTTGGATTATCTTGCCCACTCCACTCCGTGTGGCTCCGCAGTGAGGATGGTGGCAGGTGAGCCCAGGGTCAGCTGCGGCATGCGGAGCCCTGGGCCTGGCCTGGCTGCACCCTCCTCCTCCCTGCTGATCTGCACCCACCGCCCATTCCTTGACTTGGCCTGGAGAAACAGAGAACAGCAAGAAAAGGAAACTGGTTTGGAGAAAGCCTGGCATCATGTCTTTAACTCTGGCTGCCACGTTAGTGAAAGACTGGCCATAGCTTGTGTAGGTCGTGCAGCTTTAACAGCCTGGGCCCAGCTGTGCTGCACCCAGTCCGGCATAGCTATTGCTGCTTTCTCCTCAGCAAATTTATTTTTATTTTTTATTTATTTTTTAAGTGAATAGGACAGATTTTTGCAAGCAAAAGGGGTCCAATACAGTCACTGCTCCAATGTTTGCTCCTGGCTGGCTTGCCAAAGATGTAACTGGGGCAGGGCACAGCAGCTCAGCTCCTTCCCTGTGCTTGCCAAAGATATAATGGGGGATGGGAGGCAGGGCTGTGGGGTCATCCCAAAGATGCCTCCAGTTCTCCAATCTGATGTTTTCTGGTGTGTCCAGGTTCTTGAACTATCCTGTCCCAAGAATTGGGGAAGGAGCCCTGGAGGTGCAGTGAGCTTACCATTCGAATAAATATCTCAGACTCAAAGAGTTTAGCAGAGAACAATTTATTAGGCAGAGAGAGAGAGAGAGAGAGAGAGAGAGAGAGAGAGAGAGAGAGAGAGAGACCGGGGAGAGACAGCTCCCATGCTGTTGTGGGAGTTTATCCAAGGGAGGAATCCGCATAGGTAAGGGGCAGCAGGGGGGTTTTAATCCGGAAATTATTCCCGCACCGAACATGTTCTTGTCCAGAGAGAGGAGTTCTTTCAAACTTCCACTGGAGTAATTGATCTTTGACTTTGATACTGGATTGGCTACAGAGCTCCGTCTTCCCAGCTTTTGGCTGGCTTTTGAACAAAGAGGCTCTTCTGGATTCTAGGTAGCCTGCACATGGGAAAATCAGACTGAGAACTCTAGGTTCCTGGATAGGGGAGTGGATGGAGGTGTGGTGCTGGAAAATTCCTTCCTTTGAAACCATGCCCCTTGTGGACTCTGTTTTCCTTAACACAGTCCCTCATAACCAAGTCCAAATTGGTAATTAGTAAAAATGTTAAAAACTAAAATTATAAATTATTTCTTAAGTGGATTCATTGTATTGTTTCTATGTTGTTGCAAACTCTAGTGGTATGTCATAACGTTATTTCATCTTCCCATTAGAACTATTCTGGAATTTCTGTGTATTACTTCACTTGATCAGACAAGACAGAATAAAGCTCTTGCTCAGAGCACCCAACTAGAAAAAAAGGAAGCTGCCCAATTCCAAACTTCATGCCTTCCACTTAGACTAGCCTCTGCTTCCTCTCTCTGAACTCAGTTTTCTTGCACTGCAGTCTTTTTCCTTTTGTGCAATATTTTCTCTAGCTCCATCTAGAGTGTCATATGTAGTTTCCTACATGGTAAAAAATAAAATAATTCAAAAAATGAAAGGAAAGTTTTAAAGCTCCAGTACAGCTCTCAATCCAGAAACGTAACAATGGATATAAAGTTTTTTATGATTTAAAAAATACACTTGTACATCTATTTCTTAAATTATCAATGTTGTTTAGTATAGGCAATGGGGATGCTCAGTCTACCATCTTGAATTAAAAGTAACTCATTTATTGTTTACCAAAATATTTCCTGAGTTGAGGTAAGTATAGAGTTAGGAAATTTTGTAAATGTTTATGTTAGACAGTATCTCCGTAGGCTGAAATGCAGCAGGTAGACAGTAACAATATGATCTTTATTTTAGTTCTGTGATACTGGAATATGAATGTCCTAGAAGGGTCAAGGCACTGACATGACCTAAAAAAGTAGACTCTGTTTCTTAATAAGAGTCTAACTTCTCTCAAAGCAAAAGGCCAGTGAAGGATCTTCAGGGCTGGATTAATGTGATTTTCAGTACAGAGTAACGATGACAATTAGTTTCCAAAGCCTAGGAGCTGTGTGTTTTCAGATGTTGGACAGGGAATTGTTTCAAATTCCCAATTCCAAACAATTTCCCTGTTGTTTGAAGCCAGTGGAAATGCTGATTCTTGTCAATGTATTTATTTACCAACTCATGATGTATTTTCACTCTAAAGACTACCTTTCAAAAATCTTTAAGACATAATTGGAATAAATTTGTTATATATGAAGAAAAAAGAATTCTAATAGTTAGACTACAAAATGTGTAGAATGTAACTGTGCTTTTACTTTAAGTTTAGGAATGAACCTAAACATAACACATTCTTCCAATAATATTATGAATCATGTATATCCTGGCAAAAAAATGATCACTTGCTATGTATATTATTAATGTTTCAATATGCAAACATTCTACAAATGTCAGTAACTAAAGGAAAGGATACAATGGTCCTTCAAAAATTGAATATACTCATGCATAGTTTGCATAGGACGCAGTCTTAACTAAGATTATGACCTATTTAATGACAAAAATAAGTTTATTTTATTCATTAAGAATTTATTTTCTAAAATACACATCATGGCCAAATATTATTTGAACATAATTGACATACATGAGTAATTGGCCCCAATTTCTATATAAATCTATTAATGCAAAGCAGTAAAAGGTAAATACATTACAAATACCTGTTTAAGAATGGCCACATTTTTAAAAACTATTCATATATTTTGCATTTAGTTTAAATCTAATTCTACAGAATTTGAATAAAAGGAATCTAAAATGTACCTTTTATTCTCAATTAGAAATATAGTTCATGAAAAGTGATTTTAAAAACTGAAGGGAAAGGAATTTTTGTGTTTTCATGTGATTACATAATTGGCTGACATCTTTATAAATCCTTTTTCCAGAAAGCTGTAAAGGAACTCACAGACCAGGTTAACCTGATTCTTCCTTTCAATTGTCTTTCATTTGACTGCATGACACTATAAAATGGCACAAGCTGTGTCACAAGGAAATATAACACAGAATTAAATACAATAATGCAAACCAATGTTTTAACTTTTTGCTGTAAATAAGTCAAAAGTGCTAATCTTTAAATAGAAGCAAAGACCATATTTTCCTTCTAACTCCATAGATAACAATTGTATTCTATTGCACAGCACAATTTTATGAGTTGGTTTGGTGGACAGATGTGTAATTATTTGTATGTGGTCTTATGTGGAATCATTCAGGACAAAAAATGACATACTCATCTTTACATTTGCAATGCTTACCACATAATACTCACTCGGAATACTTTTTAATTGAATTTCATGTGTGTATAGCACAGAAAACTTATCAAAATTTAAAATGTGGCAGTTAAAGAAGATATTCCATTTCCTTCTTTAGCTTTAGGTTAAACTATTCTAATTTCCTGAAGTGTCTTATACACTTTTAGAATTATAAAAAGAAAACTGTGGTTTGTTGTTAATAAAATGTTTTTCTCCCTCATTATTGATGATGATGTTACCAAACTATTGAGATGGCTTAAACTTCAGATGCTCCATAGCAGAATTTGTTTTTTACTTTCTTTCACGTCAGGCTGCTTCTTTCAAATTGGTCATTACTAGACATTTTCATCACAATATTTATTATTTGTATGTCTTTTTGAAGTCCTTAGCCCAGAAAGGCCTCTAAGTACAGTTTTTTATTATAAAATAAATGGAAAAATATTTAATATTAAATAGTCATTAGTTTAGGGAATATTCCTACTTACGTTTTTGCTGCAACAGAGCTTGCTGATATGATTGCAAGTAGGATAGGCCACCCAGTTTAGATAATTCTCTTCCAGAGTAGGACTTCTAGGTTGGAAAATAATGAAGGCTATGCAGTGGTTTGAAATCATGCTTATTTTATGGATAGATAAATCAGGCATTGACATATATATTAGTTGCAAATGATCATTAAGAATCTCTATTTGGGAAATGGATAATAATAATCTTATCTTACTCACTAAGAGGATATGGTAAAATCCAAGATGTAGTAGTGGTTAATGTAACCTGCCTTTCTTGGCTCTATTCGTGACTCACTCCTTTCCCATCATCCTCCATGTAGGTCACTAGCCCCTGTTGGAGGACATTGCCTTCTGTTGTTCCGTGCTGGTCTGGTTACCTCATGGTATTAATATTGCTGTGATCACGCAGGAAGCTCTCAACATTGCTGTCTAAACTTCCTCAAATAATGTTTCAGTGTACCGTGTTCATGCCTTAGCTGAATTCCAGCAACAGTGAGTAAGAAGATCAACATTTGTCTTCACCAGAATTCCAGGAAGTGCTACAGTATTCCTCTGAGGGAACCAATGAGAAAAACGAGTTGGTCTATCCTCCTCAGCCTTTGGAGAGCTTTGGAGGAGTCAATAAGATGAGACTTGATGTTATGAAATATGATTTCTTGCCATAATATTTCTCACCTTCAGTAACTTCAAATATCACTACACACTACATGTCTTTGAAGCCAAAGGAGGAGGAGTTGGAATTCACTCACCACACATATGTAAGCAGAGATGAACAGCACAAAAATTGATGAAGGTTTTGAGGTTGGACCAAACTTGCCCATCTTTTGTAATGAAGATTTAAAGTAAAATTATCTAAACCTCCAATGAAATGAACAGTTACAAGTGATGGACTACAGATATTTTTTAAATAATTCTTGGTTTCTTTCATTTGACTGCATGGCACTATAAAATCGCACAAGCTGAGACTGGAAGAAAGTGCAGATGCGCTTCTGATTTCCTGAAAACCTACTCATCTTGCCAAGAAATGACTCTTTCCTTCTGTAGTGAGTGGTGCTGAATTCAATGTTAGGGCTTCTACAGCTGTAGGGGAAGGTTATTTTGGGATTATTAGTAATACCTGGGAGCTGATTCTTGATTACTCTTTCAGTCTTTCTTCCCTGTTTCCTCTCTTCTATTGAAAATGTTATCTGGTAGGACCATTTGTGTCAATAAGAGCTATTGGCGTTCCTCATGGAGGTTCATGCAAACAGAGTTGATTAAAGCTGAATGAGTGGGCAACTTTTTGCTGGTTTGTTTAACATTGACTTGAGGACTAAGGTTGGAACTGTCTGAAATAATCAACAGGTTTCTCAGTGACTGGAAGAGAATGGTGTTTTGGTCTTTGTTCTGATCCTCTTCTCTTTTGACAGCCCCATATCCTTGACTGTATTCATGGCTCTGTATTACACACATGGCCTAGCAATTTGGCTTAGGATCTTATAGCTAAAAAGTATCAGAAGCCCTAAACACCTCCTCTTGGAGCTCTCTTATTTCCTCTTTGTCTTGACAACTTCTGTATTTGTTTTAGATCTGAACTTAAGCTTGCTTCCAGGCTTATCATCCAGGTGAGTTAGGTGTCTGCTTCGGTTTCCTAACACAGTATTCCCCTATGTGCTTCCTTTACAATAACACACAGCACACATTATTACAGTCATTTCTTTAACGTTTGCTTCCTCATGGGACTGTCCGCTTGTGGAGACAGGAGTCATAGCTACTTTGCTTATTACCGATCTGACAGAACCTAGCTCAGTGCCCAGAAGAGAAGGTCTCATAAATAGTCATTTCACAGGAAGAAATGAATGGATTTACTTTTGGAGATGTCATTAGCAAATAAAGCCTTCTAGGCAGCAGTGCCCAGGCCATTTGACTCAAACTGTGCTAAGGGAAATATCCCCTGGCCTTGGAAGATGACTGTCATTTTGATTCCAGCCCTCCAAGTTTTGCATCAATGTCAGCACCTGCTGAAAAGAACCATCAAACTGGCACTACTGCTGACTTGTTTGCAGTCCTATTTTAAAGTTTACCTAAAAGGAAACCATAAAAACCCCATCAGACTGTTTTTCCAAAATCCACATAGACAATAAAGGCATTTATCTAAATAATGTTTTGGCTTCACATAACATCAATAAACACTTCATGAAGATTAAACTGACTGAAAACCTTTTATACTTGTCAACTGATTTCTGTTGGCTGAGTTGATTTTTCTTTATAAAGAATTTAAAAAGTAAAGCTGTTTTGCATTAATGCATTTAGGGATGGGTAAATGATTTTCCTTAAATCACATTTTCCTGACAATGAACATGGAGTGAAAGATTAATGAAACTGATTTATCATGAAGTTGTTTGCATACCTGAAACAAATATGTGAGGCTGTTTCCGTTGTTGAATGCCATGTGTTGATGTGATTGATGAATTATAATTAACCTTGGCAACATGTTTTACAGCTTTACTGGATCAATCAAAATTAGTTATTCTGAAATACAGTAAAATTGCTTCTATCCTCTGTTTACTGCAATAGGTAATGGCCTTTCTCTGGAAGAGTTCTCAATATATGGTGAACAAATACTTTGCTATTTAATCTACTTCTTAAAGTAAGTGAGAGATCAATGGGATTGGAATAACTTAATTTGAAGGAGAGAAGTCTCCAGGCTGATTTAGTGGCTGTTCTATGAGGAGCTTCCAGTGGGCAGGAAGATCAGTTCTGATTGATAGTAGAGGCAGGTACCTAATTAAAACAGGGAGTATGAAAGTAAGGGAAGTGGGGTAGTAGGGGTCAAACATTTAAGAACCTGTCTTCCCCCTATCCAATAAAAGAAAAGCTAAAAAATATTTTCTAAATGTATATTTCATGAAGGTAGAACTATTATAACACTAACATTATAGAGTGATATTAAAAAGGGCACAAGGTATAGATCACTTCAACAGCTGGGTTTCCTTTGGCTCAATATATCAAGTGAGAATTTTTTTGGTGTGCTGCCACTGACAGAGCCTTTTGACAAATGTGATGGAAGAATCTTGACCCTGGAAACTCCCCTTCTGGAAGACTTTGTCCTAAGTGCTTATTCATTGTACCCTACAAGATTCACTGTCAAATATCAAAAGATGACTTTTCTTTTATGGCTTGTGCAAAGCTTAAATACTGCTTTAGAAGATGACCAAAGATGACCAAACATACTCTTCAGAAAGTTTTAGTCATCTGACCGCAGCCCTTATGTTTTTGATGGTCATTGCTGGCATTTTGGAGGTAACTCTTTGGACACTCTTCTGGACCTTTTCATGGCAAGGTCTACCATCTACATTTGGGCTGCACAAAATAACATAGCTTCTCTATTCATCCTACATATCCTCTGCCTCCAGTAAGGCTCTCAATAAGGCCATTACGTCTATCTGTATGAGCAAGGAGGACTCTAATTGCACCTTTGCATGAAGCATGGGCAGTTAACTAAAGGGAAGTTGAAGCTTTAATAACTCTCCAATGACAATCCATCCTGTTCTGAGCCAGCATGGCCACCCAGAGCAAACCCATGCCTGGTTTCTTGGGGAGAGGAGGGATGTTTGGTCCCAGAAACATTAAAAATTACTGGTGTTGTCTCATAATTGTAGCCTGATTAAATAGATCTTATTTTCTGTTCTATTTTAACTTACGTGCAGAATGGCTCTTGTATAGAAATTTTCTGAAATAGTGAACTATGGAAAGAATCCTGGGATTACATTGGTGCTTTTCTGGACTGGAAGACTTGGAGTGACGTGCTGCAATTTTTACCAAGTTCTGAATAGATCATGTGGCTTATTTTCTTTGAACTACTTGGACTGTCACAGTGTAGGTTCCTGAGCTAATTTCCATCTGGGATGAGGTATAGTCCTCAGATGTCCAGTCATGGTTCCAGATGGTGATTGTAAGAAAGATAGTATGATTGCTGAATGGCATGCAGGAGGAAACAGATATTAGCCCTAGTAAAGAGATGGATAGAAACTTACTAGAACAACAGGACATCCTCTTGTGATTGAGAGAGGAGGTATTGCTATTCAGCTAAGACCTGGGTGCTAGAAAACATGTATTGGCCAGGCAGAAACAACAGAAGAAGAAATCTGTTGCACAGTTAAGCTGCCATGGTTGGTAAGGATGGAGAGGAACATGGGGATGGGATGGAGCTGACTCCAGAGACTCTTGTTAATAAGACTGACCATAATTCAACATGCAGCTTGCAGGAGGAGGATAGGGACACTCGAATGGCTCCTGGAATTGAGTCCCGTAAGTGCATCTAAATTCCATTTTACACCAAGAAAGTCTAGATGGAGCTAGAGGCGGTCTTCCTGATATGGCCAGATACGAGAATCAAGAAAGGGCAGAAGAAGATGGAGAGTGTCCCCTGGCACCTGTCATCTCATATTCTCTGGACATTGTGTTTCCTTGCCCCACATCAGTTTATAATTCATTTTCACATTATTCATTGAATATATTTATGGAGAAAGGATTGACAGTGGACGTGGCTATTCCAGAGGTCACATTATTTGGTTGGATTTCTTCTGTATTTTATATATAGCCTTTGGTAACAAGCAAGTTGGACATTCTTTGTTTTATTTTATATAGTACTAGTAACCCTAGTACTATATATTCCAAGCCTGTGCTTGTATGGCTGTGGGTCTCAAACTCATATATCTACAGAGGTCAAGCGGAAATGTAAATCTGGAGCAGGGTAGTAGGATCTGTGGCCAGCTGAAGGCTACATGCCCAGTCTAATGAAACTGGTTTAGAGGAGGATTTTCTAACCATTTTTTTCCAGAATTGGACATATACTAGGCACATAACTAGATTGTTTTAAAAGAAACATTTTAATTTTGAAAACATTACAATTATTTATTTACTTATTTATTTATTATTATTATTTTTGTAATTTGGGTGGTTTAGCTGGCTTATGGACCACCAGTTCACCTGCAATGATGTAATTGGGAGCCAGTGAGAGTTGTGGCTCTGTGTTTAGAAAAGTTACTTTCTTTATGCTAGTGTAGACCCATTAGTAGCAGCAGGTCACTTGCAAGCCAGGGCCCTGGATTGAAAATTGTGTAACACAGCAGTTAAAAGGAGGGCCCAAGGCCAGGCTATCAGTGCTTTAATTCCAGTCCAGCTACTTACCAGCCACGTGACCTCATATAAGTTGATTTATGTTTCTAGCCTCAGTTTCCTCATGTACGAAGTAGAGAAAATATAAGTATGTCTTTCATAAGGTTGTTATGATAATTAAATGAGTTAATGCGAATTAGTGGCAAAGGTATGTGCTCCCACTGCTAGGAAGGAGGGAACAAGGTGGGACACAGTGGTCCTGAGTCGCAGTCTGTGAGGCAGCTGTGTCGATGCCTGTGGGATGCTTTTCCACTCGTGCCTCCACAGAATTTTTGATTCCAAGGGTGGGGTGAGGGATCTGAGATTAAAACACTTTCCAGGTGACTTCTGACTTCCCAAGTGTAGAAACACTTGCAGAGCAGAGAGCTTTGTCATTGGGGTCTGATCCTGGCCTTGGTGTTTACTAACAGTATTGCCTTGAGCTGATGACTTCCTATGTATTAATCCCAATCTCTTCAGTTTCCAAATGTTCACTAATGTACCCTGCACTGTGAGGTTGGCTATCTGGCAGAGCTCATGGCACTTAACACAGACTCTACGACACGAGTTCTCCTGTCCTCTTGATCTTCATCTAGTGAAAGTCTCCCCACCAAGACTTGGGAAATACTCCTAAGGAAACAAAGTGGAACAAAGTGAGATCTCAGGGGTGAAGATTGGGTCCTTTGTGTGCTTAGTTCTGGAGTGGAATCAAATCACTTAGGGAGCTGGTTGTGTTGGCTGCTGGTGAATTTGTTTTACAATGCCATCGAGGAGTACATCCGTGGTTTCTCATATGTCTTTGCAAAAATATCATTGAGCATCTTGAATTCGGGCTACATTTTTAAAGCAAACTAGTGATAATATTCACATATGATGCTTCTGGCAGTATACAATGTCAAGTTTTCATTAGAAAATAGCTATTAAAACACAGCAAGTTAAGTTTTCCTATGTAACCTTGATTTATTCTTTTGTCAAAGATAGTTCAACATTTATATAGTCAGTTAGGAGCAAAAGTGTAGAGTAAGAAATCTCTAGCTCAGTTCCTATAGTATCCAGCATTCTACAAGAAAATATGCACACACTCATCAAAAGGTTTTTAATAATGAAGGCACCATACAACCCATGACAATTATACTAAATATACTGATGCTTATGATTTTCTCATGCTGTGTATCTGGAAGGAGGAGCCTCAGACGGGGTCATGGAAGTTGCCTGTTGTGTCTCTGTGTCCTGCCATTTATCACAGGACATCATTTCTGCATCTCTCATCCCAATTCACAAAATTGAAAGATCTCTCAGGCCTGAAGCTATTGTTGTTTTATCTTTGAAGTTTTGATAACCCAGAACATGCCACATTACATGGAGTTGTTCAGGAAAGGGTTCTTGAGTGAGTGCATAAATGAAGCTTTGATAATGATTTGACATTTCAGTAGCTTCTAGTTTGCTTATAGTTTACTAAGGAGGAAAATGAGAGGAGAGAAAGGTAGAGAGAGCATGGAGAGCATTGCTATTTCCAGGAGAAACTTTTATAATGAATTGTTCCAACACAGAATGTAAGCTCAGAACTTTGAATTACCTGGCACCCATTGTATGCCACCTGATGATAGTGACAAATGAACCCACTTCAGAATGGGAGCCAATTTCTGCGTATCAGGGAGCTGCAGAGATGACAATGAAAAGGTGCATGGCAAGTGATGAATGGTCACACGCCAATGCCAGCAAGCCCCTTGCTCCAGAGATGGATAGCTTAATTGTTCCCACTTTGATTTCATACTGCAGACACCATAAACAACTTAGTTTAATCAACCAGAAACATGAGCTGTCATAGATTTAAATCTATTGCAGTTATGTTTCTATATCAAAAGCTATAGAGATGGTTGTTACACACAGGTACAAGAACAGGAATGCAAAGTACTGATGTCATCCCCATGGTCTATACTGGACTATCTCTTTTCCCTGCACAGTGCGGAGTTTATTAACAAGCAACAGTGTAATGTACCAGACTAGGCATTCAGATAAACCCATTTTCCATTTAATTTATTTTTTTGGAAAGATCAACTTTTCCACCAAAACAGTTTGTTTCTTTAATGATTTCTTTAATAACTTTCTGTAGTTTTGTTTCTCTTTTCTCATTTTTTAAAAATATCTCTTTTCAATATACCAATTTAATTTAACACACCAAATACACATAACATTGAAAAACTGATTTCTTGGGTGTTTTTCTGTTTAAAATTATTCTTATCACTTAACCTTAGGATATTTTGTAAGTGTGTCGCATGTACTTCATGTGAACCTCACTCAGTACTGGGTCTTTTTCTTTCCATTTACATCCTAAGTTTCCCATTCCTGCGCAGCATGCATTTTTCTTTCCTAATTGGTGCTTGTGAGTAGACAGGAAAACACATTGTTTGAAACCCATTCGGCTTTAAATTAATATTTTAGCTGTATCTGAATAATCCCCCATGAGGCCATATTTATCTTGGAAGACAGAATGTGATGAAACTCCTGTTTCTAACTTTTATTTGTTTGGCTGATACCATCTTCCTGTTCAGAAAAGTGGTTAGGGAAGTTGTCTCCTTCCACTAGGCCTTGAATAGCAAACGTTTAGCCCCCAGCAGAAAAACAGAACTGCCTTCTGAGATGTTTCAGTCTTTCATTCACACCTCAGATGCTGATTTTGGACAGCAGCTTATATTCACAGTTACTAAAAGAGCACCTGGATGGGGTGCAGGGGGAGACTTGGGTTACCAATTTCTTATAAGACAACGTGGCTCTTCTGACTTCAACAGACAAAGAGGAATCTGGGCATCCCACTTCTTGTTCATATGGTCTGTTTGCTAAACATTGCACTGGCCATTAACCAAACTTACGATAGGAAAGTGCAGACAGTTTTTCAAAAGATTATTTCTAAGTCTTCTTTTTTTTTAAAATAACCAATTCCCTCAAGATATAGTGGCCTAATTAATAAACTGATGAATGTTATAATCCATTAGACAGCATTATACTGAGATGGAAGGGATAGGTTTTATTTAATAGAAGTATCCAGAGCAAAGAGTTTATCAGTACTTTCTTATCACATTAAAGTACAGTTCCTGGCTCAGAATACATGCCAAGACTGGTGTCCAGAGGGAAGAAAGGAAGGAACCTTCAACAGTTGAAGCCACTGGCTGTTTTCTTCTCAAGAGCATGCTTTCTGTTCAAAGCACTTAGTATGTTTGCCTCCAAATTCTGAACACTGTGGACTTCCTGCTAAATCACTCACCTTTTTATATAGCTTTCCTACCACAAGTCAGAGCTGCCCCACCTTCTGAATAGAGCTTCCTTATTCCTTCAAATTCCTAGGTTTATTTGCATGGAAGGAGCATACTGCTCTTGTTTGAAGAATATTAAGAATATCCTTGAGGTTCCCAAGGATTGTACAAATGTCAACTGTTGATTCTTTGATGATAGACACTTCTGATCTTCAATATAGAATGGCTATGCAGAGTAGAGAGTTTCTGTTATGTATTGATTCTATAAACAGAAGAACTAAACCCACCTATGTGTTCTGTTTTTAATATCTTTGTGTCCTTTATATTCTCAATGGGGTGAGGAGTGCAGGTAGGAAGGGTAAGAGTCTACGATATTGTGCTGAAAACTCATAAGCTTTTGGTTTCAAAATGATTTGGCAAGGAATTTCATCCTGAGGGACCTGAGTTTGGGGTAACTTTTAAAGGAAAATAGTGAAAAAGTAGCAACTATAGATTATTAGTTACATTTAACATTTCATGATGGAATGGTGTCTGTGTATGTGGACACATATGTATATGTGTATATGTGTTTGTGTGTGGATGTATGCAGGTGTGAATGTTTAAGCTGGAAGTCATTTGACTCCAGCTTTCATCATCAAACACAAAGGGCAGAGGAAAATTCACTTTCACATAGATAATTCCAAATTTGAACATTTATAATTTGATCTTTATATCCAGTATTCCTAACGTGGGTAACAACGTGCAGTCAATTTAATCATTTTATCCTCAGATATAAGCATTTCTTATAGAAAGACACAATCTTTGTTGAAGAATACTTTGAAAGAACTGCCTTAAGGAAACCCTGATCTGAGACCCAGGGTCTGGCACCTAGGGAGCAGATGAGAAGAGTTAATTAAGTACTATAATCGCAAGAGAATTGGGCAGTAGCAACTACTCATCCCTGAGAGGAAGAAGGAGGATAATAGCTGGATGATACAGGTTGATATGTGTCCCCCCCAAATCTAATGTTGGATTGTAATCCCCAGTATTGGAGGTGGGGCCTGGTGGGGGGTGTTTGGGTCATGGGCAGGTCCCTCATGGCTTGTTTCTGTCCTGGTGATACTAAGTTCTCATGGGATCTGGATGTTTAAAAATGTGGCCCCTGCCTCACAATTTTTCTTGTGCCTAGTTTTGCCCATGACTTGCCTGCTTCTCGTTCCCCTTCCACCACGGGTAAAAGCTCCCTGAAGCCTCCCCAGAAGCTGAGCAGATGCCAGAACCATGCTTCCTGTATAGCCTGCAGAGCTGTGAGCCAGTTAAAACTCTTTTCTTTATAAATTATCCAATCTCAGGTATTTCTTTATCGCAATGCAAGAATGGTCTAACACACAGGCTAAGCATGAGCAGGGAGGGTCAAAGAAGAGGAGGTCAGGGAGTGGGGTGAGGGTGGGTAGCATCTTGGAAGAGGGTAGATAGTGCTTCTCTGAGATTTCTAAAATATCTTTAGTTCTTATTGTTCATAATCTTTCTTCTGGTAAGAGAGTTATTTTTGGTAGACTCAAATTCAAGCTGTGTTCTGGGTTCAGGCTGGCACAGATTAAAAACTGAAGCTGATGAAGGAGTGGCCACAGCTAGAGGGATCACTGGGATTCTGATTTCTTGAGACTTTGGTCCTAACCTATATGATGACCATTGGTCCAATATAAGTTGGGACAAAGTTTCAAGAAACTAGAAGACATGGTTCCTCCCTCGGGTTGCTCACAGCATGCCATCCAGTGGCCCCTTGTTGGTCATGATTATCAGGAGTAAATTCTGTGTCAACAAAGTTGACCTGGCTATATTTAATTCACCCACAAATCAAGGTCAGTAATCCAGTCGTTTTGGTAAATTCTGTGGATGCAATACTACAGATATGTGATTATAAGGGGAACCCCAATGGGATCCTATTTATTATTTTATGATTACCAGGACAGTTGAAAGGCAGATCTTTTTGAATAAATCTGAATTTCTCTTATTATCTTAATTTTGGAGACCAATTCAATTCAAATGAATTATGTATAGATTTACTGAATAGAGAAAAGAATTTTACTGTTCAATGAGGGGCTGTTGTATGCTACCCTTTTCATTTACATTAGTTTATTTAATATTCACAACTCTCCTGAGTGGCTATTATTATTCTTATTTTATTACTGAAGAAACTGAGGATTAGAGAGGTTTGGTAATTTACTCAGTATTCTTCTATTAGTAAGTGGAAGAGCTCAAGGCTCAGAGGTGTATATGGAAGAGACGTTGTTTTTCCTGGGCTGTAGAAGACTGGAAGAGCTTTCACTGGGGCTCAGGCAGTAGGAGCCAGGCAGCAAGGAGGAGGCAGCCTGAACACAGGCCAGGATGCCGTGCCGTGTGGGATGTGTTGGTTCAGTCAACAAATATTTATTGAGTGCCTACCACATGCCAGGCACTGCTCCAAGTAGTGTGGATAAAAAAGTGAACAATAGAAATTCTCCAAAGCTCATGATCCAGTGGAATTCTGCTGTCACAGAGGCAGTGACACTGACTCAATGGTTTGCAGTGGCACTCAGACCATCTATTGTTGAGGGGTTTGACATTGCTTCTGATGATTGGCACATTGGAGTGCTGACTTATCTCCCTGCACACTGTGTTATGAAATATACAATTGTGAGATGGTTCGTGAATAATTTGTCACATTCCTACATATCAAAACTGGTCAGCTATAAATCCACATTCGGTCACTTTAACATTAATGCCATGCTGTAATGACTGCTGGACCTGGGCACCTCTTCCCACCTTGGACAATGATTTGTATGCATCTGTATCTTTAGAACAAGTGTTGCCACTTCCATCCTTGATGACCTTAATGGTGTCTTTCCAGGAGCAGTGGTTCCTTCCGATTCCATGCTGGTCCCTGTACTTCTCAGCTTTTCTGTGGTCTAAGGTGCCAGAAAGGGTGGGACAGTGGCTCTTTCTCCAACTCTTTGCTTCAGTTTCTAAACCTTGTCTTTGGCTACTTCATTTCCTGACTCTACCCTTCTCTCCATCAACTCTAGAGACAAAGGTAACAGGGTAAAGAAGCAAGGAAAGGGGTGAGTAGTACCTGTCTCTCTATCCACCTCTTCTCCTTTCCTCAAGCAAAATCTCTCCTCTCCTTCTTCAGCTGCAATGATACATGAGAAAGGGCCAACAACTTACTAGTTATCTTGTGATCCATTTAGGAAAAGAGCAAAGGGATTGCACCATGGGAAGAATACTCATTATACAAACAAGAATTAAGTTCCAATATCTGCCAAAGACTTATTGAAGAAAGAAATAATAGTAGATAAGATTGAAGTTTATCCTTATAATAACATGCCTCTTGCTCTCTTACATTCAAATCTGTTTTCTTGAGATGGGATAAAATATTTAATTTACTGAGAATTTGTTATGTTTGAAAATAATATTCATTTCCTCCAGCCTTTCAGTTTTTTGTCATGAAGTTTTATACGATATATACTTTTATAGACATATTTTCATCTTTTTTACATATGTCGGAGTGCCAAATGAAGCCATTTTTGCTTCAATATAATGTTTTTAACAAGAATAATGATTCCCCAGTTAATGTATACAAAAGCATTTGCAAAATTGAAAGTTCATTTAGTAATTGCCGAAGAAATAATGGCTTTAATAACCACTGCTCCACTTGGTGTCTGCCTCTAAGCATTGTTAGGACAGCAAGCATCAGCCAGTTCCCCATGGCCCTGTTTTCTGTGAAGGTTCTGTTTATGCCTTTCTAATTTTGACTGTATTTTGACATTTTCAAGTAAGTGTATGGCATCTGTTGAATAAATGATCATTGAAATGGATTTGCCTCAATTTTAACTTAGGCTTTAATCTCTCTAACCACAAACTCACCCTTCCTCACTGTCATTGGCAGTGACACCTGCGCTCCTGCTGCACTGTCATCTTAGGGAAAGGCTTTGGAGTTGCAATCAGCATCCTTAAGAGAAGAGTACTTTAGATGTAGTATGCTTTGGCTGTTCTCATAAGTGGTTAGCGATCAGTCTGAAGTTTCATTGTTACAATTACTTTGTCTGATTATGATTTTTGCTGTTAAACTTATGTTAACATTTTAGCAGCAACAGTTTGCATGTTAAATGCTCTCATTGTATTCTAAACATGAAGTTTTCACATTTTCCATGTTTTAGTAATCATGAATGACTTTCTAGTATTGTCCACATTATAAATTTGATATCTCCGTGTACTCTGACTTACACTTAGTACTCAAACAATGAACTAATGTTCTTTTCTTTTTTTTGAGACAGAGTCTCGCTCTGTTACCAGGCTGGAGTGCAGTGGCCCGATCTTGGCTCATTGTAACCTTTGACTCCCTGGTTCAAGCTATTCTCCTACCTCAGTCTCCTAAGTAGTTGGAATTACAGGCATGTGCCCCGAAGCCCAGCTAATTTTTGTATTTTTAGTAGAGACAGGATTTCACCATGTTGGCCAGGATGGTCTCGGCCTTCCAAAGTGCTGGGATTACTTTGGATGACTCATCACACCCAGCCATTGTCGTTTTCTTAAAGAGAATATATTATATTCAGTTGGTTCTCTGAACCCTAACTAATGCTGAAAAATGTATTAATTTTGGTATGGATTCCCTAACGATTGCACAGTTACTTGAATATATTTTATAAGCTGAAATCTTGGTGAATACACTACAATTAGCAGTGCTCAAAGACTTCAAATAATTGTAAAGATTATACACACACACATACATCTGATTTTTTAAAATTGAAATAACATCTGATTTCAATAATTTTAAAGATTATACACACACACAAACACACACATACATCTGATTTTTTAAATTGAAATAACATCTGATTTCAATAGTTGTACCTGTTTTCTCATTATGTCATTAATAAATATAATTAATTTGGTATAGGAATGAAATTAATAGTCATTCCTATAAAAATCTTAGCAAGATATTTTCTAGATAAGCTTATTATAAAATGTGCATGAGAGATCCTAGAATAGTTAAAACAGTGTTGAAAAATAATAAATTGGGAGTAATCACTTTGCTGAATATTAAATTTATTATTTCAGCTAGTACTATTACAGTTCAACTAGTATATATATAAAGACAATATGCGGATACCAGTGGTAATAAATTATTTCAGCAAAGTTGTAGAGTATAGGATTAATAACACACACACACACACACACACAATCACACTTCTATATGCTGAAAATGAACAGGGAAACAAAAATGAAAAATTGCAATAGTATTTATAATTGCTCCAGAGAAAAAGAAATGATTAGGTATAAACTTTAAAAAGCATATACTCTATATGCTGAAAAATTTAAAATACTGATAAAAGAAATAAAAAATTTTAAATTATTAGAGAGACATATGGTGTTTATGTACTAGAAGCCTCACATAGTAAAGATGTTAATTCTCTTTAAATTAATAGTCATTCCTATAAAAATCTTTGCAGGATCTTTTATGGAGAAGCTTATTGTAAAATGTGTGCAAAAGATCCTAGAATAGTTAAAACAATGTCGAAAAATAATAAAGTGGGAGGAATCACTTTGTTGAATATTAAGCTTATTATAGAGCTACAGTAATTAAGACAATTTGGCAGAGAGATAGACACAAATCAGTTGGACAGAATAGAAAATCTTTAAATAGATTCACACCAATTTGCCCACATGATTTTTGATAGAAGCACAAAAGCAATTCAATGCAGGAAGGATAAAGTTTCAACAAATGGACCTGGAGTGGTCAGATATTCATAAGCAAGAACAAACTATCAGGAAAAAGCCACTGAACCTCAACATAAACCTCATACCTTATATAAAAATTAACTCAAAATGGATTATTGGCTTAAAACATAAAATTATAAAATTTAATATAATGGAAACATAAAACTATAAAACTTTTAGGAAAAAATACAATAGAAAATTTCTGGGACCTAACATTCATCAGAGTGTTCTTAAACTTGACACCAAACACAATACATAAAGGGAAATTTTGATGAAGTCTACTTTATCAATTAAAAATCCTTGCTCTGAGAATGAGCTTGTTAAAAGAATGAAAAGACAAAGTAAAGACTGGGAGAAAATATTTGCAAACCACATATCTGATGAAGAATAAATATTTAGAATATATAACACAATCTCAAAACTCAACACTTAAAACGATCCTATTAAAAATATGGAGCAAACACACTGAGAGGCATTTCACCCAAGAGAATATAGAGAGGACACATAAGCACATCAAAAGATGCTGAACATTATTACCATTAGGGGAATGAAAATAAAAACCACAATTTGATATCAATATATAGCTATCAGAATAGCTAAAATTTAAAAAAAGGGAAGTAGTGACAACACCAAATGCTGATGGGTGTGCAGAGAAACTGCATCTCTGAAACACTGCTGGCAGAAATATATTTGGTAAAACCACTCTGGAAAACTGTTTGCCAATTTCTTAAAAAAAAACAAAACAAAACTATGCATGCAAATATCATATGACACAGCCTTTGCACTCTTTCACATTAACCTCTGAAAAATAAAAAAAAAATTCACATGGAAACCTCTACGTAAATGTTCATAGCAGCTATATTTGGAGTAGCCAAAAATTAGAAATAATCTAGTTGTTCTTCAGTTGTTCTTCAACATGTGATAAACACACTGTGGCACATGTATATTGTAGAATACTACTCAGCAGTACAAAATAATAAACTATTGTACATTCAACAACTTGAATAAACCTAGATGGAATTATGCTAAATTTTACAAGCCAGTTTCTTCATGGCACCATTTGCCAAATGCTTCATGGCGCCCTTTATATGACATTCTTGAAATGGCCAAAATATGGAAATGGAAAACAAATGTGTAATTTCCAGGGTTTAGGCAAGCGTTCAGAGTGGGAGGGAAGTGAGGAAGCCTATCAGAGGGATACAGGAGGGATCCTTGTGGTGAAGGTATATTCTGCATCTTGAGGGTGTCAATGTCAATATTTTTGTTGTGACACTGCATTATAGTTATGTAAAATGTTACCTTTGGGAGAACTAGGTAGAGCTACATGGGATCAAGTCTTATTTCTTATAGCTGCATGTCACTCTGCAATTATTTCAAAATAAAATGTTGAATTCAAACAAAAAAAAAGTACATGGATGAGGCTTTTGGCCCCCATGGGAGTGCGCTCTCGATTCCCTGGTTAGAGAGGGAACTGTCTTTTCAGGTACAAGATAGGCTCTTCAGTCTCCATTCCAGAGGGTCTACATTGAGTTCAATTCTTTGTTAAGTTACGAAGATCTGTATTTAGATGGCAGTGTAAACACTTGTCAGACACATTGCAAAAATGACCTCAGTATATCCAGTATTTATTCAGAAAGCTTACTTGGTATCAGCTTTGTTTAGAAAAAAAAAAAAAATACTTGAACACCGCTATTCTAAAAATTTATCTCTAGAGCAAGCCTGGAGAGGAGAGAACGAACTTCCTAAGTTCAATTATTATTGAGCCCTCACAAAATGATGTTTACTTTGTGAGTTTAAATTATCACACTTTGGTGATCCTAGAAGAAATGTGTTCAAGATCTAGTCAAAGAATAAGATTTATTTGAGGCATTAAATTTCCTATGGGCATTGTGAATTATATGACCACGTTTTGTCCTTCTCTTAGGCTACTGAAATTCTAGAGCTCATTATATGTGATTGTTCAGGCTTGACCAACTATTTTTTCTCAGTTCCTCATCTTACCTTTAATTAATGTATCTCTGTAAAGTTTCTGAGTTTTTAGAAGCTGCCTTAAATATCTATCTGAATAAATAAGGAATAAAGATAAATTTATCTTGACGTACCTGCTTCAGCCTCTTAGTGTCTCATAATTACATAGGACTGTCCTGGAAGCTTATTGAAAAATTAAAACAAAAAAAAACAACTTCTATTTCTGTAGTGTATCTAGGTCTCCTTCAACCTTGTCTTTGGCAAGCGTATTTTGCAAATCTGTTTTATTTTTCTTTCTCTATCTTGACTTCCTCTCTCTTGTTAGCCCTCTGAAGGATGGGTCAGTTTGAATTTGCTACCCTTGTTTTTGGCCTTTGATATTCTCCCAGCAAATGTCCTTTCACCAAGGATGAGAAGTGTCCTATCCCAGGCTCTTCCCTCAGCTCCAAGGGATTCACTCAAAAAAGAGAAAGAGCACTTAGGCCCTGGACATGCATTCTAACTTAATTTTAGCCTCAGTCTTCTCTGATGAAAACCATCTTTGGTCATTTCACTCCCCACTAAACTCAGTTCATAACACAAATTATCTTCAAAATAAATATACCCAAAGGATTGTAAATTGTTCTATTATAAAGACACATGCACACATTTGTTTATTGTGGCACTATTTACACTAGCAAAGACCTGGAACCAATCCAAATGCCCATCAGTGGTAGACTGGGCAAGGAAAATGTGGCACATACACAACATGGAATACTATGCAGTCATAAAAAACAATGAGTTCATGTCCTTTGTAGGGACATGGATGAATCTGGAAACCATCATTCTTAGCAAACTGACACAAGACTAGAAAATCAAACACCACATGTTCTTACTCATAGGCAGGTGTTGAACAATGAGAACACATGGATACAGGGAGGGGAGCATCACACATTAAAATGTGTTGGGGGGAATTAGGGGAGGAACAGTGGGGGGTAGGGAGGGCAGGGAGGAATAACATGGGGAGAAATGCCAGATATAGGTAACAGAGGGATAGAGGGAGCAAACCACATTGCCATGTATGTACCTATGCAACAACCCTGCATGTTCTGCACATGTACCCCAGAACCTAAAGTGCAATGCATATATATATATATATATATATATATATATATATATATATATAATTTATTTATTTAACCTTAAGTAAAGTTAACCTTGGATTGATCCAAGGTAAATAAACCATTTTAGTTATAAATGGAAAATATTGAGTTTGCCATTTCTAGAGCCTTTCTAAGATGACACATTAGATAATTTATATAAAGTGGTATTATGTAACTAATAAACACGTATTCTATTGATGAAGTGTGTGTGTGCTCGAAGATTTGGGAGTTAAACATACAGTCATATGCCACCACCATATTGTGCTATAAGACTTCTTCAGTCATCCTCAAGAAAATGATTGATCCCTCTGGCTTGTTACATGTAAAGACAATCCACATGAAGCAGGATTTGAAATGAAATTTACACACTTCCTCAGGTTCTTCTGTGATTTTTCCTGTCTACTCACATTTCTTTATATTTCACTCCTGGAATATCTGAATTCATCATGCATAATTTCTGATGTTTCATGTATTTGAGGAATGTAAATATTTGAGATCTGCAGCTACAGGCAAATCAATAGCCTTGTGGTTCTATTTGTTCTCTTCTAGCTTTTTATTCTGATATTTGACAGTTTCTGAATATGGTAAGTTATAGCCCTGGGTTACTAGGAAACAATAAAATGTAAATATATCAATTCCTAATGAAATAAATCAGGGAGCCTTGAACATTTAAATGATAAAATTTAAGGATGAGATTCACGTGCTATTCGCTGACTAATGTAAAAAAATTGTTCAACCCATTTATGACTAATGTTAAATCTTAAACTTTAAAAATGCACAAGACCTTGGTCTGTTTGGTTTTACTAAGATTATGACTAATCCTTCCCAAATTTATGAGAGTTAAACTAATGCATTGTTGACTGTCAACAGTTGAATTCCTAAAACAAAAATAAATATGACTCATTTCATTTAAAATGTAGATGGGACTCCATGGAAAAGAACAAAGATGGATGATTGTGCTGTAATACAATTGGTTGGTTGCCAGCAATAAGCTTCAATTTAAGAGTGGCAGGTGCATTGTAGTGGAATGAACAATAAGCTTAGTGTCAAAATCTCTAACTGTGTGACCTCCCTGGAACCTGTTTTTGTTATCAAGGGTACAATTTTTAACAGATGAGCCCCTCTGGGGTTTTGGGTAAAGCAAAGAGTCATTATCACATTCACTATTAGAATCTGAGGGATTCACACTGTCATGTTGTTTTCCATACCCTGGGAGCTGGGTCATTGGTGTTTCCTACCTAGTTCCCCAAATGGACACTCTAAAAATATCTTATAGAAAAAATAAAGAAAATATTTTCTTCCTGTGAAACCTTTCAGCCCCCTCCAATTATTGTCAAATACAGTGATTTTACTCAGGAGGATTCAGTCTGCTATTTTAACCTCTGGCTTTAATGCTGAGTATTCTAGCCTCATATTTCTGCTATGTACATTTTCTCAACATTGTCCAGCAGTCAGTAGGATATCTTGGTATTCATTTTTTCTTAATTTATTCACTAATTCAACAAATATTTATTGAATTGTTTATGTGACACGAGCAGTGCTAAGTTCTGAGAACCCAAAAGTAAAAAAGGACACGCATGCGCACACACACACACACACACACCAAAAAACAAAACCCTACTTTTAGGGAGCTTTAAAAATTACATGGATACATGTAAAATTACTGCTATAGTAAGTGCTATAAAGAAGAGATTCTGGTGCAGTCTATGCATATAATAGTACCTTTACTGATTATGGAGGTGAGATCAGACTTTCCTGAGGAAATAGTTTACCAGTATCTAAAGGATGAGCATGAGTAACTTTGTAAAAGTTTGGGCATGAGCATTCCAGGTGGAGAAAATGACATGTGAGGTGGTCATGTGTTTGAGAGGAGTGTGATAAATATAAAGTCACTGTGGCTGCAGCTCAGAGAGGAAGAGGAAGGCTACTAATGTATTGTGTTTGCGTTCAAAACTCATCTCAAAGACAATGAGAAACCATCAACGTTTATTGAGCAGGGTTGAGAATGGGTTAGGTGATATGATCTGTTTTGCTTCTGACAAGACCATCCTTTTTTTCCATGTGGAGACTGGCTGCCCTGACGGATGCAGGTGGACAAGGTAGCCAGTGGAGTGGCTGAGATAAGAGATATTCACAGCTAGGATAATGGTGGTGGAGGAAAGCAGGTGACACAAGTTGTTATTGGAGGATAAATTCACTTTTTTTTTTAATTTAATGTATTTTTATTGATAAATAATATTTATACGTGTTTATGTAATATTTTAACCAGGCATATACATTGTAATGATCGAATCAGGGTATTCAGGAAATTCATCTCCTCAAACATTTATCACCTCTTTGTGTTGGGAACATTTCAACACTTCTAGCTATTTTGAAATATACAATACATTGTTGTTAACTATAGTCATCATACTGTTCGATCTAATATCAGAACTTATTATTCTATATGACTGTATGCATTTTTTTAAGGTTTGGGGGATTCATACACATATTGGTTTGTTACCCGGGATTATTAGGTGATGCTGAGGTTTAGACTGCTGCTAGTGAACCCATCATCTAAACAGTGAACATAGCACCCAGTAGGTAGTTTTTCAACGCTTACTTCCTCCCTCTTTTCCTCCCCTCTGTTGGAGACCCCAGGGTCTATTTTTTTCACCTTTAAGACCATTTGTACCCATTGTTTTGCTCCCATTTTCAAATAAGAACATGTGGTATTTGATTTTCTGTTGATGCATTAATTGACATAGGATAATGGCCTCCAGCTGTATCCACGTTGCTGCAAATTACATGATTTTATTCTTCTTTATGGCTGAATAGTATTCCATGGTCTATATGTACCACACTTTCTTAATCTATTACAATGTTGATGGATACTTAGGTTGATTCCATGACCTTGCTATTGTGGATAGTGCTACAGTAAAAATAAAAATGCAGGGGTTTTTTTGATGTTTTTTTTTCCATTTGGATAGATACCCAGTAGTAGGATTGCTGGGTCAAATGGTAGTTCTAAGTTTTTTTATAAACTGAATTTGAGAATACACTTAGCAGGACTTGAAGAGTGGGAGTTTAGGAAGCTGATGGTTAGGATTAGGGCCGATGACTGCCAATATTGCTTAGAATATCCAAATCAACTATTGGAGAGGAGGGCAACATGTATAATATTATGGGCACTTTTGGCAGGTTTCTCTGCTTAGTAGGGAAGAAAATTCAGAATGACCAAGTGTAGCGTCCTGATTCTGACTAAAGTCACCCATAAGAAAGCCCCCAAACTTCTCTGACCCTTCAGTTTGCTTATTTGTTTTATGCATACGGGTGAAAACTCTTTGAGTTGGTTTGGATTGTATAAATATTGGTTATTACAACATATATTATATATATAATTGTATTATATTTAATATATTAAGTATACATATACATAAGGAAGACATGCTATTACACTTATTTATTGTGTATATTGTATTCTTTTTTTCCTTTGAGAAGTTCATAGAATGACAATAGTATTTTGTATTAAGAGAAAATCTGGACCAGGTGCAGCTCCTTACTCCTCAAGCATTTCTCTTGTCTCGGTGTCCCAAAGTGCTGGGATTACACTTTGGGACACCGAGACAAGTGAAATGCTTGAGCTCAGGAGTTTGAGATGAACCTGGGCAACATGGCAAAACCTCATCTCCCCAAAAACTGCAAAATATTAGCTGGGCATGGTTGCATGGGCCTGTAGTCCCAGCTACTGAAGAGGCTGAGGTGAGAGGATCATTTGTGTGCAGGAGGTGGAGGCTGCAGTGAGCCATGGTCTTGCCATTGCACTCCAGCCTGGGCAACCAAGTGGAGATTCTGTCTAAACAAAAAAAAAAAAAAAAAAAGAAAGAAAGAAAGAAAGAGAAGAAATCTGGGATCTAATTCTCAGATATATTTCTTAACTACCTAAAAGTAATGCGTTAGTGGTTTGATGCTTATTTATTAAAGCTAAATGAGTGGATGGTAATTTTGTTAACATTTAGCTTTTAAAATCTATTAAATATATATGAGTTCATTTTACTATATAACACATTTAATATTTGTAAATTTGCTAAATTAAAACAAAACTTATCAGTAGACTTTTCACTTCTTTGTACCTTTGGCAACATATTTAGAGGGTGGTTGAGATCTATTGAGATGGAAAAGAAAGAATAAGTCTGAAGTTTGCATTTAGCTTTTGACACTCATCATTAGATTACTCAAATGATGATAAACCTTGCTTGCTTGCTAGTATCTATGCTCAGTGTCCTTCCAACTCCATCACTGAAATGCCTTTCTCTTTCATGTTAACATATCAAAGCCGCCAAGGAATTCTATGCTGTGGATAGAATGCCCTGTCTACCTGTGACAGCAAGGACCACTCCTGCGATATGATATAGTGGAAATTGAAGAAAAATCTGGCTTTACTCCAATTTTAGGATGTTTTGAGGAGAGGAATGTAGATTCCATCTTCTCAGATTGAGGGGTCCATTGGGAGGTTGTCGGAGCGGCCTTCTGTAGAAAGAGCTGAGGTAGGCTCTTCAAGGGGATAGCATAGCAGGCTGCCCAGATTCATCAGAGTATTCAGAGAGATGGGGGTTTCCTTGGTTTTCTGACTCTGGAAGGTATTGAGACCCAGTGGCATGCCATGGGGCCGAAGGGGAGCAACCCCACCCACCATGGAGATTGGGTTTAAAATGATGGGTCAGTTTCTAGACAAAACACCTGGCAAAAATGTAGGGATCTGCAGCCAAGTGAGAGGTAAGAAGCATCTGGCTGAGTCGAGAATGACGAGAGGGCTGATGTTCCCTGAGGTCATAATGGCGGACAAAATAAGGGATTGGAGTGCTGTTCGGAGCACTTGACATGTAATTAGTACACTCAATTGCTCTTTGTGCCTTATGAGATAATTACTTACATAACTTCTACTTTGCAGAGGAGAAAACTAAGTATAGAAAGGTTAAGTAAGGTTCTCAGTATCACACAGCTGATAAATGGTAAGCCAGGATTTGATGTAGAAGTCTGACCAGCAGGTTGTATTGCAACCACTAACCATGAGCACAAAATTCACAGGCCATAACAAAGAGGCCAGCATATTTTAAAACAGCGGAGTGGACCAGAGCTCCAATCCAGCCCTGGTTTTGTTGTTGTTCTTTGTTTGTTTTGTTTTTTTTAAATAACGCTTTGCTGAGTCTGTCACACTAATTCATTTTTGTATTGTCAGTGGCTGCTTTGATGTTACAATATAAGAGTTGAGGTGTTGTAAGAGACACCTTGTGGGAGGCAAAACCTCAAATATTCAGTATCTGCCCCTTGCAGAAAAAGTTTGTTGACCCTTGAAGTGGGCAAAAGGTATTAAAAACACCAGCCAGAGGCCCTCAAGAAGAGACAAGGGAATCCCCAATTCCACGGGGATGCAAAAGAATCCACGTAATTTTAGATGCCTTTTAATCAGAAGCAGCAGAAGGGATCGTTTTATCCATGGGCAACACCTTCATACCTGCAAAGACATTTAACTACTGGCTTGGCCTAAACTGTAAACTGTAAACCAGATTGGATATTTAATCAAGGGGCTGAGAAAAAATGACAGGAGTACATACACTTGCACTCCATGTATTTGTGTATATATACAGACAAAGAATGCCAACTATATATACAAATAAAGAAGCGTAAACATATTCTTAGTTTGGGGATTAATATTTATTATGAGTTTGGCATTTAGGTTTTATGTTGATAAAGAAATATTTATTTGAGATACTTGCTGAAATATTGATGGATGAAATTGATACATTGTCCTGAATTTGTCTTGAAATATTATAGCAAATAAAATATGAAATGTGTTTGAGGAGTATGGTGCAAAAGAACAGCCAAATTAATGACAATTGTTAGAGCTAAAGTGATTATTAGATGATGGTTTCTTATACCAGTCCTTTTACTTTCATGTTTTTGAAAATGCCCATAATCAAAAATGTTAAACATGTCAATGTAAATTATTCGGACAGTTGTTATATCATGAAATGAATACAGAAAAATTAAGTGGTTTCATCAACTCTTGTCATAATGTTCATCCCTTATTTTCTTTGTCCTATAAGGAAAGCACGAGTGAATTGGTTTGAGGAATAAATAAGAAAAGAAGATGAGACACCTATTGGGGAGTTAAAAATTACTTAACAACTTTGTTTTGCTCTGTTTGCCATCACCACACAAATGAACTGAAGTGTGGGGAATGGCAAATGGGAGAGGGAAATCCCTGTCTACAGAAAATCCCAAGCTAATAAACAGTTCTCTAATGAATTCTCTTAGATTCCCACTAAGTAGATAATGAAATGCTTGAATTTCACATCAAACCTGTTGGAAGGGTGGCAGATACACTCTGAGTTAAAAAACAAAACAAAACGAAAAAACCAAAACACCTTTCAGCCTAGTGCAGTGGTGTCCACTTGTATTCCTATAGTCCCAGCTACTCAGGAGGCTGAGGTGGAAAGATTGCTTGAGCCCAGGAGCTAAGATTCAGCCTGGGCAACATAGCAAGGCCCCCATCTTTAAATTTAAAAAGAACAAGAAGAAGAAAAAAGAAAACAACATTTGAAAATAATTTTCCTGTCCTTAAAAAGAGAAGATTAAATGTGCATAAAAATATCTCTTGCAGAAAGTAATTTGAATATCACATTTCATCAATATGTAATATTTGTGTTGTGTTTTAACAGTGGTGTGTGACATCTGGTGAAATCAAAGTCTTGTTATGTCAGTCAAGCTGACAACAAAAATATTGCAGAACAATTTTCTGACATGCTACCCTACCAGTTTAGCCCTGGCACTATAATTTCCATTTTGATTTCTGATTTAATCCAATGATTATGCGTTCATGCATTCTTAATTTTCAAGTATTTAAGATTTCTCAATGTATTAAAATATTTATGTCTCTATTTGAAGAACTAAAATTCTCTCTATATATCGCCATTTATTATGTTATTGAATATTACCTCCTGCCAGGCACTAATGAAGGCATGGCAGTAATAAGAAAGAAAGGGACAGAGTCCTACTCTCACAAACTTTACACTGTAGAGTTTTAAATGAAATTGCTGCTGTAGTGTTCACTAAAATATAAGGTAGACTAATTTATCTACATCCTAGCATAGTTTCTGTATACTGATACCGATCTCTTCTGAAAGAAGCAAATTAAATTTTCCTACTACAATTTTTTGTCACATTTTTTTTGCATTTTTTGATTTATACGTGCAGTTTCTCTCTCTCTCTCTCTCTCTCTCTCTCTCTCTCTCTCTCTACATATATATATATCTAAAGCATACATATATATTCCCACATATATGTAAATGGTTGCCTTTGTTTTTAATACAATTATATATTCCCACATATATGTAAATGGTTGGTTGCCTTTGGTACTTTTAAGCTTAAATTCCACGTTGTCTGACCCTGATGTTGCCAATTACGTTACTGTTACTAACTTTTGTTTTGGCCTGCTGTACTGTTGCCCAGGCCTTTTCTGAAGGTATTGATTATCACATAACTTTTTTGTGTGTTTCATTTTGGAGATAGCAAATGGCTAGGTTCTGTTTAACAATCCTGGTAGATTACCTTTTGATGTGAACATTGACTCCATTTAGAGAAAGAGTGGCAATATGTGTATTTTTTTTCTATCTTATGTTTATTGTTTGTTTTCCTTTTTACTTTATGTTTTCTTTCATCCTTTCTTAATTTTTTTCAAGTTGCTCAAAATACTGTTTTTAGTTTCCTACTTGATTGTTTAGCAGTTCTGTTTTTGACTCCTTTAAAGGTTACCGTCTGCAGCGGAAAAAGATAATGTTGTACTTTAAATGAAATGTTTGCTGAAACCTATATTTATTTTACTAGCATTACTTATGTAAGAAAGGAAAAAGTCATTCCAAGAAAATCTATACCATACCCACAGTTGCATATGGCAATTTATATTAAAGTTACTTACAATTTAAATTTCCATTCCTAGCCACAGGTTATCAGTAATTATATGTGTCTGTTGGTTATTATATTGTTATAGTGAAGATTTAGAGAACATTTTGATAGTCACATAAAATTCTGCTGAGCAATAATAGTATGTTTCATATAAACTGTATATACCATGCATATAATTTATATACTTTTATAAGTCTGGGAGGTAGTGGTCAGTAGGTTAAATATTAAAGATTAACAAAAAGTTCAATTTCCTGAAACAAACATAAAAGGAAAATACAATTTCACACCACAGACCTGTTAAAATAACATCAGAAGTTTAAGTGAGGATTATTCAACAATAAATTATTTAAGTTAATGAAGGATATTCAGGATAACTTTTTGCAAACAAACTAGCCAGGATTCAATTTCATGGTGACAAGATTTCGAGTAAGTTTAAATGTGACAAGGAAGGACCTCTGCCCCAATGTGTCTAATGTGTATAAACTTAATGTCCTTAAGATATCGGATTTGTAAGTAGTCTGAAGCTTTTGCCATTATTTCAATAATGTGTCGTAATGCCTAGCTTAAGGCAATGTATTCTTGAGGCACTGGTGTCAATAGTTTTTCTGTTTTTTAAGATTATTCATTATCTGTTCAGTGAAACCTGTGGCCTGCAGTATCAACCACAATTTTTTCTGACGTTGGTGAATAATTTGGAAACTCAACATTTCATTTCACTTTTCTAGCATTAATAATCGAACACATATCTCTCTACTATTAGGTGGAAATATCTCTATTTTCTCCACCAAGACACTTTCAGAGCTGTTTCTCTTTTCCAGTAAGACAAACTTTAAAATAGGCTTGATGTTCACTCCCTGTCTTCCATCTCAAAGCCGGGGTTTTATTAAAATAGTTCGGTACTTTTATATTCCAGAATACTTTAAGATTATCCTGTTATTCCATCTCTAATTTCAAAATATCTCATATATTTCCAGAAGGTCTGTGCTTATTCACTTAGATATTACTGCATCGATATAAACACACACACACACACACACACACACACACACACACATGGAAGGACACATAACCTGCCACTCTTCCCCTCATATCCTCTCGAATTCATCTGAGGACTCTATGATGATTTGAGTGGGAGGTGTTCTTATATCATTCCTTGAATATTGTCATCAGATGTGGTCAGTGACTGATAGTAATGTTTAAAGTCAGGCCAGATGCAGTGGCTGATGCCTGTAATCCCAGCACTTTGGGAAGCCGAGGTGGGCGAATCACAAGGTCAGGAGATTGAGACCATCCTGGCCAACATGGTGAAACCCCATCTCTACTGAAAATACAAAAATTAGCTGGGCATAGTGGCGCGTGCCTGTAGTCCTTGGGAGGCTGAGGTGGGAGAATCACTTGAACCGGGAGGCGGAGGTTGCAGTGAGACAAGATTGCACCATTGCACTCCATCCTAGCTACAGAGTGAGACTCCGTCTGGAGAAAAAAAAAGTTTGCAAAATTAGAAAAGCACTTAAACACTGTTAATTAGAAGATAAGTATAAATGTATAAATGAATTTGGTTCCTTCCTTATGGATGTTTGGCTTAAGTGTTGCTATTACAAGCAGTGTAGCAATGAATAACATCATTTCCTGTGTAGGCAAGTATGTCTAGGATACAATCCCAGAAGTAGAATTGTGGTATCAGAGTGTGGGTTTGTATATTTTTGTTAGATAGTGCCAATCGTTTTACAAGGGTTTCTATAATTCACATTTCCACTAGAAATACGTGGAAATTCCTGTCTTCCTGCAACAATGTTGGAGTTTTGGATTTTTAAAGCCAATCTGATAGGTAAAAAATTGTATTGCTGTGTAATTTAAACTTATTTTTTCTTATTTTGAATGTGACTGGACTCTTTTCATATGTCTAAGAGTCATTTGCAATTGCTGTTTCATAGCTTTCTATTTCTTAACCCATATATTTTTTCTGACCGTGGTCTGTTTCTTGTTTTCCAGGGGCACTTGACCTATTAGAAACATAAACTCTTTGCAGAGTAATTTATAAATAAAAACTATTTTTCCAGTTTATCATTTGTCTTTTGATTTTACTTGCAGGGTTCTTTTTCTACTGAGCATTTTGAAATATTTTTGTAGTTGAATTTATCTTTTCTTTATTTTCCCTTTCCATCTCTCTTTTAGAGTTTCTGGATTTTGAGACATTGTATTGTATTGGTCAGGACAGGCGAGAGTATGCCATTCCTAGCTCATGTGTTTGTTGGCAGAATTCCTTGAAGCTATAGGACTGACATCCCTCTTTTCTTGTTAGTTTTCAGCCTGGGGCTAATTTCAGTTTCTAGAGAACCTTGAAATTTCCTACCATCTTTCTTTTGATTACCTTAAAACCAACTGATTAGGGATCTTAATTACATCTGGAAAATCCTTGTAGTTTTGACATACAATGTAATCTAATCATGGAGTGCCATTCCATCATATGACCAGGTTCTGTCTATACTCCAGGGGAGGGATTACACTAAGAATCATTGGAACTATCTTAAAATATTGACTCTCACAGATCTTTTTGAAATTTCTTATCTTCTGGTTTGCACGTTTATTAATTTATCAGATTCTTAAAGCAGGTTTACAATGCATTTTAATGTCTGATAAGACCAGCTCTTTTGTTGCCTTTTTCTTTTTTTAAGCACTTCACTGGATTATATGTATTTGATAAAATTTCCATATGAATTTTAGAATAAGCTTATCTTGTTCAAAATGAAATCCCAGTAGATAATTTTATAAGCATCATCATAGTATATACAGGTTAACTTATGGAGAAGTGGCATGTAAGTGATGGAGAGGTTTCCATTTCAATAAAATGTTTACTTTCCATTTACTCAGATTCCTTGTTTTAATTAATAGCTTTTTAATTTTTTGTTATTATGGTTCTTATGTTTTATTTGTTTGAAGATATTGTATGTTTTTTTGATTATATGTGGAATCTTTTATTAATATAGTTATTATTTTCTTAAAAGCAAGACACTAAATTCAGCACATTAATTACATATAGTAATTCTTCAGTTCATTCTCTTGAATTTCTACTTATACAATTCTAACTTCTGTAAATAGTGACAATTGTTCCTCCTCCTTAATTTTTTATACATCCAATTTCTTTCATTTTCCAACTGACTACTACTAAAATATAATTTTAAGGAATACTGGTGACTGGGGATATTGTTTTCATATTCTCACACTAGCAGGAATACCTGCAATGTTTGACATTAAGCATGAAACTCTTCTATGATGAGATAGATATATTTCTCTGGGAAAAGCTAGTATCCATCTGTTTTATTGATTTTTAAATATATAATTACTGTTGAACTATGTCAAATGTATTTTAAAGCATCAGTAGAGATGATTATATAATATTCCTTCTTTAACATATGAATATGACTGTTTATATAAACAGATATTTGATTATGGAACTATGCTTGGATTATTTGTATTAGCAACACTTGATCATGTTGTATTATTCTTTTCACATGCTGCTGCAGTCAATTTGCTGATACTTTATATGAGGCTTTCACGTTAAAATTTTTAAGTAATATTGGTGAATAGATCTTGATCAGGTACTGGAATGACTATTAATACAAGATTTTAAAAACTAATTCAAAAATTGTTCTTTTATAGTCTAATACTGTTTGAATAATATGATAATCTACTTTTAAAAGCCTGGCAGAATTCTTCCAGGGAAACATTCCAGCCTATTGCTTTTTTTGATGGGGCAGGGTAGTGTTCTTTGGCAACTTCATGTATTTTGTCTATTTAAATTTTGAATCTTCCTTTAGTGAGTTTGGTAAATCGTGTTTTCTTGGACTATTATTCATTTTAAAATACTTGATTTTAATTTGAAATTTCCTCTGACATAAAGTTACAAACTTAATTTTTTAAAGTCCCAGTTGGGAAAATGCTTTGTCTTCTGGGTTAGTCATTAATTTTTTATTTTATCACATTTTTATTGAAGAACACTCTGTGCCTTTTTTATATGTTTTGTGTGCTATAATATTGTCAATTTTTGTTAATATCTCATGGGCATATAGAAATTGTATTCTCTATTAAAAGACAAATGTTTTATACACATACACATATATATGTAATGATAAACATATAGGTGTGGTATGTGAATATATATGTCAGTGCGATTTATCTTACTAATTACTTACTCTTTTCTATATTTTTAAGTACTTTTATTCACTTGGGCAATTATCTGTAAGATAAATTAAAATCGCTCTTTAAGGAAGAGGACAAAATTAACTTGGTTCTTTTCTGTTCGAGCTCATGTGTACTTTTATGATTAAGAGAGAGAATTTGACATGAAGTCACTGGTTCATATTTTTCTCATTGTTTGTATCATAGGTTGTTAAATGATGTGGAGAAATCTAAGAGCAGTGTGATATTTTTCTTTTTAAAAATTAGGAAAAATATAATTTGGGCCTTGAGGCCAAAATTATTAAGTCATTTAAATATTTCAGTACTTTACCAGGATGTTTCACAGTGTTGACTATTTTAACCAGTTTCCTCAGACACTAGAACATTCTCAATTATGAGTGATATTTCTTATTTTTCAACATTTTCTTTTTCTTTTTTTCTTTCTTTCTTTCTTTTTCTTTTTTTAAAACGGAGTCTTGCTCTGTCACCAGGCTGGAGTGCATTTTTTTAATCTCAGCTCACTGCAGCCTCTTCCTCCTGGGTTCAAGCCATTCTCCTGCCTCAGCATCCCCAGTCATTTTCTTATTGAAATATATGTAATATTTATTAGGTTGGTGCAAAAGTAATTGCAGGTTTTGTCATTGGCCATTTTTTCCCTCCAATTTCATCTTTTTTTCTGTCATTAAAAAAATATTCTATTTTATTTATTTTTACTGAATTTTGCCAGCTGATATGTATATGGCATCTCTGTATGGTTTCACTGTTTTTTTTTCACTTTTTTAAAATGTTTGTGCTTTGTAAGATTTTTTTCTTTATAAATATTATTACTTCATTAATGTATTATGAATTCTTAGCTGAACATCTGGATACTTTTGCTTTCTATCAGTATTTCTCACATGAGTGATCTACATCAGAAGATAAATTCCATTGTTGTTTTTTATTTTTTTCTTAAAATGCTATAAATTCTACTTAAAGAGAGCTACTTCCTCAAATTCTCATCTCTTATTCCTAACAAGAAGCATTGTTTTTGAACTCAGAGTTAGCTCATCTTCAAGAAGGTATTTATTTATTTATTTATTTAGACAGAGTTTCCCTCTGTCTCCCAGGCTGGAGTGTAATGGTGCAATCTTGGCTCACTGCATCACCCCCTCCCGGGTTCATGTGATTCTCCTGCCTCAGCTTCCTGTGTACCTGTGATTACAGGAACACTCCACCACGCCTAGCTAAGTTTTGTATTTTTAGTTAAGAGACAGGGTTTCACCATGTGGGCCAGGCTGATCTCAAACTCCTGACCTCAAGTGCTTCGCCTACCTCAGCCTCCCAAAGTGCTGAGATTACAGGCAGGAGCCACTGCCCCTGGCTGGAAGACCATTTTTGACAGGGCTCTCTGAGAGTTTTTCTCCTTCTGGGCTCTCTTGTCATATTCCATGTGGCTTCTACTTGATTCAGCTACTTATGCAAATTATTACTGATATTTTTGAATATGCAGATTGGAACTCTCATCTAATGTCCCTGAAAATGGATTTTGTATATATTATATTTTTTAATTGTTCGTGTTGCATCTTTATGATTACCAGAAAAATAATAGGGAAAAAATTGACATGTGCAGCCATGTTTATATCAATATTCCTCCCGAATTTTAGTTTGAGTATTAATATGTAAATCTCAGAAGCTGTTTTTTATTATGATCTTTCCTCCATGTTCCACTTGCTCTGATTTTCTCTGACTTCGGGGCTTCTCACATGTTCTAGGATTTTCTTTTCTCAACTCTGTGGGACTCAAGTTGAGCTCGACAATACCTTAAGCTAGAGCATTGCCATGGGTGGCAGGAAGTGCTGTGGTTTCCTCCACCTGATATAGTGAAAGCAGTGTGGGTTCTCTACTAAGAAGCCAGGAGAAGCCTCTGTTTTCCTTCTCTTCCAGAGGTTTCAGCCTAAGGTGTAGACAAGACTGATCACTGGTTTATCTCTCCCTCAACTGTTTGGAGGCTATGGAAATTACGTACACTCATGGATTGATGCCACCATTTTCCTTTGTGGGATCCATAGTTTTCTGTAAGACAGGTTCTTGACAATGAGATCACAAAAGTATTGAAGCCATGATCACCCATTCTCACTTCTAATTTTGCCCATGAATGGGCTTTATACAAATTGTTATAAGGTTGAAGAACAGTAAAAATCAATTGGTACCTGTTTTTAACACACTTCTTTATACTTATGCACTTCCAGGGGTGAAATTCAAAAGAAAAATTTCTATTCTGCCACTTGTAGTATTTCAAAGTCTTGCAGTATTTTGAAATCTCCTAGTTACATTGAGGATGATTGTACTTCATTTTACAGATTGCTCTGCGTTACAAAAAAAGGTTTAAAGACCTTTAAGAAGCCCTTCGCTGATTGGCTAATGGTTTCCAATGATCTGTAGGGTCTAAGTTTGAGCATCTGGAAGAATGCCAGTTGCTCTATCCAAGCTGCCTAGCTTCAGGGGAAAGGCAGGTAGACAATAGACTGACTTCCATGGAAATCATCTACATTGCAGGCTAGAGCCAAAGTAGGTCAGTAAGAGTAGGGAGGCTAAAAAAATTGACTGAAACAAAGAGGGGAGTGACAAGCAATTATCAGGAGCAAAAACAGAGTCTTGGAATCACAGTGTTAGGGAGGTAAGGCTCCAGGTTGAAGGTTTGAGCAGGTAAATTGGAAAGTGTTGTAAGCTAACATGTAAACGCAATATATTTCAACGTGAACAATTTCTTCTAATACTGTCCTTTATTGAACATTTGTTAGCTAATTATTTTAGTGGCAACATCAGCTTCAACCTCTCCTTGTCTCTTAAGCCACTTGAACAATATGTGACCATTCTATCTCCAGGTTATTTCCCCAACCACACCTCCCATCCTACTTCCTTTTCCATCCACATTATGTCTCCTCGACAGTTGCTGTCATTCCCTTAACTGGTTTCTTCAGAAGGCTCCAGTCTCTTCCTCCCATCCATCCTCAGTGCTGTCAGAGTAATCTTTTCATGTAAGAGTGACCTCTGATTGTAAGTGCAGCATTGCTGCAATATCATTTATCTCCTTCATTCTTGCATTTTGTATTTTACGATTGGAAGGATAGAGCAGGCGCCAAAAAGGTGATGTGACTTGTGCTGTATTTTCTGAGTAAGTCTAAGAGGTGAATTATTGATTTTTCTACCAGGCTGACTCAGGTTGAATGCTGTTCACTTCTGGGTTTCTGTCTATTATCCTGCAAATAATGAATACCCCTAAAATGTTAGTGTGCTATTATGCCATTGGAATAGAATAATTCTCTACAACATAAAACAATTTTTATACAACTATGAAAGTAGTCTGGAGATTTTACCTTTCATTCAAACTAAATTGAAAGAAAATGAATAACATTGAGACAACTAAGCAGAAACTAATAATACCGTATTTTCCAAAATATACACATCAACCACTTTAGGCTATTGTATGTGAAAGGGCCATAAGTGTAGCTGGGTAGAATATGCCAGCAATTTCTTCCAGTCATTGTTTTCCATTGTGAAATACCATAAGAACTCTATCCAGGGTGGGCTACTACATTTTTGACAGGGGGCAAGATATAAAAACTAGAGAGATAATTGTTCATTCTTTGAATAGCAATACAACATTCAGTCTTGCTCTCTCTCTCTTCCCCCTTTTCCCTCCTTTTTCTTTCCATCATTCTACTCCCATAGAATACTTGTAAGATGTCATATCTACGTAGAAGGAGTATAACTTCAGACAACTATAAGCATTAGAAATTAGCCACTCAATGTGGCTAACTTCTAATATTTCTTGGGGAAATATTTGCTCATCCTAAGATTGAACCAAATGAGAGTGACATTTCTTTCTGGCTCCTCCCCTGATTACTGATGAGATATTACTCTCTGAGTTGCCTAGCAGGAAAGAGGAAGAGTGGTCATTTACCATCATTCAGGAGATGAAATGGCCCCATATTGTTTAAAGCTGGCTTTTATTTCTATTAGATGTCTATACTTTTATCTAAAATAAATTTCTTTAAATAACTGAGATCATATACATTCCCCAAATGCTCCTGTGCAGCACAATGAAATAACCTCTTGACTTCTCTTCTCCACCTGTATAGAGATGGGGACAAATCAAGTTAATATCTATGAAACAAATGTTCTCATGTTTGGTAAAGTGCTCACTGGCTATGCTGAAATCTGGGTATATTTATTTTCACTATAGCTAAATAAAATAAAAACAGAACAACAACAAAAAAACCCACAAAAAACTGGAAGATAATGAATGTTTAGTGTGGCAGGTAGAATCAGGAAAGCAGATGAGAAAATGTGTTCTTGCTGACTGATACTTACTAAGCACTTTCCATGAGCCAGATATAGGTGACCTGTGTTAACTCATTTAATACTCCAAGTCTGTGAAGGAAGATTTATTATTCCCACCACTCCCACAGTTTCGTATAGACAAAGAAACTAAGGCATAGAGAGATTAATCATTTTGCTCACAATCATAAATTATAGTAGATTGTAGACCTGAGATTTGTTCCCTGTGATCTTAATCCTTTTCACAGGATGAACTCAGTCTTATAGATGCCTTTTCAGCAATCTCATTGTGATTACAGAACATTCTGGCTCAATATATTATTTTGAACAAATTATTCAACTTCTTTGCCAACTCAGGACAATAAGACATGCATGATAGAAATGTGTGAGGATTCAATGATGTAGCAGGTGTAAAGTGTTTAGCACAGAAGCCTGGTGCAAGCCAGGCACTCAATAAATATTGGTTGTCTTTTGGGGCGATTTTCTTCTACCTGAATACTCCTAAGCAAGGATATTTTCTTATTTATTTTACATCACCACTAGTTAACAGACTGTATCTCACACAGGAAATGATCAAAAGAAAGGAAGAATTAGAAAGAGGGAAAGCTTGATTTACATAATTTCTGGAAGCTGGTATTTCTGAAGAGACCATTGAAGGCATACTGTCATATCTGAATCTATACTGAAGACCAGAATTTTAGCAAATAACTTGAGAAAAGTGTCCAAACAGGCAGCAAAACTTATCCCTAGAAAAACTCATATATAAAAAGGTTGAAAAACATCTGAAATGCTGTCAAGTAGGAGATACAAATTTGGTACATTTCCATGGTACATTTTCAATCTTTCTACCTGTATCTTCTACCTCACCAGCTCCTAGCTCCTGCAGTGGAAGTTTGGGCCTGAAAGGCAAGAACCCAATGTGATTGTATTCACACCGAGTTGTAAATGTTGAATTCTGTTCTTTGCTTAAATTTGTTTTGATTTTGTACTTGGATTAGGGGGTATTGCAAGATGGAACCTAGTTTATGAAAGATATTATTGCCAAGTAGGGGCAAAGGATCAAAGATAAATTGTAGTAAAAAATATTTAGATAGAGAACTTAGATAAATTACAACTCCTTTAGAACCTTCTTTTTTTTAATTTTCTATTTATTGGAGACAGTAATTTTTGCTCAAAAGACTAAACTGAAAAATGGTGTCCATGAAAATGGATTGATTGATAATTGAAAACAGATTGATAAGTATCTGGCATGGTGGCTTATACCTGTAATTCCATCTCTTTGGGAGGCCAAGGGATCACTTGAGCTCAGTAGTTTGAGACCAACCTGGCCAACATGGTGAAACCCCGTCTTTACTAAAAATACTAAAACACAGTGGGGCGTGGTGGTGCGTACCTGTAGTCCCAGTTACTTGGGAGGCTGAGGTGGAAGGAACCCTTGAGCCTGAGAGGCAGAGATTACAGTGAACCAGCACCACTGCGCTCTAGCCTGGGTGACCGACTAAGACCCTGTCTCAAAAACAAAACAAAACAAAACCCCCCAAAATTAGCCAGGCATGGTGGTGTGTGCCTGTAATCCCAGCTACTCAGGAGGCTGAAGCAAGAGAATCGCTTGAACCTGGGAGGCAGAGGTTACAGTAAGCTGAGATAGCATCACTGCATTAGAGCCTGGGCAACAGAACAGAACTCTGTCTCAAAAAAATAAATAAAAAATAACTAAATAAAAAATATATAAATTGAATCGTTGTGATTATCATTATGATTATTGTGTCATCTTTTAGTTGAGCCAATCCTGAATGTATATAATAGTATTAGTCCTATGCTTGAAGGCAGGGCTTGGCTTGTACTGCCTGAACACCCAAGGTCTCATATGCCATTTCCTGAAATGACCTTACCCAAGACACCAGGAAGCAGCTGCATGGCCAGTCCTGACCTCTCTGGAAGCATCCATAGTCCATAAACAGCCTGACAATGGATGTTGGAATGAGCTGGGACCTCATCCCCAGACCAGACCAAGTCATATTCTATGTGAACTCGAGTTCTGGTTTCTAAGTATGTCAGCAGATATGAGTTTGTGTATTCCAAGTCAACATTTAGGAGGCCTTTATAGAGCTGACTGCACATCTATTTTATCCTCTCTGGCAATTGAAGGCTTGGGGAAAAACAGAAGAATGGCTAAATGAGCAGTTCTAAGTCTTATATGATAACATGGACCATTCAAGACAGACAGTTCTGCATACTTGAGCATCAGTTCTTTGATTCTGATCAATTTTTTCTGCTTTCCCGTTTTAACCTTTCTTCTATTAAAAAAGACCCGAATTTAACTGTTTTGAAATGTCAGCTCTGCAGCTTAGTAATGACTCATATAGCCTTGGGCAAGTTACTTGACTTCTCACTTAGTCCATGGGTAAAGTAGGGGATGATCTCAGTCTTCTAGGGATAAACAAGATACCCTAGCAAAGTCCTCAGCACATATTAAATAATAAATATTAGGTCTTGTGAATTTTTCATTTGTAAGGAAGCATTTTATTCCCTATTTTTTCTCATTAACTTGATAACAGAACTTTAATCCACATGAGTTGATGCCCTATAATAAAGGAGTTATGGCTTGATGTTATTTTAAAATTCTAAACATTTCCTCATCTTCTGATGACACTTCAAACTTTTCATTCATTAGCTTGGTATTATCTAATCTTCTAAAATTGCCAGATGTCAGGTTTTAATTTGCAGAGACCCCAGAGATCATCTCATCCAACCCTCTCATTTTTAGAATGGGAAATTAATGCAAAGTATTAAAAAAAATGACTGACCCGTTTGTTTCCAGCATTCTATAACTGCATTAACAAAAGATAAATAAAAATGAAAGAGTTCACGGGAGGTAAGCTGCCCTAGGTTCTGACCCAGGTCCTTTGGTTCTGTCCGAAATTTGTGCCATTGGACATGTTACTCTCAACTCTCTAGGACCTAAGTTTTTATACTGTGAAATGATAAATTTGACAATCTCTAGCTGAATGTTTATGTGTATCTACCTGAATTATAGTAATACATATAGACACCAATTTTTGTTTACCTTTATCAGCATAATGCAATTTTCATACTGTAATTATGGTCCATAGTTAAAATGATGTGTATTCACATAAAATGTTATGTTAGAGCTGATTAAAAAAGAAAGGCAATACAAGGTCTGTTATTAGCAATGTGTGAGGTCTTTTAAAGTCAATACCTGGTAAAAATCATCACCTCCCGGAAGACTTTTGAAACTCCTTTTCTGAGACCTTTATGGAGCATGGGGCACACTGGGTTTCATGCTGGTTATTGAACAGCAGAGCTGACCTTTGCCTTTTAGGAATAATTTCAGTTTCAAAATAGTCTAAAGTAAAATAAGCATAGCAATCAATATGGGCAAAACTACATTTAGTCAAAGGCCAGCTGTGCCTAGCAGGTAATACGACTTGATCTTCCTGTGTGGATCTTACACTGAAGCTGGCAGGAAATGAGAAGGCAGTGCCAACTTCTATATGAATAGTGCCTCCCAAGGTGACATCTTTGAAGGATGATATTACTTTGGGAACAACAGTGGATTCTGCTAAAACCGTATGATTATTATCTTATTATCATATCTCTGTGTCAAAGACAACAGAATTTATATATGTGGTTTTCACCATTGTGTTCCTAGTTGCAGTAGGAAGGGTGGGGGAGATTTTTGGCCTAGCATAATTATAATAAGGAAATTCAGTTCTGACCACAAGCAATGGTGGTGTTAATGTGAGAACCCGGAGCTGTGACTGGGGGCATGCGCTCAGAGGCCTCTACTTGCCTTCCCTCTCCTGTGTAGGAGATCTCAAACCCCATGCAATGTATTTTTACTTTAAAGAATTTTAAGAAAGAATTACTTAAAACATTAGTATTAAGAACTTAGAAGAATATTCAAAACACTCCTATAACTAACGCAAGGTTACAGAAATCAATGTGCTGTTTTTATCATGAAAGGAATACAAGGACACTCTCATGTTGGGAATGACTGCATTGACAGTCATAAATTACAAAAAGAATTTGTTTTGTCCCCCAATGCATTCTATAAGGAGGTACACTTTAAAGCCAGTCCTGTTGAAAATCCTGGTGTCTTATGAAAAAAAGTGAAAAATTTAAAAAACACTGACTTGGATTCCAAATCAAATTCAGTAGCTGCTGTTTTTATCTGAACAAATATTTTTGCCTCCACAGACCTTTTTCTCTCCCTCCTGGTAAAATGCAGGGGTGAGACCAGCAACCTGCTTTAAGTGACAGTCCACTGTGGCCAGCATTACAAGTAGGGCCTTGCTCTCCGCTGTACTTCTGTCATCTGCTCCATCTTATCTGACAGAAATGGGATAAAATTTCATTTCATAAAACAAAACAAAAAGTGTTTCTACTTCTAAAAAGGGCAAGATTAAAAATCTCTGCCCAAGTTCCCTGATGTTTCATTTTTCTATAGAGAAGGTGATGCTTTCATATTTCCCAGGCAGGGTTGTAGGTTCAGTTTTCAATAATTTCAGAAAAGCAGAGCTGGATTTACCTATGGAGCAAGGGAACTTTGGCCAGAAGAAGCCGTGGAGCAGATTCCACTGCTCGCTCAGCATTGTGAGGCAGAAGAACGTGTCGGCCTTGGGTCCTTTTCCTCTTGAGTCTAGCTCATGTGTTCAGCATGCAGGTCATTTGTGCCAGTTAGCTTGCCATTCCAATCAGCTGGTTGTGGTTCATTATTACCAGCTCCCAAAATTGGAGGATTTTCTTCCTACAGTTTCAGTCCTATGCTTTACAGAAAGGTGTAGAATGTGCAGTGTCTTCACAGCCGGTAGAATGTGTAATCCCTCAAGTGAGATTTCAGAAGACAGTGATTTCAAATTCAGTATGTCTAAGGTAGAATAAATTTCTTTTTACTGTACAGGCGTGAATTTCTTGTTTCAAAGATACAACAGTAATCTACTTTGCCAAGCTAAAGATTTGGGCACTATTTTATTTTCCTCATCTAAATATTAGATCCAGGAAGAAAATGAATATTTTTTCTCTCTAGTCCTATCCTCAATACCTAGAAAGGTATTTGGCACATTAGTGGCATGACATATTTGATGAGTGAATGAATAAATTAATATTCTTCCCTTTAGGTCATATTCTACATCCAGTCTTCAAGAATTGTCTATGTAGTGGAGAGTCTTGTTTTCAAAACCTTCCATCCTTTCAGTCTCTGCTGCTGCTCACTGATTTTTCTCTTTCTTATCTCTTCCTCGTATTATCACAGTTTTCTCCTAGGTCACTTACTTTCAGCTACTTCTGGCTGATAGGCTCTACACACTGCTCCAAGAATGCTGGATTAAACATAAGCTTGTGATCATGTTTGTGGCATCACAGGTGGTTTATATTCTTAGAGCTGTCAATCGAGAAAAATGACAAGTCTCAATCATTTTAGGAGGTTTATTTGCCAAAGTTAAGGATGGCTCCTGGGAGATGGGTCTATGCCTTTCTCTGAGATTATTTTGAGGGCTCCAAATTTAAAGGGGAAAGGGCAGGATACTAAGAAGTTCACAATTTCCTGTAAAAGGAAGGCTGGGAAAATTAGTCATTCGTGCCTTTGTCTGGCTCAGTGAATCTACATTTTTTTTTTTTTACATAAGATGACATAGACAAATGAGGCAGAGGAAGATTTCAGGGAATCAGCATTTCACAAAAGATAACATAGAAAAACTGGGACAGGGGAACAATCAGATATGCCTTTGTGTTTGGTGGACAGTGGGTGACTGCACCTGTAAAGATAAGCTAACAATTTGCATTGCCATGGTGAAATTTTAACAGAAACACTTTTAAAGATCTTGTAGCTCACTAGGAATTTCTTAGTAGGCCAAATTTGGGGGGCATGGGTGCGGGGCAGGGATACAGCTGTCATCTTGTAGCCATCTTATTTAGGAACCAAAAGGTGGAGGTAGCTTTGTGTGACCCAGTTTCCAGCTTGACTTTTCCCTTTGGCTTAAAGAGTTTGGGGTCCCAAGATACAATTCCCTTTCACAGAGTATATTTCCACATCACCTGTGACTTATGCATGTAATCACCCTACACAGAGGAAAGAAAAGAGGTTTTAAGATGATCCTGTTTCAGCCCCCTATGAAATTCTTAGTCATGTGTGATGCTCAAAAGGGCATGTGAGGTTCCTCAGGACACTTCTCCTTTGTATCTGACAACCTTTGAGTCTATGTTCTGGCCCATAGTGTTTGTCTTGTGGCCCTCCTCATGTGTGACTTGTGGTCCACATGACTTTCCTCCCTTTGCACATGCTGAACTCTGCCCACAGAGTCTTTCTGACAGGTTCACTGCTCTTTCAAGACTCCGCTCAAATGTCGCCACTCTTCTCACAGTTGCCTCTGCTCAGCCCCCACAGCATGGAGCATGCTGTATTGTAGCAGAATCAGGCTTGTTTACCTCCCAAATAGAAAGTGAACATCTTGAAAGCAAGGGCAATATCTAGTTTGTCTTTCAACTCCTGCTTTCATTTGAGTGGCAGCTCAATAAATATTTGCTGAATGAGTGAAAAATTCACCCGGCAACAATATTATGCCTCTTGGGGAAAGTAACTCCTAAAGAATGTCTTTATAAATAATAAATACCCTGATTTTTCTTATGAAGAAAAATGAGACCTCCCCAACATGTTTATTTTGGTCTAATACAAGAAAGTGTATATTGGTATGAGAACAGAAACCCACCAAATATTGTTATAGGAAACATCTCTTACTGCAACCCAGCTGCGTACTTTGTGACTTTAGAATAACATGTTTAAAATGCTTAGCAAAATTGCAATATCTGAAAGAGAGGTACAGGATAGTGGTACACACAGAGCTGAGCTGGCCCTGCAGAGCTGGCTGCTGCAGGGAGTCCCTTTGGTCACATCTTCCCATCTGCACACCGCAGCAGGTGGAATCGTAGCTGTTCCGTATGCGGATTAGTCAATTGCTTTTTCTAAAGGCTCCAAGAGGCAAGCTTACATTTTGTCGTCAGATCTTTATATGAAAATACCATTGTGCATAATGAGGCTGTTGTATGCATAATTTAACTTTGGATGCCTAAATTCTGCTACAAGGCAAATTGGTACCTAGAGGCATGCAATTTGCATGGGGATTTCAGGGATTTCAAGCCTTCCTCCCATCTATTGTCCCTGGCATGCTGTGGATTTTCTTCTAAATTATTTTGCCTTGTTCTTTGAATGCCTGAATCTGAGATTGTAACCAGATTACCATGGGCTAGCTATTTAACAGTGGTTTCAGAAACCTGCTGAGCCTGCTTTGACCATTTCTAGGAGCATAACTTGGGGTTGGCAAACCTCAGCCAGGACCCAAAGGCGTTCTTCCTAATGAATCTGCTTGCTTCTTAGCCTGCAGCCCACCTGCCTGGAGAGGGTTAGGACTAGCTGAGCATGCCGCTTCCCAGAGTGGGAGGCGTTTATGGAGTCCTCTGTGGCCAACTTCACTGCTCAATCTGTCAATCTGTTTGGGGACAGACGGTTAGAGAACTGTCTGTCTGAGTTGCTTCAGAAAGAATTTGGTCTCTTGGCTGCATCTTCCAGTGACGGACCACTTTTCTTTCTGCTCTGGGCTGGAGAACATAGCTGTGTTGGGATGGGCACTAATTCTACTTTTCAAAGCCTTTCAGAGTTTGGGTATGTGTAAATAAATAAAGGGCTCAGGAAGACTACCTGCTGATTGTCTTCTAATATTTCATTTATTGTCTGATAGGCAGTGTCGATTTTGTATGCAGTACGCAGGAGCATACCTGTTGATAAATTCTAACTGCTCAGAAATGATTTCTTATGAGTAGCATGTTTGTATTTTATGAAGATAAGTTGTGAAGACCCAAAGATTTGACAATATGTTTACTACAACAATATTGGATGATTTTGTTATGTAGTGACCAGGCCAATTTACAGATGACTAAGTTCTTTCCTGATGCTAGTAAAATACTTAAGTCATTTGAAATGCCAACTAGAAACCAAAGAGGAAAAGAGAATGGGTGTGGAAGAGGAGAAAAAGAGAAGAGGAAAAGTTAGACAGAGAGAATTCATTTTAACTAAAATTGGAGGCCAATTTCAAATCAATTTTTAGATCGAGTGATCTAAATTTGGGTCAAAACTTATTGAATATTTGGCTGGGTGAAACTGACCAACTCATTCCTTCATTCCTTAAAATGAAAGCATGAGACTTAATAATTTCTTGAGATCTCCTTGAAATCTAATATTCAGAAAATATTTTATTTGTCCTGTAAATTAGGTTGCTGTAGCTATTTCACAGATGATTGGGGTATTATACTAGCCAGAAACAGGGTAGCAGGACTTGGATAGAGGCAGAGGTCCCAGTTACCTAGAGGTCCCGGTTACCTGTGATATGAGCAACAGGTAAGGAAATGCTGTGTAGAAGAGGGTAGTTCCCCAGCAAAGGCCCCACCCTCAAGCCTGGAAGCACGTGACCTTAAATGGGAACAGGCATTTCTGCTTTCACGCCCAAATGTTGCCTGTTTCAAGACCACCCTAGGTCACCATGCCCCCTATGCTGTGCTCACATAAACCTTAAGCTCCACAAGCAGGAGAACACAAGAGCTCCATCACCTTTCCAGCTCCCCATCCATCCTGCTGGGAGCTACCTCCGTCTGGTAATAAAATCCCCCACATTTACCATCCTTCAATTTGTCCACATGACCTGATTATTTCTGGATGCCAGACAAGGACCTGTGTACAAAGAGGTCACTGAGCTGGTTAACACTTAAGCCATCTGCTTACAGCAGAGCTAAAAGAGCACTGTAACATGCCCACTGGGGTTTCAGTAGTTGCAGGCACCCACTCCTAGATACTACCGTGGGGCTGGAGCCCAAAAGCACTTGCCCCGGCTCCCACCTGTCTTTGTGCTCCTCCTCCTGTAAGGGTTTTGAGCACATGGTGACTGAACAGATAAGCCACTCACCTGTCACACATCCTGCAAGGGGTGTCAGGGAACTCTGCTGTTTCACCTGTGGCCCCCAAATCGACTATCAGTCTTTGAGTTATTACAATGTACCAAGAACTGCATTGAGCACCTTATATAGATTACCTTGATTGTTCCTTAAAACCACCTGTGACATGATTATTATTTCCTTTCTTGTATATTTGAGAAAATTATGACTTAAACTGCCTCAAGTGCCTTCACTGAGAAATGGGATGTCCTGCATTTTGAATCTCTGCTTTATTTGACCTCTATAAATATTGAATTTGCCTAATAGTGACCTTCTGGTTTTTGGTTTTGACAAGATAGGGGTCCACCTGCCACTTCCTTGACTATTCCATAGTCGTATGTTATAAGGAGACCTTAAAATAAAGAGATTATGTGTCTTGCTGGGAATAAAGCATGTATGCATAACCCATGCAAGAACACGTTTATATGAAGATGACATCTTGCACCAAAGAGGCTTTAAAAGGCAGCAGAGATGTGTATATTTCCTGATGGCATAGAACTTTTTTCTCCATCTGGTTAACCTGGCCCTTCCTTTCCTGTCTTAAGACTGACAGCTGTTTCCTTGCTGGGCAGTCATTAGAATTTGTTGTTGCCAAACCTCCTGGGGCATCCAAATGCTATCTGAATTAGAGAATAATGGCATGATGAGGTCAGTGACACCTCTGAAAATGATATGTTGCCATAGTGGTAATAAAATTTCAAAAATATAAAGAACTCCATTATCTTATAATATTTTATTAGTATCTATTCTCCTGACATAATACAGCTTTTATTCTTCTAGGCATAGTTGAATAAGTTGAGTCCACTCTTATTTTATTTTTTTGAGATGAAGTGTCACTCTGTTGCCCAGATTGGAGTGCAGTGGTGCACTCTCAGCTCACTGCAACCTCTGCCTCCTGGGTTCAAGCTATTCTCCTGCCTCAGCCTCCTAAGTAGCTGGGACAACAGGGGCATGCCACTACACCTGACTAATTTTTGATTTTTAGTAGAGATAGGGTTTCACCATGGTCTCGATCTCCTGACCTCACGACTTACCTGCCTCAGCCTTCCAAAGTGCTGGGATTACAGGCATGAGCCACCACACCCTGCTGAGTTGACTCTTATTTTTATGATCTAATGCATAGAGGCAGTATCAAAATAGGAATGCCTTACAAAAGATTGTCTATGTTGTAAAAATGAGAAGATGTAGTTGTTAAATGCCCAAAATAAGTCAGGCATTGAAAAAGTTTGTAAGAGTGGATAAAAATACTAAAATTAAAATTTAGCATTGTTTTTTCTTTTTCTTCCCATCTGAAGTATGATATTGATCTGGATGTGTGGTTGATTTCAGGATGGTGAAGAATATGTAAGCAGGGATTGTAATACCAATAAAGTTCAAATAATATGAGATTAAAGAAATCTTTATAGAAAAGGGTCAGGGAGATTTGAGTACAAGAGTTATATTGCTTAGTTAGTTCTGACTTTCTAAAGATTTTCAGTAGATTTTACTAAAGGGATTATGTTCCACATTGGCTTTTTAAAAAAATGTGTTTGCTTTGTAGACATTTAAAGTTGAGTGATCCTGGTATCCATTGGTATGTATAAGTTTCGATGATTTGCTTTCCAGCTCTTTCTGAATTTAAAAATTCAGTGCATACAGGTAAAAGGTAATCAAGTTATTAATCTTTGAGAATCTTTATGTACTACTTATGAAAGAATCAGTTCCTGTGACTCAGTAAGGAAGGCAAACGTTTTCATGAATTGCAATCTGTAGAGGAGAAGAGTTGATTATATTTCTTTACTTTTAAATCACAGAGTTATACACAGTCATTTACATTTGATGCTATTTGATATGATAATATTTGCTGTGTAGTGTGAACAGAATTGTAAAGATCAAAAATCATTTAAAAGGAGTTTCTTCCTCCAAGTCCTAGAATAAAACAGTTCCGTCTGGAGGACTGTTATTCAGAGCCTTCTGATGAATACTATGGTATTATGGATAACAAGAAGGAGGAAAAAAAGGAAGGAGGAGAAAAAGTACCATTTCTGCATAATTAAAATTAAATAGGAATTACTGTGGGAAGTATTTCCTGGATGTTCCACAGGAATTTATTTTATTCTCAATGTCTAAATTATGACAATGTTGCTTATAACCTTCAACAATCAGATTCCAGATGTCTGCCATTTAACACTGTTCATCCAAAGATGTGTACACAATTGGCATATCTACCTTTTGTCATGCTGTGATAAATATCATGCATTTCATGTACTGATTCTTTTTTATACATGAAAACTGCTTCAAATCAGGAGGACTCAGACACAGGGGATGCTGGGACCTCAATAGCGTCAGCCAGGGTGGGGCTTAGTCATGCTTTAAAGAAGAATGAATTAAAATAATCATATGTTTTTCTTAAAATCTGTTAATATTGTGTGTAAGAACTTTGCATGTGTAGGATAAACCTCACTTGGCCATGATGTATTATCCTTTTTTGTTGGATTAAGTTTACTAAAGTTGTGTTAAGAGTTTTTGCATCTATGTTTATGAAGAACACTTGTATGTAATATTCTTGTAGTGTCTTTGGTTTTGGTGTTGCAGGAATTTTGGCCTAATAAAATAATTTGGGACTGATTCCTCCTCTTCAATATTCTGAAAAAGTTTTTTTAGAATTAGTATTATTTTGTTATTAAATTTATGATAGAGTTGCCAAGTAAAGTCATCTGGGATTGGAGTTATCTCTATGGGAAGATTTTCAATTATAGTTTACTGATACATATAGTTCAATAATTATCTATAGGAAAATTCAAATTATCTATTAATTATCTATAAATTATCTATCTTTGATTATTTGATGTTTTAAGTAATTTTTCTTTCTTTCTTTTTTTTTTTGAGACAGAGTTTCACTCTTGTTGCCCAGGCTAGCGTGCAATCACGCCATCTTGGCTCACTGCAAACTCTACCTCCTGGGTTCAGGCTATTCTCTAGCCTCACCCTCCTGAGTAACTTGGATTACAGGTGCCTGACACCACGCCCACCTAATTTTTGTATTTTTTGGAGAGAAGAGGTTTCACCATGTTGGCCAGGCTGGTCTCAAACTCCTGATTTCAGATGACCCACCCGCCTCAGCCTCCCAGGGTGCTGAGATTACAGGTGCGAGCCACCATGCCTGGCCCAGTAATTTTTCTACTTCATTAAAGTATTTGTTGGTGGTGGCATAAATTTGTTCAAAATAATTTCTTATTTTTAAAAATATCTCTAGAGTCTTCAGTGCTGTTATTTCTCTCATTTATGTTGTAGATAATTTGTGTCTACTTTTTTCCCTCCCCCCAATCGCTCTTGGTAGAATCAATCAATTTTATTAATGTTCTCAAAGGATCAGGCTTTGATTTCACTGATTTTTTTTCTCTATTGATTTTTATTCTTCCATTTAAAAAAATTCTAATCTCATTATTATTACTTTTTTCCTTGTACTTACTTTGTGTTGCATTTGATTGTCCTTTTCTTTTTTTTAATGTGGAAGCTAAGATTATTAACATGAGGCCTTTTAAATATTCTAATACAGGTTACAGGTGCTATACATTTCCCAATAAAGTCTTATTTTGCTAATTCCTACAAATATGGATATGCTCTTAGTTACCATTTAATATACTTTCTAATTACCTTTATTATATTCCTTTCCCCATTGGCTAATTAGAAATATGTTAGTTCCAAATATGTGGACATTTCCCTGATACCATTTAGTTATTGATCTCTAACTTAGTTCCACTGTGTTTAGAGCACATGCATTCTATGAGCTGAATACTTTTAAATATATTGAAAGTTGTTTCATGAACCCAAATATGATCTATCCTAGTAAATGTGGCATGCACACTAGAAAATAATGTTTATCTGCTATCACTGGATTGAGTGTACTATGCCTGAATTTTTCAAGTTGGTTTACTTTTGTTCAAGTCTTCTCTATCCTTCCTGATTTGCTATCTTCTTGACTATTAAATATCAAGAGGTAAGGGTTAAAACAGCAGATTATAATGGTGAATTTATCCATTTGTTTCTTGCAGTTCTATGGAATTTTGCTTCACGTATTTCGAAGTTCTCTGATAAGCTACATAGATATGCATCATTGTTATGCATCCTTGGAGAGTTTACCCATCCTTTTATCATTATGTAGTATGAAGACTCTTTTGTTTTCTTCCTTTTTTTCTCTTTTATTGGAGACAGGTTTTCACACAACTGCCCAGGCTGGAGTGCAGTGGTGTGATCACAGTTCACTGCAGCCTCAATCTCCTGGGCTTAAGAGATTCTCCTACTTCAACCTCTCAAGTAGCTAAGACTGCACCCATACACCACTGTGCCTGGCTAATTTTTTTGTTGTTTTCAGTAGCAACAAGGGCTTGCTGTGTTGCCCAGGCTGGTAGTCTTATTCTTTATTCCTCAAATGTCAGTGATTATAAAGTCTACTTGGTCTGATGATAATATAACTAGTCTAGCTTTCTTTGGATATTGTTTGTGCGGTATGTCTGTTTTCATTTATACTTTTAGCATGTTTACATATGTTATAAAGTGAGCTCTTTGTAGGCAGCATATAATTGGGTCTTCCTTTTTAATCCAATGTGATAACCTTTTCTTTTTTCGCATTTCCTTTGCTGTTGTCTTACCTTTGATTCTTTGTTTTATTATTTTCATGGTTGCTTTATCGTTATTTGGTAGTTTTTAGTATATACCTCTAGCTTTCACTGTCAAATTGCAAGTAATATTATATCACTTCATGTGTAGTATAAAAACTCTACATAGTACACTTCATTTCTCTCTCCCCTCCTTATCTTTATGCTACTGTTATCAAACATTGTATATATATATGTACACATGTGCATATATGTATATATACATGTGTGTATATGTGTGTATTACACACACATACATATATATGTATATACACACATATACACACATATATACACACACACATATATACACCCATACACACATACATAAATAAACCTCACAATACTTTGTTACTGTTTTTGCTTTCAACAGTTAATTATATTTGGAATATTTAAATAAAAAGAAAAGCGACTTTATATTTACCACAAAATTGCCATTTCCCATGCTCTGTATTTCTTTGGCTAGATACATATTTCTGGCTGTTAATTTTCTTCTGCCTGAAGGATGTCCTTAACATTTCTTGTGATTCACCTCTGTTACTGCTGAATTTTCTCAGCTGTTGTAGGCCTATAAATGGCTTTACTTCACCTCTGTTAATGAAAGATACTTTTATTGAGTATCTTTCATTAACTTTTTTTGTTTGTTTCTGTTTTTCCCTTTCAGTTTCTTAAAGGCCAGCCCTACTGACACCCACCTTGGTTGCAATGTTTGTAAGAATTCTACTGTTATCCTTACCTTTGTTTTTCTGTATAATGTATCTTTTTTGTGTTGGTCATTTATAAGATTTACATTTATTGCTCATTTTCAATATATTGCTGGCAAAAAGTTGATTATGACATGCCTTTTTATAATTTTCTTTATCTTTCTTATGCTTGGAATTTGTTGAGCTTCTCAACTCTATGGGTTTATAATTTTCATGATTTTTTAAAAATTGGTTATTATATTTGAAAATAGCTTTTTGTTCTCCTCTTCTTCTGAAACTCTATTTCTACATATGTTATGTGCCTAATATATACTTTGAAGTTGTCTCACACTTCACTGATGCTCATTCTTGTTTTTAACTTCCTATTTTTGATAGTTTCTCTTGCTACATACTCAAGTCCTCTATCTTTCCTTCTGCAGTATCTAATATGTCTTCCAACCCATCCAGTGCATTTGTTATTTCAAGCAAGGTAGTTTTCATGTCTCTTTTGTTTTTCATTGCTTAAGGATCACTGTCCTTCTTTGCCAGAAATCTAAAGTTTTAGTTCATGACACTACATTTTGGCTAGGACTGGAAATCTCTCATCACCTTTAATCTATGTAATCTTTGCCAAATGACTTAAATTCTCTAACTCTCAATTTTCTATTTTAAAAAATGGTAATAAAAATTTAGCTATGTTTAAAAAGATAGTTTAAGGAATAGGTAAATCCAGAACAACAGCTTAATATATTTTTGAAGCATATTTATTAGTGAAGGTTAGTATGGTTAAAATTAGGAAGTGATGCTTGGAGTAATTTTAAGGATTGATACTTTATTCTGTGTCATCAGTTCATTGGAAGATCGACGCTGGAGTGAGGGAATACATACAGGCCACATAGTATGGGAAACAAACAAGAACCAAGGAGAGTGTTGGATTATTTGGATCCTACAATCTTACACTCGCATCTCAGAAGCAAAATTAGAATGAGAACAGGACACGGGACTAGAAGCTGAGTCCATGGCCTGAGCATCAGTGGCAAATCAGGAGAAAACTGCAAGGACCAGGTGGATGCCCTCAGCTCACCATTGTACTACTTGACATCATTCCAGATTTTTTTTGTGAGAAAGACTGGCTCAGCAATAGATAGGGCTGAGCTTTCAGTGTGAAGATAACTGTGGCTACAATCAAGAGAGTTTAAAAAAGACAGGGATTAAAAATATTCTTTCTTACTTTATCTATCTGTCTTATTAATTTACATGAATTTCTTTCATTATTGTAATGATCTTAAAAACAACGAAACCCCAAGACAGTTTACTTCAGTGTAGGCAGAGATGTGAATAAATTATGGAAGCTTAGGGAGTCTCATATCCCCCATCTCAAAACAATGATACCGAAGCTGTAACTGCAAACTAAACGCAATTGCCTTTCATTATGTTCACATGATGGCTGAAATTTACTAGATATGCTGCTTCTCTCACGTAGACTAACATAGGACTTGTAAACCTATGACTTGTAAACTAACATATGACTTGTAATATGTCTTAGTTAGCTAAGGCTGCCGTACCATAGACAGAAGGGCTTAAACAACAGATATTTCTCACAGTTCCTGAAGCTGAAAGTCCAAGATCAAGTTTTGGTAGGTGTGGTTTCTCCAGTGGTCTTTTTGCTTGGCTTGCAGTCAGCTGCTTTTCTGAGTCCTCACATAGCATTTCTATATCCGCATACACTTCAGTGTCTCTTCCTGTTTCAGTAACACTGGTCCTATCATATAACAAACCTCTTCTCAGGATCTCATTAATTTTCATTACCTCCTTAAAGGCTGTCTCCAAAAACAGTCACCTTGCATGGTTAGAGCTTCAACTTACAAATTTTGGCAGGGGGTGGGAAAGCACAATTTATTTCATAATTTCATGGTATGTTGAATAGGTATTTAAATAGAAACTGTCTCCTGAACAAAAATTTCATATCCTTATTTTGCAGTAACCAACACTCTGGCTCAGAGGTTTATGAAAAGAACATTTGCTAGAAGTAGAAGGGCCAGTATCATCACTGGTATTTTGGACTAGAGTCTTGTTTGGATGTTGGCTATGTGTGTGTCATCAAAGGGTGAAAACTTCAGCTACATACCTCAGTGGCTGAGGTAGCTTTCTGGACTAAAGAATTTTTAAAATTAAATTAAAATTTTAAATGTACTCATGATAATAACACATATTTATGGGGTACATAATGATATTTCAATACGATGCAATGTGTAGTTATCAGACCAGGATAATGAGCATAGTCATCAGAAATCATGTTTTTTAATGATTGGTTGGCTAGTCTCCCCAATTCATTAATATAGAGGAACGTGCTTTATGGGCCTCTGCTCCCGTGGGCTCTGGTCAAATTCATAAATGGTTTCAGCAAGGATTGCTCAATTTCTGTTAATATCATTATAGTCAGGGTTTGGGGACCTGAAACTTCCTTGGAGTGATTTCAAGATGCTGGATAATTTCCAGTCATCTCTTATTCTCACAGAAACCTCCCAACATGCCTTGCAATAAAACCATTTAAATAAATGATTGAACAATAACACCTATTCAAGTGTTCACGCCAGAGGGGATGATGTGGGAGTGTACTAGAAGTTAATGAGCCAGGAATGTAACATTTTAATGTGTTTATCCCTAAATTTTGCCTCATCAATGCTTATTTTTAGAATGCCATAGATTCTGTGGGTGGCACTCATTTATAGCACTTTTTAAAATATATAACTGATCAGTTTTAAAGTAAAAGCAGGTTCATGCCAATTACACATTTCAGCCATTTTCTGCATCATTTCTCTGCAGGTATACAGGGGAATGGAGAGTAAAGCAACTGGACAGCCGAGGGCCATGCAGTTTCAGAGTCGGCTCTTCCAGGAGCATGGAAGGAAATGTCAGCTCTTTCCATTTTTACTGAGATATTTTTAGAGTGGCTTCTTTTCTCTTTGGCTCGTGCCAGGGTGCTACTTTATTGAGGAACTGTGTGCTACTGAAAAACATACTTTTTAAAAAAGAATTATTCCTATACAAGAAGAGTTTCCTTGATTATATATCCATTATGCTCTTTTATAAAAATCTCACCTCTTCTGGGAACTTATTAATTAATAGTTACATTGCAAGTTTTTTTTTTCTTTTGTCTCAGTCACCTAAAATAAAGGTAAATGATTGCTAAGATTTTTGTTTGGTGGGTGGGTTTTTCTTTCTTGGCCTTTTGAAAAAAAATAAGAATTACTGGAAATTACATTTCAGAGGAACATGGCTAGTTTGGGACAGATTAAAATAAGAAGACATCCAGAATAGGGGTTATAGAGCACAGAACATATATTTCCAAGTAAGAAACAAATCTGTTTTTAGATCTCTTGTCATATCGAGTCATTGTAAAGAATGAGACTAAATTTATTGGCCCCGTAGGATAATCTGTCTTATTTCTTCACAGAAACTGCTCAGGTACATGACATTTCTGTCTCCAAAGCAAATGTCTAATGTGCTTTTCTTTTGGCAATGTCACTTAGATCCCCTTCCAAATCTTTCCTTATATGTCATCATATAAAACAGACTCCTGGAAGCCAAAATGGCTACTCAGGAAGCCACTCTCTAGGCAGTTCATCACAGGAATATGGAGCTCTGTGCTTCTGGCCCTATGCTCCCTAGGCTGCTATAGCTGCGGATCATGGCTATCACCCAAGGGTTCCCCCGAACCACACCTAGCTTCTGCAGTCTGCCTGAGATATGGATTTCTTAGTGTGCAATGATTCTCTTTCTTCCATTTTCCTGATTACATTTCATTCCAGCAATGAACAATTTTGGCCATAAACATTTTCCATATCTGGATCTTTTCCTAAATATGCATCTGAAGTTAGGAAGTGCTTAGTAAAAGGCCCAGTATTGGCATCCTTTTTAAGAATATTCATTTCCCTGGGCTAATATTCTTTTAAAAATATTGCTTCTTAAGAGAAATGATACCTGTAAAAGAAAAATTAGAAGCTTCTGAATAAATTTAAAGAGGAGAGTCAAAAAATATGTAAACTTTACACTATTATTGCTGTTTTGTTATCTTTTCTGGTCATTTTTGCTATATTTACCTGATTTTTATAGGCATGATTATGCAATATACTTAGGTTTTTCTCTTTTATTTGCTTAACATTGTATTATAATAAGGTTTATAATCAGGTTAACAGATGCTTCATAAACATCACCTTTGATAACTGCATAAAATCCCACTGCGTGAATCCAAATACAATTTACTGAACCATTCTATTTTTGGAAATTTATACAATTTAATATCTCTATTTATATGGATATATGATAATACAAATATTTAAACAAAATATTTTTTCCTATTTATGATGTTTTCCCTAGACAGATTCCATATAGAAATACAAGGTCAAAAATTAGAAATATTTTTAAGCCTTTTGATAAATAGTATTTTTGAAACTGTTTCCTACCTAGTTGTAAGTGCAAATTTGTCCACCTGGCCTCTTAAGTTGTCAATGTAAATTTGCACCAAATTAACATCTGAAATGTAATAATACACATTGGGGTTCTTAGCATCATTTATTTTTCTTTTAAGTTGGCATTGCTGATGACATTAAGGAATGGTTCTGTTGCCCACTGCTCTATTTAATAACTCAGTTCTGGCTGTCTAGTGGTCCAGTCTATGTTTCCTCCTGAATAACATATTGGGCTTATCTCTGCTGCTTCCTGGCTTTCACATTTCCTGCAGAGAAATCTTGTTGTCTGCAATGATTGGACTTTTAGGATAGAATCTGAGTCATTTTTATTCTATGGCTTGAAAACAAGGCCCACACTATTTACTTGTAACCTGAGGATTCACCTCTGCCTCCATGTATACCTGGAAAAGCACCTTCTGCCTGTGCCCAGAATACCTGCTGCACCTGCTCGCTCTCTACCCATGCTCTTGTCTTCAATGCTTTCTCTCCTTCACCTGTCATCTTCGCATCTTTTCTTTTTATTCTTGGTCTGGCACTCATGAAAGTAGAAGTGATTTTATAGTTTGTTAAGGCTATTCATAAAAAAGGAACCATTTCCAGGCAAGTGCTGTTTTTTTGTTTGTTTGTTTGTTTTTGTTTTGTTTTGTTTTGAGACGGAGTTTCGCTCTTGTTGCCCAGGCTGGAGTGCAATGGCGCCATCTCGGCTCACCGCAACCTCCGCCTCCTGGGTTCAGGCAATTCTCCTGCCTCAGCCTCCCGAGTAGCTGGGATTACAGGCATGCGCCACCATGCCCAGCTAATTTTTTGTATTTTTAGTAGAGACGGGGTTTCACCATATTGACCAGGAAGGTCTCGACCTCTTGACCTCGTGATCCACCCGCCTCGGCCTCCCAAAGTGCTGGGATTACAGGCGTGAGCCACCGCGCCCGGCCTCAAGTGCTGTTTTTACCAGTCTGAATTGTGTAAAAGGCTTTGGTTCTCTGATGTTTTCTGGACCACACTATGAAAATTCCCTGATGCTGTAGACTCATGCTTTTACTTTAAGTCAACATTTCCTAAACTGTGCTTCTATGGAACTTAAATTTCAATGGGAGCCAGGAACAAAGGTTCCCATGGTCAAATAAACTGCAAACTGTGCTTCCTAAATGGTCTTCTTGAAGATTTGCAGTTTATGTTACCATATCTAATGAAAAAAATCAGAATGAAAAAAATATATATTTAACTTAATCACTCCCCACTGAGGAACTATTTTTCTTTTCACTTTTTATTTTTTATGGCTATACCTAGAGTTGTTTTTCCTTAAAATCTTCTGGAAAAAGCTGCTTTGCCCATGCAACCTGTTTATGAAAGTGGACCACGGTTTTACATGAAGGGGAAGATGTGACAAAGATAAATATTTTTCCAATTTTGGAGCTGGAATGTGCACACATTTCTGTTCAGCACTATTAGAACCCCTTCAACATTTGGAAGTTATAATGTTCCTGCAGATAGATACAAACTGGATGTCAAGGATTGTACATGAGCGAGAGGAGACAGAGGCCCAGCCTGTGAGCTCCTCTCTGCTCTGCTGGTAGTGATCCAGCGGCTACTTAACAGAGAGAAGTGGATAGCTTTATGGGAAATTGTTTGCCCCCTGGTTGAAATGCTTGGGTTTGATTTATCAGAACCATGGTAGCATAATGTTGTCTGTCACTCAGAGGAAATCACAAAGATGCCTTGAGTACCAGAGAAGGATCATTGATTTCTTTGGAGCCATAGTGTTCATCCTCTCACAGCTGGGAAACTGCTTTGCTGTGAAATAGAATTTCAGTTGGATATAAAATTAATCAGTTTTCACAGTTCAAAATTTTGACTAAGACACTGTGTCAGTGTGTTTGGTACATGCTGTGTTTGAGCCTGGAAGCCTACGCCTCACATTTGTGTAGCATCGTGACACCACCAACTGCCTGTTGGATGCCATGGGGAACAAGGGTAACGGGGAGCCGACAGTTTCTCCTCTGCCACTCCAGCTCTTTCTCACAGCTTAAATACAGGGTTGACCCTTCACAAACTAACACATCTGGAAGGGACCTTAGTGGCTATTTAGTCCAACTCTGACCAGTGGAAGAAATCCCTTTGTAACACCCATATCAGTGGCTGACCCAACCTGTGTTTGCATACCTGCAATAATGGGGGATCCACCACCCTATACAGCAGCCCTGTGGTTAGATTTTGAATGATATCGAGGCCATGTCCTGAATAAGCCAAAAAGAAGGCAAATTTCATGTTTTCTGATCTCTATGCTGGCATGAGATCAGTATCAGGGAGACAATCAGTCACTTATCTTTCATGGCTCTGATATGATCCATTTGTGATATTTTGATCGCAAATGTTTGGAAAGACTGTAGGTAAAGAAACTGATATTTATGATCCCAAATTACCTGCCAAATCTGATCTCTTCAGGCAATTAAATTAGAAGGATATGTAGGTCTTCCCAAGAAACAGAACTAGGCAAACATAGGCATTTATATTTGGTGCAATATCCTCACCCTAACAAAAAAAGAATGTTCTTCAACTTATATAGGCAATCACACAGAAAGCATCAACAATTGAGTTTTTGAACATAATTTTTCATTCTCAAAGCCCTACTTGCATAAGGAAAACAGTCTGTTCACAAAGAGGCTTTCAGTTTGGCAGTAAAGTGTAATAGGAAGAATATATTCAGATATGTTTATTGATCAGGATCTACCCTTGTCTCTGATTCTATATTAGCTTAGGTGGTCTCTATCAATGGGGAAGAAAAGATGAGCAAATATTGCCCATGCCCTTCAGGAGCTCAGGATTTACCCAGTGGGCTTCAGGAATAACAAACACAAAAATAGCCAGCACACAAGGCAGAGAGTGATACATGTTATAATAAGAATAGCAGCAAAATGTTGAGGAAGCAGAGACGAGATGAAGGTTAATGCCAGGTGGAAGACTTGGGGAAGAGTCAGCTGAACTGACTCTGAGTTGCCTGTGGGAAAACAGATGAGATTTCAAAACGCATTAAAGGGAGAGTACAGCCACATGGAGGCATTTTCCCAGAACATCCTTCAGTATAGGAGGCAGGGGCTTTCGAAATTCTGTATTCATCATTCTCTATAGACAGTTTTTTCTCGTAGTATGTCTTGTCACTGTAAGCATAGCTAAGGTTTTAGAGACTTGTATGCTTATCTATTTGGTGGGATTGTTTTTAATAAATGTCTCAGAGTGTAGTAATTTTAGTTCCTGGAGTCTTTTCACACCTACTCAAAATATCTACAAGACACTCACCTTGGTTCATAGGTACCCACTGCATTGACTTTTAATTTTGGGTGGGGTCTCAGTCCCCTTATTCTTTCTTCTCGTGGAAAAATATCGTGTCCTGGTCAGGGAGGAGGAAAAGAAAAACAGAATATTGCTAGATGGCTCCAATCTTTCTGACTTAATGAAGACACTGGGAGAAGGAAAAGGGAGGAGAAACATGGGCCTTTCAATCTGGTGAGCACAAGGAGGAGTCTCACCATGGTCAGGGATGTGTAAATAAGGGCAGCTTTCTCTCAGTATGGACATTCTCAATGGGCATTTACAGTCATTCATTACTTATTTCCCTGAAGCATGGAAGGAGTACATGCTGTGTATCAGGAGCTGCCTTTTCAAAGCTCACAGTGTGGTGAAGGGGAAAGAAACTTGTAAACTGGCATTTATAATGCAATATGATAAGGGCTATGACAAAAGGAATGCAGAATTCTGTGTCTTTGAGGGCAGATAAGACAGGCTGCAAATAATAGCTCTAGAAGACTATATCTGAGCCAAGTGAGAATTAGGTAAGCAAAAAGGTGGGCACCGTTTTAAAAATTATGGGCATTTCAGTGAGTGATTTTGTAAAGAAAATAGCACATTCATTTACCTTAATTAAGTTTACTTTGCAGTTAATTGCACTGAGTGACCTTGGGGATGTGTAAGTATTTGATACACACTTAATATGAGGTGGATGCAAATATCACTGATAGGTGAGTGTGTGCTGCAAAAAAAATACAGAGTCCTTCTGTGTTTGCTTAATGGTAATTATCCAATCCCATTAGATTCTGGAAGCTTTTCAGTTACCGAATGGAATAATATTCAGTTCTTCTAAAACTCCTAATAAAATTAATTCAAGTTGCACTTTATATTAAACAATATATTTTGGAAGAATGCTACCAACGAATCTATCAAAAAAGGTGATATCACAGTTCCCAGGAGATGCCAGCATTTATTGACTGCACACTACATGTTGTCACATGCATTCGTTTATAGAATTCTCATTTTAAAAATCTTAGCTGATATTATTGGCTACTGCTCACATTTCATCCTCCGTGGACTTTACTTCAACTGAATTTCAGTTTTAGTCTGACAATCAGCCCATTCCCCTTCACATGGCCATACATTTGCTTCATTGCTACTCAGGGGAATGCCAATGTTCAGACTGAGAATTCTTAAGAGGTGGGCATGGGATTCAAATCTTGTTAATGAAATAGGAGTGATGATGTTTAGATGTAATGCCTAAAATCGTGGCAGCTATCTATGACAAGGGAGCCTAGACTAAGGATACAGCCAATGATGATTCAGCAGAATGAGTCCTTTATTTTGGGGGATCTAGGTAAGCCACTGTATTAGACAACATAGGAACCATTTCTTGCTAAAATAGATAATGTTATTTTCCTTCAAATTTAAGCCATTTGCATTGAGTTTTCTGAACTCTCAGCCAAAATCATTCTCATTGACAGGTGGGAACTCTCATTATCTCTATTTTACAAATAGGGAAACTGGGGGTTAAATAAGTTAAGTCAGCACTTTTGGAGGCTACAGCAAGGGATCACTTGAGCCCAGGGGCAGCACTGAGCCATGATCACATCACCATACTTTAACCTGGGTACAGAGCAAGACTGTTTCCCAAAAACAAAGAAAAACAAAAAAGGAAGTTAAGTAACTTATTGAAAAATTATAGTTAGTAAAATATCAGAATTAGGATCAAAATCAAGTCTGTCTTACAATGCCCTAGTGGTTAAATTTTGGTTGCACACCTTCCATATATATTTATTGAAATATATTACACTAAAGCACTGAAATAAATGCGAAAAATGCCAATAAACTCAAATATGTAATCTGTGAGAAAGCCACTTTCCCCAGTAATGTTTCATATCAAGTGTTGGTAAATTCTGTAAAAGGTCAAATAATATACATTTAGGCTTTGTGGGTCATGTGGTTTCTTTCACAACTACTCAACTCATTGGAGCTCCAAAAGCCATAGACATGCATAAACAGATGAGTTTAGCACTGTTTCAGCAAAATTGTAATTAAAAATATAAGTGGCAGACCAAATTTGGGCCTGGGACCATAGTATACTGAACCCTTCTCTATATGAACTAAATCTGATTCTCGGTAGAAGGGTTTGCCAGGTAGATGAGTAAAAACTCATTTTACTAGGTATGTACAAATACAAAGTCACACCAGTACAGGAGAAGAGAGATGGAGAGCAGTGTAGAAGAGGCAGAGAATGTACCCTTGCAGACTTTAAGATATCAAGGAAAATTACTATGTTCCTACTTTGTGGGGCAGATTGGGAAATGACTTCGATCAGTGCAAAGGGTGGGGAGCTCATGGCTTCCACCATCAGAGAGGCAAAGTTAGATAGTAGATTTCTAGCCTATTATCTGTACTTAAATTGGAATTTCTATTGAAAATTCCAAATTTTCTCAGCAATAAAGACTACCATTATCTTTCTTTCTCTTTTTTTTTTTTTTTTTTTTGACAGAGTCTTGCTCTGTCGCTCAGACTGAGGTGCAGTGGTATGATCTTGGCTGACTGCAACTTCTGCCTCCCTGGTTCAAGTGACTCTCCTGCCTCAGCCTCCCAAACAGATGGAATTACAGGTGCCCGCCATCATGCCTGGCTAATTTTTGTATTTTTAGCAGAGACAGGGTTTTGCCATGTTGGGTAGGCTAAAGACCACCATTGTCTTTCATACTGAAAATATTGAATGATCCACAAGCACTATAATTTATAGCTGTTAGTTCTGCAAATGGAGAGATAAGAATTGGAAATGAACAGATGGTTATAGCTCTTTGATTTTTGTTTTAATTGCTTTCCAGCAATCACAGAGAATGGACGAATTTTCTCAATAATACTTGTTCTGAAACAAAGGTTTGGGAGTCAAGTTTGTCAATAAGGCAAACAGTTTTGGGGTGGTACATGAGGATTCTTCTTTTTTTTCTCAAATGGCATTAATATGAAATTGTTATTTATTTGCAGAATCTTCACTATTGAGCAATTTTTGTCCCCTTTTACTTCTTACTAAACTGGAAACATAAAAGAGGGTTTATAGGAAACCAAGGTTAAAAGAAAAGAACACAGAGCTTCACTCTTCCTTCCCGCTTCTGGCAACCACTGATTTATTTTATGTCTCTGTGGATTTGCCTATTCTGGACATTTCCTATAAATGGGATTATGTAATATTTAGACGTATGTCTACCCTCTTTCACTCAGCATAATGCTTTCAAGGTCCACCCATGCTGTAGCATGAATCAGTAACCAATGTCTTTTATTAGTGAATAACATTCCATTGTATAGATGTAGCACTTTTTTCCACTTTTGTTTATTCATCACTTGGTGTACAATGGAGTTGGTTTGGCTACTATGAATAATATTTACATAAACACTCATAAACAAGTATGAACATTTGTTTTCAAAACTCTTATGTGAGGAGTAGAATTGCTTGGTCATATGGTAACTCTGTTTAACATCTTGAGGAATGATCGAACTTTTCTGCAGCTGCTGCACCATTTTACTTTCCCTAGCATGGTCTGAGTGTTTCTGTTTCTCCACATTCTTGCCAATACTTGTTGTTGTCTGTTCCAATAGATGTAAAGTGATATTTCATTGTAGGTTTCATTTTACTTTACATAAAAACTAACAATTTTGGACATCTTTTCATATGTTTGTTGGATGTGTATATATATATATATATTCTTTGGAAAAATGTCTATTCAAATGGAAAGAGAAATTTTAAAGCAGAGAAGTTGCATGATAAAATTAATACTGCATGTCTATAATGCATTGGGGCCTTTAAACTCATAAAAATGAATAATAAGTAAGATTTTAATCACATTACATAAATAAGATTCAGATAAATTAAGAACCTGCTGAAAAACAGTTGGCTATGGTTAACCCAGGAGTCAAATAAGATCCACAAACCTTCCCTTTGTTCCAGGTATATATCTTTCACGTACACTGTCGGAGATGAGTAAGACAAACATGACTGAATAAAGTGTAATGTGCCTTTCTCTCCTCTTTGGAAAAAAAAACATAAAAATATTTGTGGAGTAATGCAGAAAAGCCTCCATTCTCTTTCTGAAGTCAATGTGATGGTCAAGTTGTAGGTAATGCACTTGTGAGATAATCATGTTACTAGTGATTGATGGGGGCATCCCACTCTTTACTGATCCAGTCAATGTAATAGCATATGAGAAATCCATGAACTGCCCTATGGAGGGCTTATTTATCTTTTAAAATGCTATAACCACATCCAGTGTCTCTAAACAAGTGCTTAGAGATTAGCAAGGATTAGGCGTTATAAGTACATTAGTCACCTAGACACCACTCTTCCCCGCCCTGTACTTAGCAGAGTGTAGATTGGGTACCTGACAGTCACGCTTGCCTTGTTGTTCCTGGGAGGCAGCCATGTGCCTTATTATCTGAACTGATTATCTCACTTCCCACCCCAGGAATCAGTACAGTACTCAGCAGTCTTATTGTAGATACTCAATGATAGATTGTTAAATAAATGACTTTAATTGGCATCATACAGAGACATTACAGAATTAGATACACAGTTGATACTCAATAAATATGTGCTGACTTATTTAGTATAGAAGGTGAAGATGTGCTCGGTGTCAAGCACTGTGAAAATCCCACTACCACACATTATCTTCCTTTCTCTTTTAGGCTTCATGAAACCCCATGAATTGTATGCTTTCATATATTCAATTTATTCATGTTCAGAATGCCAGCAAGTATTAAAGTAGTAATGCAAACCCAGATATGCAAAAGTACATTCCAAAGCATTGAGTTGGGTATTTAGAACTCAGCACAATAAATTTCATCTGAGACCAAAACAAAGAATCCCAATATCATATCAAGAAACAAGCCTTTCCCACTTTTGCTTAAGATGACACCAACACTGTCATGAAGAACAGGAACAGGTGCAGAGGATGTGACTTCTTCAAGGATGTGAAATTATTGATGTATTGGGTACTTTATGCCAGAATATTTGGAGAACAATGTAATTGTTTCATAATCTGATTGCGTATTCCTAAGACCTGAATGTTTTCAAAATGATAAATGACTTACTGACTGAATACATTCTAGTTGTCTGTTTTAAACAAATGTGACATTTTAGAGGTTAATGCTACATTCTTGATTTTCTGTAGTTTAGTCAGTAACTGTATTAGTCTGTTCTCACACCATTAGGACAAAATACCTAAGACTGAGTAATTTATAAAGAAAAGAGGCTTAATTGACTCACAGTTTTGCATAGCTGGGTAGTCCTCGGGAAACTTATAATCATGGTGGAAGCCACCTCTTCACAGGGCAGCAGAAGAGAGAATGAGTGCCAGCACAATAAATGCCAGAGGCTTATAAAACCATGAGATCTTGTGAAAACTCACTCACTATCACGAGAACAGAGAGTAGCATGGGGAAAGCTGCCTCCATGAGTCAGTTGCCTCCCCTCATGTCCTTTCCACACTTGGAGATTATAGGGATGACAATTCAAGGTGAGATTTGGGTGGAGATACAGCCAAGCCATATCAGTAACTATCTCTCTTTAAAATAATTTTTAAATTTATATATTTTTTAAGTTTGAACATGTTGAAGTTCAAATATCTTAAGCTTCCAAGTGCTCTTTTGGCTTTTAATGTATTCCTGGTGTCCCTTTTGGTCTTCTTGGTCCTTAACACTTTGGTTGCATGCTTGCATTTCCCCTCTTGCTTGTGTGTACTTCTCATGTGCCATGATGTCTAGGAAGCTATGTCCTTTTCCACCTGATTTAGCATTTCGTTATCTTCTGTCATGCATCTATCAAATGCCATCTAGGGTTGTGGCTGGAGATACAAGACAGCTTAAAGATACATAGTCCTTTTACTTAAACAACTATTCATCTTTTAAAGGTATTTAATATAATTTTCATAACTTTTCCAGTCAGCCAGAGTAAATACTCTCTAAAATGTCTTTGACAGTTGGCTTGCTTTTTTTTTTTTTTTTTGAGGGGGAAACTTCTCTTGATTGACTTTTTTCAAACTGTGATTTGCAGATAAGACACTAAGAATCTGGAGGTGGTGGCTGGGGCTAGTGTTAGAATTAGTCTTGTTATAATCTCAGTTTCTCAACCCATCCAAATGAGAACACCATAGAAGTAAAAACATGTTTCCTATGCAAAGGCTGCATTAAGATATGTCTAATTCCCACCTCAACCCACTCTCTAAGCCTTTCTTGCATAAAATGCAGAGCCACCACAATGCTGCTGACAAAACTGTCCTCTCCACGAACTCTCCTACTCCTAGAATACATTTTCTACTTCTATCATGATACTTGACATAGTTAGCAAATGCATAAGCAGGGCTTCAGGCGAGGCTCTTGTGTTGCAATTCCTAAGCCTTCTTTACACCCCATGCGGAGAAGAAACTGCTTGGATTTCTGCACACTCAAATAAATGATTCAAATATAAGCTGAGACTATAAAGAGGAAAAAAGATTTTTAAGTAATTAAAGTGAGTGATACTCATTTTGATGAAGGAATTTGAAAAATCAAGTCAATGTTTAGACATTAATTCAAAGCCATAATGGAATGAAAAGTAAATTTCAAAGAGAAAGTAATAGAAATTCCTAGAGTCAAGCATTGTCTATATTTTTGTATCCACCTACCTCCCGGCAATACCTACCTTGCACAGTATTTTAGCGTGTGCTAAAAAAAAAAAAAAAACAAGTGTGTTGGGTGCTCGCTTTGGCAGTACATATGCTAAAATGGGAACAATACAGAGAAGCTCGTCATGGCCCTGCACAGGGATGACATGCAAATTCGTGAAACGTTTCTTATTTTTGTGGTTAATGGATACAAAAAAATAGAAAGAATAAGACCTATTGTTTGATAGCACAACAGGGTGACTTTAGTCAATAATAACTTAATTATACACTTTAAATAACTAAGAGTATAATAGGATTGTTTGTAACACAAAGTATAAATGCTTGAGTAGATGGATACCCCATTTTCCATGATGTGATTATTATGCATTGCATACCCATATCAAGGCATTTCACGTACCCCTTGAATATATACACTTACTATGTACCCCCAAAAATTAAAAATCAAAATGTTTTAAAAATGGTGTTGGGTAGATGGGTTCCAGGATGAATGAACTGCTAAAAAATGGTGCCTTTTAATTGCTTTTATGTTTACTTATTCTGGAGTGATAGTGTTTGGCAAGGAGATACTCGAATATATGTAGCTTAAAAGAGTCCAAAACTCAGCACAGTTAAAAAAGCAGACTATTAGAGATTTCTTTATGGAATGGTCTTCTCTGGCTTTTCCCTGCCTTTCTATGGATAAAGTGTTAAATAATAAGACTGTTGTGTGGTACCTTCATAATTCACTTTCTCTTCAGTAAAATGAAAATGATCTTTATATTGGATTAATGGGTTTATTCCAAGCATTATTATTGCATGCTGACCTCTAAAGTTTCTCTTATCCCAAGGTTGCTAGTTTGAATTGTTAAAACTATAAGTCCTAAGGACAGATTTATTTTATATATGTGTGTATATATATGTTTCATTTTTATAGATTTAGGGAGTACAAGTTCAGATTTCTTACATTAATGTATTGCATAGTGGTAGATTCTGGGCTTTTAGTGTACTCATCACCCAAAAGGTGATTTGGTAACCCAATAGGTAGTTTTTCAACCCTTACCTTTCTCCCATGCTCCCATCTTTTATAGTTTCCAATGTATATTTTTACCACTATATATCCATGTGTACTCTGTTTAGCTACCGATTGTAAGCGAAAACATAAAGTATTTGACGTTCTGTTTTTGAGTTATTTTATTTACAATAATTGCCTCCAGTTCCTCTAATGTGTTCCATTGATCTATATATCTATTTTTATACCAGTGCCATGGTGTTTTGGTTACTAAGCCTTGGGAGTCCTAGATTTTGTTAATCTTTTGCATCAAAATATATGATTTATTTTTCATGGCTGAATAGTGCTTTATGGAATTTATGGTATATGGTATTTCTGGTGTGTGTATATGTGTATATTGTGTGTATATGTGTATATTGTATATATATGTGTATATATTCCATATGTATGGAATATGGCATTTGTGTACACATGCTATATTTTATACACACACACACACACACACACACACACACACACACACACACACACACATACACACACATTTTCTTTATCCAGCTATCCTTTAGTGGACATTTAAGTTGATTCCCTATCTTTGGTATTGTGAATAGTGCTGCCAGAAAAATACAATGACAGATATCTTTTTTTATATAATGATTGGGTATATCATTGGATATATACTCTACTGAGATTACTGGATCAAATGGTAGTTCTATTTTTAGTTCTTGGATTAATCTCCATACTGTTTTCTATAAAGGTTGTGCTAATTTACGCTCCTATCAGCAGTGTATTTCCATTCTCTTTTCTCCACATCCTCACAATATCTGTTGTTTCTTGACTTTTTAATATTAACCATCTGGCTGATGATGTAAGATGATATCTCCCTGTGATTTTAATTTGCATTTATCTGATGATTAATGATGTTGAGAATGTTTTTCTTATGTTATTGGTTGCTTGTATGTTTTCTTTTAAAAAGTGTCTGTTCATGTGTTTTGCTCACTTTTTAATAAAGTTATTTATTTATTTATTTATTTATTTATTTATTTATTTTTATTGTTGTTGTTGAGTTGCTTGAGTTCCTTGTAGATTCTGGATATTAGCCCTTTTTACAGATGCATGGATTGCAAATATTTTTCCCATTCTGTAGATTGTTTGTTTATTCTGTTGATTGTTTATTTTGCTGCGTACAAGCTTTTTCCTTTAATTAACTCTCACTTATATATTTTTATTTTTATGATGTTTGCTTTTGAGGAGTTGGTCATAAATTCTTTGCCTTGGCCAATGTTCAGTAGAGTTTTTCCTAGGTTTTCTTCTAGGATGTTTACAGTTTCAGGTTGTACATTTAAGTCTTTTTTTTCTTTTTGGCAGGAGTGCAGTGGTGTGATCTTGGCTCACCACAACCTCCACCTCCTGGGTTCAAGCAATTCTTCTGCCTCAGACTCCTGAGTAGCTGAGATTTCAGGGATGTGCCACCACACAGCTAATTTTGTATTTTTCATAGAGATAGAGTTTCTTCATCTTGTTCAGGCTGGTCTCGAACTTCTGACCTCAAGTGAGTCGGGAGTTCCATCTACCTCAGGCTCTCAAAGTGCTGGGATTAGAGACGTGAACCACCATGCCTGGAACATTTAAATCCTTAATTCATCTTCAGTTAATTTTTGTATATGGAAAGAGATATAGGTATAGTTTCATTTGTCTGCATATGGTTATCCAATTTTTCCAGCACCATTTGTTTAATAGAGTGTCCTCCCCCTAGTATATATTTTTGTTGACTTAGTCAAAGGTCAGTTGGTCAGAGGTATGTGGCTTTATTTATGAGTTCTCCATGCTGTACCATTTATCTATATGTCTTTTGGTTACTATAGCATTGAGAGCCCTAAATTTGATACATGTTTTCAGTAAATTTTCAGGATACAAATCAACATGCAAATACCTGTGGCATTGCTAAACACCAATAATAATAGGGAAGCTGAGAACCAAATCAAGATCTCAATCCCATTTACAATAGCTACAAAAAAAATGCATAGGCATACATTTAATGAAGGAAGTGAAAGATCTCTACAAGGAGAACTACAAAACACTTAATCACAGATGACACAAACAAATCAAAAATCATTCCATGCTCATGGATTTGAAGAATTAATATCACTAGAATGACTATACTACCCAAAGCAATGTACATATTCAACACCATTCCAATATATTATCAATATCATTCTTCACAGAATTAGAAAGAAAAAATTCTAAAATTCTTATGGAACCAGAAAAGGGCTTGAATAGCCAAAGCAGTCCTAAGCAACCAGAACAAAGCTGAAGGTATCACATGCCTGACTTCAAATCATATTAAAGACATTTATATCATGATAGAAGACCTGATGTACAGCAGGATGCTCCATTAATTGTATTGACTGTTAAGAAATTACAGTGGTTTAATTCTAGATGGTAAACAACCACTGCTCAAATGCCCTGGAAAATGTCCCCCACCCCCTACGCTGGATGTCCCCGACCGCAGCCACGCTGGATGCCTGGCTTTCCAAACCTCCTCAGTGTTAATCCAGAAACAAGAGTTAACATATAGCCCCAGAGGGACCTCCAGGACCCTGCTTCTCTCATATGGCTATATAGGTTTATCCTGATTTGTCCTATAATTTCCATATGACTTATTAAATATGTTGAACATCACATCCACACGTACTTTCCAGACAAGAAATTGGGATGTGGGAGAAAATTCTTAAGTAAACAAACACATAAATACTCATTTAAAAAACACTGCTTTATTTTTCACATGGAACTCATGAACATAAAAACCCCTTGATTATTAGTCAGTCTCAGGTATGTACACAGAAATATAGATATGTTTTTTATCTTTCATTTCCAAAAACATTATTACAGATTGGAGCAGCAAGATGCTGTTACCTTATCATTGTTCAGTTTTGTATATGCCTGTGATGTTGGTCTAATCACTGTTATAACCATTACGATACTATTCACAGAAAGCATGCATTAAGCACTTATTGTGTGTCAGGCTTTGTGGTAAGTTATGGTGATACAGAGGTTCATTTGCTAGTCCCTAAGAACCCATAATCTAGTTTAAGAAGAGGATGCAGAATGAACTTGTAAGCAGTTAAATTACAATTCAGACTGATCATCACAGTGTTATAGATGAATAGGAAGTGTGCCTGGAGCTCTGAATACTTTCAGCCATTTCTAACCTGAGGAGTTAGAGAAGACTTCAGTGTGTGCTTACATTTCACATAAATCTGAAACAATTAGAATTTATTTGTTAGGTGGAGATGTATAGCTGTGTATAAGGTGAAGGGAACAGCACGTTTAAACTCACAGAGTCTAAAAGTGGCCATATGTCTTCTAGTATTATTGGAGCTCAAGGAAACTGAGAGAGACACTAGGAAGTACAGTCCCAGAGAGCCTTCTCTGATGGCTTGTGTGGGGAATTGCTGAATCGTTTATTAATCTTGTGTAATGAAGGCCCAATGGAATTTTAGCCACAGGACAAGGAGAGCTCACATGTTTTTATTGAGGTGGGCGTGTTAACTCTTGAGTTAGCAGTAGTCACCAGAGTGAGGTACAGGGAGACTGGACAGGAGGCTATTGCTATGTATGAGAAACTTTTATCCTATAAAAGTTTCAAATGAAGAAACATCTGGGAAATAAAGATGTTGTAGAGAAGAAAACACCATCCCTCCCATGGATAGCATCCAAATTAACACTGGAAATCAAATTTCAATTAGAAAATTGCTTAGGAAACATGGTGTCAGAGCAAGAAGGGCCATGTAATTCAAGTCTATGATGACATCTCTTTCAAGTCTCCCAATGCACCCGATTCAGTAGATAGAATCAGTCTATTTGCTGAGGTCCTCCTGTGCTGGAGAAGCATTAAAAGGGCCCCATTAACATAGACTCAGTTCTCTTCTCTTTGGAGTTTAAGATCAATCTACAAATGGTCATGTTCTCTTCTTAGCAGAAGGTACTGGGGTTTCTACATACATGCTACTCACTGCTCGTGTGTAAGTAAGGTAACATTTGAACAAGTGGAAAATGACCCTGCTGTAATCCATATCATAATATTTCTAAATAAGCGTACACAATAGTGAAGCAACCTACTTCATGACTTTTTAATAGAACCAGGCAGAGATAAGGTCCCTCTAAAACCACAAAAATGTCTAAGTATGCACTTCTGACCTATGTGAGGTAAGTGGCTGCTACTGTCTGTGAATGGCAAGCCCAATTAGTCCTCTATCATATTGGATTTTTAGGCTACTCTAAAATTGTCTTCACTTACACATAGCATTCAATCCTTAATGTACACCATGGTTTTCTTAGCCTATAGAGTAGTTCATACTCCCAGGAAGGCTGTTTTGTTAGAAGCAATGACGTCTCTGTGGATATACTGAAAATCTCATCTACAATAGATAAAAGTCCACAATCAAGGTTAGTGTGAGGATATTCATTCAGTAAGTGTTTATTGAATAACTATTGGATGGCAGGTAATGGGTTAGTTATTAGGAATACATATACCCACATACATCCACACACATATACAGATATAAAACATATTTGTATTTTTCAGAGGCATATGATTTATGAGATAAACAAATGGAAATTATGAAAGTTACTATTTTTAGTAGCAAGTTTGAGAATAACCCATAGGGTGTGGCTTATTTTTGTTAGACATTGACAAATCTCAAAGGCTTCCCAGACATATGTGTTATCGGTGGCTCAAGACTATGAGTAGCACTCATTGCTTTAATTGAAAGAATGAGAGACAAAGAGCAGAAAGAGAAGGGAATAGGTCTGTGATGTAAATGGTAATGGGGCCCAGAGAAGAAAGCCTTTACTGGGCAACAGTATAGAGAGTTTTGTAGAGAACAGAAATATCCAATGAGAATTTATTTTTTGCTGAAGTTTTCTCTGTCTTGTATTATGTTCTCTGGATGAAATCTGTGGACAACTGTGGGAGTGTGGGGGTGCAAGGTAGCTCCCTGCAGAGCAAAGCATGTGCAAAGGCCTAAGGGGACATGGGAAATTTGAACCATTGGGGCTTGTGTATTGAAAGTAGGGGGCAGTTATTATGTATGAGATGAAGACAGAGACCCAGAGGGCTTGGGAAGATTTTGGTCTTCATCATAAGAGCCAAGAAAAGCCATGACATGATTGTCTGAACAGCAGTGACTGATTGCTACGTGTTTTTATGCAAATATTATGGAAACTGACGTTATTGTAAATAATTCATTTTAGGGTTGCTAGCACATACATAAACAGGTCTATAAGGAATATTCCAGGTAAGTGGAGAAGGAAAAAGTGGTAGATTCAAAAGATATTTAGGAGTTAGAATCAACAGTGTTTTGTGATTGCACATGCAGGATCAAGAGAATGGCCACTGCTTTCTGGCCTGGGCAATGGGATTGGTGGGGTCACATTAACTGAGACTGGGAGTGCTAAAGGAAGAACAGGTTTGTTGAGGAAGAGCAAGAATTCCATTTTCTATAAGCAAATTCTGAGGTGCTTTTGGGATGACCATCAAGAGCCCAGAGGTAGGGAGACTGGAATTCAGAGAAACCTGTGAGCTGGATGTATAAAATTGAGGTTATTGGCATGCAGATAACAGAGTGGATCACCCAGGCCAGCTAGAGTTTAGGGTATATGAGAGTGATCTGGAAAGCTTTCTACAGAAGCATCCAGGACCCACCTCTAGCGTTTCTGGTGCAGTAGGTCTTGGATAGAGACTATGCTTTACATTTCTAATATTCTCACTCGAAGATAGTTCTGAGCCTGCTAATTTGAGGGCCACACAGAGAATAGCACTCACCTAGAGAATAAATAATAATGAAACAAACAAATAGAAATAAAAATGTGACCTGTGGGAAACAGTACAACAGAGTCACTTAAGCTGCACTGGTTTGTATTCAGAAGCTCCCAGCTAAGAGCCATGAACATTGGGCCAAAGAAGTAAACTAAGTAAAGACTCATTCTTTATTATTATTTTTTTTTTAAAAAAAAGAAGGTAATAAAAGTAGCACAAATTTATAGTGTGTTAGTTTGAGGTCAAAAAAGACAGCTAAAGAAAAACACTGAGCATAGTGTTAAGTATATGCTCGGAGTTATTTGCAAGCCAGTACTAAGTAATCCAGCATTTAAATATAGATTAGATGATACTGAGTTGGTGAATGTCAAAGATCAAGAGGAAAATCAAGACCATATGATAACATGGATGCCAAGGCAAGAAACGTTTTCACAAAGGCGAGAGTTGTTATGAGTGTCAGATGCTTTTGAGAATTTCAAGGAGATGGGAAAAAAAACCAACTATTGAATTTAGAGATAGCTGGTAATATAAAATAGGCCATTTCAGGAAAGTGATGTGAGGTGCAGAGATAGTGTCTATGAAGCACATAGAACAGAGCCTAGCATAAGCCAAGAGCTCCAGTGACAGTAGCTGCTATTATCATTATCATAGTTTAAAGCAGTTTGTAATATGCATGTGTTGGCATGCAGGTTGAAGGAAATACATTTAGTTTTAGGACAAGCTCTGCAATTCCCAAATAAATGCATTTCCATTGAACAAGCTATGTCCTATTCAGGTTTAAATAAACTGAAAGAGTTTTTAAAAGCAGGATTTCAAACTGCAACGTGGCAGATATGTCATGCAACTTTAACAAGGGCCCGTTTTACATTTGCTGCAAGAATTAATGGCTCTGGGATACATCAAGAACTGTCAGTTCTCACAGCAGCCCCACGAATCAATTGAACTTTAAAAATCCTTGCCCTATACTCCCCATTTCTCCCATGCCAGCAAAATGAACAATTGTCTGATCTTTGGCAGCAGGGAGAAAGCTATCTTTGCCTCTTGCCAGCTGAGAAATGGTTTGTTTCCCTTTCAAACACCACTGCATTCTTCCTGCGATTTCCCTTTACCATTAAATATTTTATAACTCGGTCTCATGCCAGTGCTCCTTCCTGGGTGCCTGATATATGACAGCTTCTACAGGAAATTTTAATATATATGGCAGCAGGTTTCGTTTACACTATTCCTACCGAAGAGGCTGCTGGAGTCAACAACCATATTTAAATGGCTTCTGGCTTGTAAAGGCAGTTTGCTAATCCTAAAAGCTTTTAGATTTCATTGCCAGATTCTTACCTTTTCTTAAGGAATTGTCATATCATGAACTCTATGGGAGAGAAAAAACTGCCTGAGGAATTTGACATTTTGTTTGTTTAAAAACAAATCTTACACAGCCTTATATCTCAATTTTTTCCCTTAAAAGGGATGAATTGTGTACAGGGGGTTAAATGCTTTATAGACAAGAAAAAAGAAAAAAAATGCCCTAGAACCAACATATTCATCATCATCATCTTCTTCATCTTCATTTTCATCATCTTCCTCCTCCTCCTCATCCTCTTCATCTTCCTCATCATCTACCTCTTCCTTCTTTTTATTGCTTTTTTCAGCCTTGCCAACTCCCTTTTTTGCTGCATCAGGCTTCCTTTAGCTCGATATGCAACAATATCGTTTTCATATTTTTTCTTCAGCTTCGCAGACTTCTTTTCATAAGGCTGCTCGTCATCTGCAGCAGTGTCATTCCACATATCTCCCAGTTTCTTCACAACATCACCAATGGACAGGCGAGGATATTCTCCTTATTTTTTGGGTGATACTCAGAGCAGAACAGGAAAAAGGCCTACGGAGGCCTCGTGGGTGCATCAGGATCCTTGAACTTCTTTTTTATCTCCCTTTTAGGAAGGATATAGGTTTTCATTTCTCTTTGTTAATGGGCCCTGTCCACCTTTCCCATATCTTCATATTTTCCTTTCTCTGTAGCAGACATGGTTTTCTCTTTCTCTGAGCACTTCTTAGAAAACTCTGAGAAGTTGACTGAAGCAGCTGGACACTGCTTCTTATGCTCCCCCTGACGAGTTTGCACAAAAAATGCGTATGATGATATTATGCCTCTCAGCTTCTTAGGATCTCCTTTGCCTATGTTTAGTTATTTTCCTGTGCCAAGAAGTGAGGCCACCGCACTTCCGCAGATGTAGGAGAGGAAATCCTGGAGCTCTGGGTTGGGTTCCTGTCCTTGCACGGGTGGCCTGCCCAAAACTCACTACGAAGTGTTGGCGCGTCCGCCCACTCAACTCTAAAGACAAAGAGGAAATCTGACATGTTTAAGCCAGGAGTGTGAAGAATGTGTTTAGGGTCTAACCTGAGTCTCAACGTTTTCCTTTTTTTAAATTAGGTGATTTTGCTCTTCTCATCTAGTATTCCTTTTCCTGTGCCAATTCAATCACACGTATTCAGGCCTAGCTCCAATGCCAACACTTAAAGAAACCCTCAGAGATAACTATAGCCTGAATTAAACTCTCCCTTTCTTTGACTATCTCATGCAATTATTATCTGTAATAGCCAATTTTGGTCTCTTGTTCCTGCAACAAAATATGTGCTCCCACAGTGTGCTACATTGTGCCGGCAACATAGAAACCTCCATAAGTAATATTCAGGTTCAACTCAGTACTTAAGGGGAAACCCAGTCATCGTTTTAATTCATAATAAATTAACTTTCATTGCAAAATCTGCAGGGATTTCTGTCTTCTAGCCCAACATTTTCTTCCCATTTTGCCTTTAATGAATTAACCACTACCACCTCTCAGTGTGCATTTAATTACTGTACTGATTACTTACTATGTATGCTACATGATGTGGAAAGAATAGAAAACTTAAAAGCAAAGCACTCTCCCTGATCTCCCTGGGGATAGAGACCAAAACCTATAAAAAAATAAGAAAACACATTAAATTACCTATAATAAGTGCCGGATAAGTGATCCAGATAACTGCACAGCTCCTGTGGCCCCAAGTGATAGGGTACAGTCCTCATGCCAGGAGCCGTACTTCCTTGAGCTGATCCCTAGACCTTGGTCGTGGTGCTTGGAAAACTCTTTCTTATCAGCATTTTTGCTCATCTTAATCCTAATATTCCTTTATTCTTCCTGTCCCTCTTTTTTGGAAAATGCTTTCCAATTATTTTGCTTTGTTTTCTTTCTTTGTCCTTCATGCTGCTGAGCTGATTTTTCCCTCCTTTTACGAAATTCTATGCTCTTTCCTGAGGTGGTTGTGGAGCTCTTCTATGTCCGAACTTAATTCACTTTCCAGCTATTTTTAAAATAGAGTTTTTGTTCACTATAACACTTTCGTTTTTTACTGTTTTGAGACAGGGCTTCACTCGGTAGTGTAGGCTGGAGTGTAGTGGCACAAACACAGCTCACTGCAACAACGAACTCTTGGGCTCAAGTGATCCTTTTACCTTAGCCATCTGAGTAGCTGGGGTCACAGGCATGCACAACCACACCTAACTAATTTATTATTATTTGTAGAGATGGGGTCTTTCTATGTTGTTCAGGCTGGTCACAGACTCCTGGGTTTAAGTGATCCTCCCACCTTGCCCCCCGTAGTTCTGAGATTACAGGTGTAAGCCAGAGTGACTGGCCTATGATACCACTTTTTAACACAAACAGTTAGAAAAATGCTATATAAAAAACCTCCTTTCTTTTTTTTTTGTGATGGAGTTTTACCCTTGTTGCCCAGGTTAGAGTACAATGGTGCGATCGTGGCTCCCTGAAACCTCTGCCTCCTAGGTTCAGGTGATTCTTCTGCCTCAGCCTCTCAAGTAGTTCGAATTACAGGCACCTGCCACTACACCTGGCTAATTTTTTGTATTTTTAGTAGAGATGGGATTTCACCATGTTGGCCAGGCTGATCTCCAACTCCTGACCTCAGGTCATCCATCCATCTTGGCCTCCCAAAGTGCTGGGATTACAGGTGTGAGCCACTGCACCCAGCCAAAAGTTCTCCCTTTTATAAATACCTATTCTGTGCCTCTCTGTGTCGAGCCATCTATAAGCCCATGGATTAAAGATATGAAGACCTTCTCTGCTCCATGGAAGCTCATGGTCCAGTCAGATGGGAGCCTCACAAGCTGATGAAGTGAAAAGAGTGATGTCTGATAGCAGGGACCACTCTGGAATAAGGAAACATAAGAAAAGCCTTGAAAGACAAATTGGAATTCACTGGAACATTAGGCCCCTCCTGTTTGCTTACAGGAATCTTCATCCAGATAATTCTTTTAAAGGCAATAGCTCTATAACAAATTATTTACCAAATTACATTCCTAGAAGCAGAAGTTTGATTAAGTACATGCCAAAATAGTACCATATACTATACCCAGCTTAGTGTATTGGACTGTCTTAAAAGTGGCATAGCTTTAAAAAATATAAACAAGCTTCCAAAAGTGTTGAATTTGCTCAAAGATGAGAGTTTTATATCTGATTACTGAAATACACCAAGGTTGTTTAGGGCCATAACTTTTATAGTTCTCCATGTTCTCATTCTCACAGATGTTCCATGTTTCTTCTTCAGAATAAAATACTCAGCTGGATACATTAGAACATACTCTGCCACCTTAGGGCACAGCAAGAAAACAAGGAATTGCAACTTATATTTTATTTTTGGTTTATTTTTGTTTACATCCTATTTTATGTTTTGTAGTATATCTTAAATGTTAAAAATTAAATGTATGTATGAATACATACATGAACTTTAATCAGATATGCAAATGTAGGTGTATATCACCCAAAATTATTAGTATCTCTTTATTAGGCTTTGTTTGATTGTAAGTAATAGAAAACCTGAGTAAGAGTGACTTAGACACAGTATGCTTATTATTTATTCAACAAAAATCTAGGTAGGTGGTCTTAGAGTTAGCATAGCGACCTAGTGATTTTATTAAGGGTCCAGAATTTTTCTATATTTCCATACACATATTTTGCCTGATGACTTTCAAGACTAAAATTTCACTTCATGATGAATTACACTTACCTTAGCCAATGCCTCTGTGATTTCCAATGAGTAATACTATATAGATAATATATAGTAAAATCCATAGGTAAAATTCTAAGGTTTCAAATGTGTTGACAATTTCAGTTATTTCCTTAAAGAATTATATCTAATATTTTATTATTATGTATTACATTGTTATTAAAAAGTTATACTAATAATGTTTTTTTTTTTAATTCAGTAAAGCCATTGTGAATCAATTTGGTCATTCTTTAAGCTATGAAAACGGAAAACCTCAGTGTATGATAAGCCTGATATCTGAGCTGTCCCACCCCAGACTTTTGCAGAGCCATTTACTAGGGTCTCTGATCCTCTGTAATGTGTTGATAGATGATGATGTGCTGGAGAAATCGGTTGGTAGAATGAGGCGGTAACCACTAGAGACAGCAGTTGTCAGATGGAAATTAATTGATTGTAATTGCTTTGCCATTGTGTTGCACTTGAAGTCTGTAGCTTGTTAAAACCACTGATTATAAAATAAGGATCTCACTTTTTATGCTGTAGATTACGTTAATGAAAAACTGTTCTTAGGAGCATGATCAGTGAATATCAATAAATGGATAATAGAAATTAAAGGAAAAGTTAACTAACTGATCTTGAGTTAATATACTTCAGCAGCCAGAGTAGCAGTCAACTGTGCACCGTTTCATATTGAATTTTTTGCTCAGAGCTCTTGAATTTTAAATATTTCCCATAGAGAGATTGATTCTGTATGACTGTTTGTCACATACTGTCTTGAATAACAGATCTTTACTATAGAGAATCTCCTGCAAGATGGAAAATATGTCTGTTTTGCAGAGGCTTCATTTTGTGCCAAAGTATTAACAAGCAGATATTTTGAAATGGAAAACATAAGTTTTGATTGCAACACCAAGAAAAAGGACACCAATAGTGGTTTATTTCAATGCCCATGGAATATGAGTAACATATGTGTGAGGGTCTGTGTGAATCTGAAGGCCTTGTTTTTGCAATCTTTATCAATACTATAAAAAGTATACTAAAATGATAACATAAATGTTAAATTATATTTCACTTTTTGCTGTGCAAAATGCAGTAACTTTTGTAAAATTATAAGGAGATTTTTAATTATATCTTTCATTTATAGCATTTAATTGTTGATGTTAGAGAGATCAGATATTTTGAAGATATTTTTATGAGCACCAATTCTCATTAAGCCTCCTTGTTTGCTCTCAAGGACCTTACAGAAAAAAGGAACAGATAAAACAAAGAAAGGATTACTTGCAGGGTTGAATGCAGTGATGAAAGTGGTAAGAGGCACTGGGAGGCACAAAATGAGATCATCTAAGTTCTTAGGATTTCTGGTGTCTTTAACAAAGAATGAAGGTCTGGGAAGAAGGGGCAATGTGACAGTTCTTGGCATTTTGGGGAAATAGAATGATAGTTGAAAATTAAGTTGCATAAAGTTTTAGAGTATAAGAAGAGACCAGACAGATAAACATATAGATGGTTCATGCCCTGGTTTGCTCTACTATGGATTTTGAAGTTGTTGCCCCAGGAGAGCCCCAGGAGGATTTTTATATGTGGGAGAGACAGGGTGAGTTTCCTTTTAAAATGTTCACTTTCTATCAGTTGCGACGATAAGCAGAGAAGAAGCACATTGTGACCTTAATTTACTGTCTTAGTCCATTTTCTATTGCTTTAACTGAATACCTGAAACTGGATGATTTATAAAGAAAATACATTTATTTCTTGCAGTTTCAGAGGCTGGGAAGTCCAAGGTCAAGGGGCTGCATCTGCTAAGGGCATTCTTGCTGGTCAGGGCTCTCTGCTAGCCCTTAGGCAGTGCAGGTCATCACATGGATAGGGGCCAAGAGCATGTCAACTCAATCCTTTTGCAAACAGCCAACCGTTCTGTCATGGGGGCCTCACCCTGATGACCTTATCTAATCCTAATTACCTCCCAAAGGCCCCACATTTAAACATATGAATTTGAGGATTAAATTTCCAACACATGGAATGGAATTTGGGAGACACATTCAAACAATAGCAGTTAATAAGCTGGTATAATGTGCCATGCTGTTGAACATCTAAATCTATGTAAAGGAAATTAAAAGCTTGAGCACTGAATAATTTATTCTTCTTTGATTTTTGAAGTATATTTTTTCTTGAATGTTGTGGTAGAATTGGTGCTAATAGTTTAGTTGCTTAAAACTGTAACTCAAATAATGTCTACATGTGGTAATAGAGTCTGTATCTTGTAGATAGCATGTATTTATGGTTAGTCTTGTATTTGGGATGCAGATACTGATATATAACTTAATTTGAGAATGTAAGTAATTATGATTTTAAAAATGCATGTTTAAGATAATGCTAAAAAATGGCAATAATTGGTCCTGTTAAATATTTACTGGAAACATTCTTCATATTTGAGAATCTGTTTCAGAATTTAGAACATTTGCATTTTAATTATATAATAAAAGGAGAAAGTGAAAGAATAATTGGCTTAGCTATTAGCCAATTATAGCTGTAACTAAAAAAATATCCCCAAAACTGACATTGGATTCCGCAGAACAGTTACAATATACATTGATCAGATGTTTAATTATATTTGGCAGCAATAAAGGGAAGGGAATGTTGTTTCAATCCTTCATACAACATGTTTGTTAAAACTGAAATTAATGGGAATGGATATGGGATGTTTAACTCAGGCTCATTCAGCTTTTAGTGTTTACGTGTCCTCAGATTGGGCTTCTCCAGAGTGACTTCAAGAGTTAAAATGTAGTGGAAAAATAAGACAATTGAATACAGTGGTTACAGCCAGCTGCATTTGGTCAGTACCATGGAGGTTTGGGGCTGTCTGTCTAGATTCCCAGAGGTCAGACCCCATGAGAAGGCCTACATACAGAGATCCAGGGCCAGTGACAGTAGTTGGTGGTGTCAGAATGTCCTGCTGACAACATTTCCCTCTGTGCTTTCCCTGACAGATACGACGACATATTCCACAGAGCGATCTGAGCACTTCAAACCCTGCCGAGACAAGGACCTTGCATACTGTCTCAATGATGGCGAGTGCTTTGTGATCGAAACCCTGACTGGATCGCATAAACACTGTCGGTAAGCCACTGCGGCCCCTGGTGGAAAGGACAGGCCCTCTGCAAGGCCTGGGGGTGGAGGGTGTTAGCAGCATCTGGAATGTAGTGTCTTGGATACACACAGTCCCATCATTTGAATATCGGAGTTGAGAGCCTTAATATGGAAAGGGCAAGGCTGCTGTGTCTTTAGCATTTGAATAAGACAAAACGGAAGCAAAGTAGTTGTGGTTTAAGTTTTACCTGACCAAGCAAAGAAAGATTTACTTTTAGATCTGCCAAGTTAATGGAAATGATTATTTACACACTTTAGAAGCATATATTTATGACATGGAACATAGGCATATATCCTAGTACTCAGAAGTAATGTATGCCTGAGAAACTACAGACTATAGCAGGAGAAGCGAACTGCTCATCTAAGATCTGGAATCTCAGTGTTTATTGTGAACTAACCCCAGAGACTTTGTGTCCAGAGAAAACTGCATTTTATTTTGTTTCTGCCCTCCTTTATTAATTTTGGTACTTTTTCTTAACACCTCTGATGAAACACTCTCTAGCAAGATGTTGTAAATGAAATCATAGTCCTGTTATAGTCTAGGTAGAGAACTACTTGGGGAAAACTCCCAGTAGAGATCAGGAAGGTGTTTAATTGGTTTTCAGAGACATAAGATTATATAACGGCTACAAATAAAAGCAAGGGGGGATAAAGAGTGCACTTATAGGTACCATAGCTTTAAGGCTCAGTAGAAGAATCAAATCAAAGAAAAATATTTCTTACCAAGCTTTCATTTCCAGCAGTACCCTGGTAATTTGTTTTTGCCATTGTATATGCATCAGTGATCATATATATCCACACCCCTTTTCTTCTCTTTATTTACTCTTCTCATATGACACAGTTATTAAATTAATTATCCTGAATCGTGAAGCATGGAAAATTATGACTTTTTCTTATTACTATTATAAAACTCTATTCTCATGTTGTTTCACTAAGATAATGTAGAGAAGGATATCATATAGTTACGAAGTTAGAACATGCCATGCCAGCAGCAGCTGCCTGGTTCCAAGAGCCAGCTTTAGTCCACAGGGAAGATATATTGCCACACTGCTCAGTGGCACAGGTTTGGAAGAACAGATACATGGGGGGCTCTGTAGAAGTTACCATATGTCCTGTGCCAGGACAAATAGAACTGTGACCTTTCCTCACCCCAACATGTGGTGTTCATATGATTTTGGCAGTGCCATTGCATTTGCCCTTGTTGCAAAATGTACAACCTGTTCCTATGCTCTGCAAACCTAGGTTGAGAAAGAAGGGGAGTAGGAATTATTTCTCTCCACACTCCTCCTCTCTCGTATTTATTGTGACTGGGCACATATGTATAGGAAGCACACAAGTGACATTAAGATGTCAAGGGGAAATCCAGGAATGAGCTACCATACCTTCAAAGCATGATGTGCATGCAAGCTGTTTTAGATCCTCAACCATGTTGCAGTTACCTTGGCTAATCTAATGGGATTATCATGCGGAAGTGAGCGATGCAATCAATTATGTTTGAATTCCTAATCAATTGAAGAAGGGGTGTATCGGAAGCATTAGCTAAAGCAGTGGCTTTCTTTGATGGTGTTTTACCTGGAGGAGGGATCGGATCAGGTCCCACCACAGTGTGCAGGCTGAGATGATTCATCTTTTCCAAAATTGTGACTATCAAGAGAACAAAGTAATTGTTCTTTTTCGGCATATGGCCATGCTGTATTCTTCATTACTTCATGAGCGTATTAATTTGCTAAGACTGCTGTGCTACGGACTGCATGGCTTCACTATGGAAATTTATTTTCTCACAGTCCTGAAGGTCAGAAGTTCAAGATCAAGGTGTCAGCAGAGTTTATTCCTTTTGAGGCCTGTCTCCTTGGCTTGTAGATGGTCAAGGAAATGTATGTTCTCATCATGTTTCCTCTGTAGGTGTGTGTCTCCTAAATTTCCTCTAAGGACATCAGCCATATTAGATTAGAGCATAGCCTAATGACCTTATTTTAACTTCCTTACTTCTGTAAAGACCTTTCTCCAAATATGGTCACATTCTGAGGAACTATTTCATGTAGGAATTTTATCTTTTGTAGATAAATTCATTCTATAACAATGAGTCTCATGTCCACAAAAGAAAAATGATCTGCTTTTGTGCATAAGCATGTACATGTCTAATTTTTGTAACACCCATAAGCAGATATTTGTCTACAGTTCAACTGCAATGATGTACTTATATAATAATTTTGGCCTTTATATTTCTTGTGTATTTCAGTACAGACAACCTGTTGTTTAACACAGATGTACTGCATAGCTAATCATGACAAAAGACTAGCCTAAGACAAAATTGGAACTCGAGTAGGTTAATAGAAGCCTATAAATCTCCTACTAGTGTGTATGAATAAATCACACATCACATGTGCCTGCTATCATCTCTCAAGCTTTGCTGTGAATAAAAAGGCTTATGTTCCTGCATCAGCCACTTCTAAAAATTCCAATGTAGTTATTAATAATGTGCCATTTTGTACAGCACTCTATTTAAGTAGTATGTTTCAGTCATTCTTCTCCTATTCAACAGATGTTTACTGAGCACCTCCTATCACTGAGATACTGTTGAATAAATACATACAGAAATGAATTTAAAAATTAAATGGCACAGTGCTTTGAAATGTGTTTGGAGTAGGTAAAATAATTAGTCATTAGGAAATTTAAAAAAGCAAAATACTTCAGAGTGACTGACATGCTACCAGGGGTATCTTTATGACACTGTAGTTACTGGAGTTTGTTTCAAGTTAAATAAGATGCCATTTAATAGATCTGAGCAGCAATATAAAGCCTTGTGCATGACGCTAGCTTATTCAATAGTTTATATGTCTCAAAAGATTAGACATCCAAAGCTGAAAGAAATTAAAATAATATTTCCTAGATTTTTTGAAAAAGCATTGCAATCCTATAATGGACTGCATGAAATATTTTTTCTATGTTGTGAAAATAGACCATGCTCTGAGACATTTCTTTTTTCTTCTCAAGTAAGAATAGGAACAAAACAACCAAACTATTTGTGATAGAAATCCTGAAAGTACATGCTAAAAAAGAAGACAATAGTAATCTCAGAAAAGGGAGTAGTTGGGATGGGAAGACTCATTTGTTTACTTGTACTTTTCTTATTCCAGTTCTTAAAGAAACATTTGTGGTATCAATACTTAGAAATTATAAAACAATTTAATAAAAAATATTGCAGGAATACCAAAGTCTGAAAAATAACTTGACAGAAGGATTTTTAAAGAACAAGACATAAATAGAGAAAATTGATTTTCCTAAATTCAAAATATTATTTATGTGTGTATGTGTGTATTTTTAAAAAACTTTTCTGAGAGGAAGCCTTGCTCTGTCACTCAGGTTGGAGTACAGTGGTGTCATCTTGGCTCACTGTGGCCTCAGTCTCCTGGGCTCAGGCCATCCTCTCTACCCAGCCTCCTGAGTAGTTGAGACTATAGGCGCTCACCACCGTGCCCAGATAATTTCTATATTTTTCTGTGTAGAGACAGTGTCTCACTAAGTTGCCCAGGTTGATCTCCAACTCCTGGCCTCAAGCAATCCTCCTGCTTCCTAAAATATTGGGATTATCATGCCCAGCCTCAAAATATAAAGCCACAGACCATCCACAGGCTAATTAGTGAAAACAGATTCTGATATATTATGGGACTTAGTATAGGACAAGGATTGATTCATAAACCAGAGGAAAATGAGGGACTGATTGTTCAATAAATGATTGACTATCAGGTAAATAGAATCAGAAGTGTATGTTGACCCCTCTTTCTACACCAAAAGTGTACTAATGATTTTAGAAGTTAATGTGATAAACAAATAAAGCCAAAAAAAAAATGAATAAAATTACATATTTATTTATGTCAGCAATTGTAAGGACCTTGTGAGCAAATAAAAGCATTGGAAGGCAAAAATTAACAACTTTAACAAAGCATTACTTTTTATCTGAATATGATAAATCAGAAACAAAACTAAAAGACAAACTATGAGGAAACAGAATCACAAATACGAAAAAGAATTAAAATCCTGAAGAAGTCTTTAGATCAAAGGGTAACATTAAAATAAAATCTCAATATGGAAATGAACAAACGGGTTTAACATAATCTTCCTAAAGAGAAATACAGATAACCAATAAACAAATATTAGCCTCACAAATAAATGCAAATTAGGCATTTTTTCTTTATCCCATCCTTCATTTAAAGATTTTAAAAAGTGAATACTGTACCCCGTTTGGTGAGGGAGCTGTGAAAACACGTGTCCTCAAATACTACTTGAGGGAGTGTACTTTGTTAAAGATTTTTTTGTAGGTAATATTTTAGTATGTTTTAAAAGCCTTATGGTGTTTCTAAGAATCCAGCTTATAGACATGTTTGTGAAGATTTATTTGTAGGGATGCTCACCAAAGTTTTATCTGTAATAGCAAAAATTTTTAACAAGTCTGAAATTATGAATTTAAATGTCTATATAAATTAGATTATATTTGTACATTAGATGAATTTTCAGTATTTTGAGAATATTAAATGGTCATTATGTCATGTTATGTATAAAATTTAATATGAAATGGCAAACTTGAATATACAGTAGAATCCTAATTTTGAAAAAAAGAACAAAACTAAAATCGCTGAGTTTACAACTAGTTTCTTCTTTCAAATTAGCAAATTTTCTAAGGTCTCTATATTACACATATATTTCATTTGTGTAATACCTGCATAAGACACTTGACTCTTGCCTGTCATCTTTCCATTAAGAAATATAGATAGTGACCCTGTCTCTGTGAAATCAAGGTCATTATAATTCACTATTAAGCTGCTAAGAGAACTTTCAATTAAGTGCTTACAGATTACACACTATTAGGTCTATTTGAATGTGTCTGCTCCTTCTCTTATTAATAATTCAGTGTTACTTTTTATAGTAATTCTTTTTCATGTTGAAGTCATGTTTTGAAAACATTAAAAACACTGGATTTAATAAAAGGGCAATACACTCTACAGAAATGAATTGGGATAAGGAGGAAAACAAGGCACCAGAAACACTTTGAATCGAAATGGTCTGAATAAAAGCAGAGTACTCTATGATCTTTTCATTTTCATGCCATTTAGAAATTTTAAAAATTTTGGAAATGGTGCTATGTATAATATATTGCACTGCAGGGAAAAGAGATGGCATTGTAATTGCAAAGATTGCTACACATTTGAATGGACCAAATGTGTTTTAAGGCCATATTCAAGTTAAAGGGATGTGTCTCTTCTGAATTGAAGCTCATTAAATTTTTCAGCAGCTTTCCTGCAAAAATGGATTTTCAAAACTTTGGAAAGGATAGCATTTGGGCTGAATTTGACTTGTAGTGACCATTTTGGAAATCGACCAAGCAATTCACTTGAAGATACTTGAAGCACTTGAAATATGGAATTGCTAGAAAAAGAATAAGGCAGTCAGTCCAATAGCAACCATTGCCTGGGGTTACATGTTGGTAACAGGACTGATGGCCTGTGTAACAATCTGACTAACATCCTGATAGAATTGGTGAGTGGGGGCAGCCATTGGCAAGGGGGAAGGGAACCCTAAAAATAGTGTTTTCTTCCTATGATGACTGGCTCTCTGTGTGGAGATTTTGAAATAAAAGCTTCCATTTTAACAGATTTGATTGGTCGCGATGTAAGGACATTTCTACGATGTAATATATAAAATTAAAGGACCATCCCAGTCAGTGCTTTGCTCCGTCACTTTGGAGGTCCATTAGCTCTTCCATTCAGTGAGGGTCCTCTTTATCAAATGGTTCTCCAGTAAGTGCTCTGAGAGCAGCAGCTAATGATTCCCTGTGGTTGAAGCAAGTCAGAATGAAAATGGAGTTTTGGCATACGTTCCTGAACTCCGTTGACAGGAGGGAATGAAGGCTAAAATATCTATAAATCCAGGCCAAGCAGCAGAGTCCCTGTAGAATGGTGTTAATAACAAAGTGAAGAACCTTAGAAGAATTTTTAAGTTCATCAAAGAAATGTTTATGAGAATGTTTGCTATAGCCCAAACATAATTTTAGTAATTTGCAATAGCCATGTTGATAACAGGTGATCTACCAATTGAGTTTGACAAGAGGAAATGAGCACAGTTGTAATGATTCTTCTCTGTGGACGTAGTTTGTCATGATTGTCTTATAAATTCACCAAGCAAGCAAACAAACAGCACAATGAACGTAATTTTGTAATTCCATGATGCTTAAGTAGTGGCTTACCTCTTCTAGTTTGACCTCTTTGTATTACAGCCCAGCTGGTATACTTAAAGGCTTATTTAAGCATCATGCAAATGACCAGAAAAGCACATCCAATCAACACATCATTTAGTTACTAGCCAAAGATTACCTTATTTTAATGTTTTCTTCTGTGATTGGGATTTAGATATTAGCGAAAGATTACCTTATGTTTTCTTCTGTGAAAAGAAGAAGCAGGAGATGGTGTTTTCTAAGGAGATCATTATGATTTGGGTTTGCTTTTGTATCCAATAATTGACACAAATTTGTTTATTTAAAATACCTTCCTTGTGTGAGTTGGGGTAAGATATACAGGAGGCAAATGTGAGTGTCGAAATCTGAGACCTGAAGTCAAAATTCTACTCAGCTTTCTATTGGCTCTGTGGTTTTGTGCAAGTCATTTAATCAGAACCTACAATACTTAATTTTGTTTCAGATAGTCTAATACTTGCCCTAAAAGGTTGATGAAGGAATTGAAAGCAATATATAGAAAACGATGAATGCATCATACATACTATGTATGTATATGTTAGCTCCTTCTTCTTTCTCCTTTATGCTCATATTGAAGCCAAGGAAAAGCATGTTGCAAAAATCTTGTGAGAGAAATTGTGCAGGTATCATCTGCCTTATTTAATTAATAGGAGACTGGTTTAAAAGTGGGAAGTGGCATGCCAGGAATTCCTGTGTACTGTATAATCTCAGGATTCAGAATCCCTGTTGCTAGTTTTTATATTTTGACAAATTAGCAATTTTCTATTATTTGTTACATTCTGCAAGCATTTCTTGTTTTTTCCAGTTTTTTTTCCTTAATGACTCTTCATAAATTTAAAGGAAATATTGTTTTTCTTTTCCTACTTAGTCAATGTAACTGGCCATAATTGTGTCATTAACATGCCATTGATGTTGATTTCTCAGTTCTGTGAAATAGTACAATAGCCTGTTGACTTTTTCACAGAAAAGAAAAATATACTTCCATGTGAAAATGTACACACTGAGAATTATAGATATTGCTTGTGGAAAATACATGATTAAAAAAATGAAGTGGTTTACTTTTTTCTTAATTCTTTCCCAAAATAGTTTTCAGAAAGTTTGGCTATCTGTATACTTCAGTGTTTAAAATATGTAGGTACTAAAATCAATTCTTAATGGCATAAGATAAAAACAATCTGATTTATGAAAGCCTGCAGAAAATAATAAAAGCAGAATATTTTTAAATGTGGGGTATATTAGCAGTGAATATGGAACCCAAGGTAATCAAGTCATGTTCAACTCTACCTAGATAGTGTCAGATCTCTGGCAGTTATTACATTGCTTTGGCTATGTAGCTTTTAGCTGCTCTCCTTTGTAAGGCTTAATACTTGTTTATGTATAAGTATTCAGTCTCATACACACACACAGACATGCACACACTCTTTTTGTTTGCTCCCTTGATGATGTATTTACCAACTGTAAAATGGGGATGATGATAACTTTCCTTCCTGGCAGTCATTGAACCATAATATATGTGAATGTCAATTGGAAGTTGTAAAATGCCATATAAATGCAAGGTATTGTAATTATTGCAAAGCCTAAAATTACCTAATTGATTTTGGTCTGTCCCTTATCCCTTATAATGAGAATGCTAGCAACTGCAACTTGAAAATTACTGGAATGTTTTTATAGCCAATAGACTCCAGAATTTAACTCGAACTTTATCAAACTTTATTTGTACCAGTCTGATTATTTAAAGAAGATCTCACTATATAATGATGTCTTTAAAATATTTAATTTAAAAAGAATAAATAAAAATATTTTTATTTCCTTGCAGATTCTTTAAAAAGTGCTGTCTTTTTGTCTTCTGCTTTTCCTAATAATTCTTATTTGGTCTGGCTGGTTGGACTCAATGCTCCACTGCTACTAGTAGACAAATTATACATACTCTTAACTGAACATGGTGGCTCATGCCTGTAATCACAGAACTTTGGGAGGCTGAGGTGGGCAGATCACCTGACGTAAGGAGTTGAAAACCAGCCTGACCAACATGGTGAAAACCCGTCTTTACTAAAAACACAAAAAAATTAGCCATGCGTGGTGGTGCCTGCCTGTCATCCCAGCTACTTGGGAGGCTGATGCATGAGAATCACTTGAACCCAGAAGGTGAAGATCGCAAAGTTGCAGTGAACCGAGGTAGTGCCACTGCACTCCAGCCTGAGTGACAGAGTGAGACTCCAGCTAAAAAAAAAAAAAGAAAGAAAGAAAATTATGGATATTCTCTGTGATTGAGTTTTCTCATTTGTTAAGTGGGAAAAATAATATGACTTCCCAAGATTCTTTGAGGCTTGATATAAGTAAAGTAGAGGTGCCTGGTATTGAGGAAACACAGTGAGTTTAGGGTAAATGGAGTATAATATAATCACTTAGAGGTTTTGTTATTTTATCTGCACAACGTTGTTGACAGATCAAAGTACTGGTGTCAGAGCTCCTTGATAGGTACTCAGAGTCTTCCAGCACAGTGAGCCTCGTGCACAGAGTGCAATTTAGATTCACTAATGGGAATAAAAAAACAGGCACAGATACATTATTTAATACACAATAATACCAGATCTTGTGCAAGAATACATTTTAGAATCAAGGATTATTGTAGTTATTCAAGCTGTAAACTTAAAAGACAAGCAGAAATAGGAGGCCACCTTTTGTTGGGGGATGCTTCCTTTTGACAGTTTCTGAAGAAAAAACATAGGTAAAACACCCTTTCCCACCTACTGTTTAGGGCATTCCTGCTGTTGACCCTTTAGATGCACTTCCAACAGCTATCCTTGGAGCTGCCTCATTGGGCACCTGCTTCCTGCCTGAGAGGTTCCCTATCTTGTGCAAGATGGACCAGTCTGGAAGTTCCCCCACATGCAGACAGAGCAGAGAGAGCATGATGTAATATTTGGTATCCCAGATAAAGTGATACATTTTAAGTGAATTATTTCACCAAATTTATTTTAAAAATTAAGAACATATCCATAAATATTATTTTAGCCACAGATGATCTGTCCCTCAAATGTGAACATTAACTGGTACCACAGACACTGCTGTGCAAGCTTCTTGGGCAAATAATTCAGTAAAACCTTCTTGAAACAGGATAAAGATGGTTCAGCTGTTCTATAGACTCTGCCGAGGCAGTGAGGGAACTCTGATCCTCTGTTGTCTGCCCATCTCTGGGGATATTGAGAGGATTCTTGCTCCAGCCTAAATTTCATACCTTCAGGCAGTGGGTTCCTGAACATGCTATTTCTTTCCAATTCACTTTGGTCTGAGCATCATTAAGGGCCAAATCACAATTTTTACGCATAAACCAAAATGCCAGTGTTTGTACCAGACTAGCCAGGCTGACACCAGGTTCTATATGCTTAGCCTCCACACTAAACTCTCTTCTTTATTGTCCCAGTGATTCAGGAATTCAAAATGCATGAAAATAAGATGTTTAAACTCTGGCTTTATATACACTATTTACTTTTAGAGATAGGGTATTGCTCTATTGCTCAGGATGGAGTGCTGTGGTACAATCATGACTCACTGCAGCCTCAGCCTCCAGGGCTCCAGTGATCCTCCCTCCTCAGCCTCCCAAGTCTCTGGGACTACAGGTGCACACCATCATGCCTGGCTAACTTTTAAAAAAAGGTTTGTACTAGTGGGGTCTCACTATGTTGCCCAGGCTGGTCACAAACTCCTGGCCTCAAGTGATCCTCCTGCCCTGGCTTCCCAAAGTGCTGGGGTTATAGGTGTGAACCACTGTGCCTGGCTTAGCTCCCAAAACTTTTCAGGCACAATGGGAAGTTTTAATAACTTTCTCGGTAAAATAAGTATAATCCAAGGATGTTCCATGATGAGTATGACATATAATTACCCTATTTATAATTTGATGACACTCAAATTTATAGAAAAGTGAAACTATCATATACTATGTGGATTTTTCTTAATATAACTGTTACGAGAATGTACAACCTCTGTATTGTTATTCACACTTCCCAGAAATCAGCTGAGAGTTTTCTGAGTCACTAAGTACTAGCAAGCTTTGGATGATAATGAAACGGTAGAGTTCCCTGATGTATGATAGGGGTGTGGCTCACCTGTTTGGTCTCCCCATAGCTGAAACCCCTGAAGGAAGTGGGAGCATGTAGACAGACAAGCAGTGCAGAAGCTGGGGCAAGTGCTGTGGCTCCACAGTAGTGTCTAGAGGTGGATGCCTGCAACCCTCCATGTTACAAAGCTCTTTCAGTTGTGCTGTCTGCAGATGGCTTGAGTGTTAATCAGCTAGGTGGACCCTCTGCCTTATCTCAAGGGCAGAGGGCCAGTGTGACAGCCTTCTGTATCCCAAGCTCTTGCCCAGTGGCCCAAAAGAATGGATCACATGCAGGCTTGAAGGATGAGTGCAAAGTTTTACTGAATGGGGAGCTGGAAGTGGGGATGGAGTGGGAAAATGACCTTCCCCTGAACTGGGACTGCTCAGTGGCCAGACTCCTCCAACCACCCCTTGCTGAACTCCCCTTTATGTCCAGACATATTCTCTCTTTGTCCTGTCATTCCACTATTGCTGGTCTGCTGGTCTGCTCTGAAGCTTAGGGTTCAGGGTTTATATGAGGGCAGGATAGGGGCATGGTAAGCTAAAAGGCAACATTTTGGGTATGAGACAGAAATTCCTATTTTCATATGGGGCCGTGGGTATCCAGGCATAAAGGTGGGGCTTTTACCAGGGAACCACTCTCTTCTACCCACCATTTTTCCATTTCCTGTCTGTATCAATAAGGTAGAACAGAGTGTCCCAGAACTCATTCCCTTCACTGTACCCCAACTCTGTGGGACTGGATGCTAACATCCAACTACTATTTTATTTAGTTACCTATGTACCTGCATATTACTTGAGAAAATTAAAAAATTGACAGGAGGACCAAGCATTCCTTGTTTTATGGAAAAAAAGCCAAAGACAATGTTTCCAAAGTTTATTTTAGAATGGATGTCTACAAATCTGTTTATTTTTTTAAAAGATCACAGCTATTCTGGTGGTGTTATGAATATCAGGAAAATATTTCTACTAGAGGCAGCTTAAAGCAAAATCTGCCCCCACACACATGTTCACATACCTGCATATACATACAGTCAGGTATCTGACATTATGCAAGACACTGAGATTCGGTGGCAAATGAGACCAAAAGTTCCTTCCTGTAAATAACTTGATATAAGAGCACTGGGAAGTCAACAGAATCTACTGTGAAAGGGACCACAATGGGCAGACCCTGGCCATACTGGGCAGTGAGGCTCATACTTGGAATAATGGGGACATGCATTCTGAGAAAAATATCTTCCTCAAGTGTATAAAATCCCTCATACATGTTTTATCAAATAAGAAATTAAGGATGAAGTTAAAGGAATAAAATAAACAAAAGTATTACACCTGGTTTGGGGAATATATTTTTAGAAATATACATGACATACGTGAGTGCTTAGAATGGCACTTTTTGTTCTATTTCATGTACACTCAGAAATAAATGGGAATTTAATACATTCTTTTATCATTCTGCCAATGTTTATTAAGCATTTTCAATGTTCCAAGTCCACTGTAAAGTGGTAAGAATATAGTGATGAATGTTCTCAGAAAAACTCATAAGAGAGGGGTTGAGATAGATATTTTCTAGTTCAATTCAGTATGACAAGTTCTGTGATAGATATGAGCTATGCTCATTGTCTCAGTCGGTTTTGTGTCGCCGTAAAGGAATACCTGAGGCTGGGTAATTTATATAGAAAAAAGTGTTTCTTTGGCTTGTGATTTTGATGGTTGGGAGGGCCAGGATTGGGCATCGCATTTGGTGAAGGTCTCAGGGTGCATCCACTCCTGGAGGAAGGTGAATGGGAGCAGTGTGTGCAGAAATCACACAAGGAAAGTGGGAACCAGTGGCCAGGTGCAAGGCTCTTTTCAACATGCGGTTCTGTTGGGCACTAAAGAGTGAGAGCTCAATCTCTTCTGAGGGAAGGCATCAATCTGTTAATGAGAGATTTGCTCTCCTGACTCAAATACCTCTCAATAGGCCTCACCTTCCAACACCCACACACTGGGGATCAAATTTCAGCATGAGATTAGGTGGGGACAAACAAACTGTATCCAAATTATAACACTCATATATGCATAGAAAATGCCAAAAATCAATTCTCATGAAGCCAGGGAGTGCTTCAGAGAGGAGGAAACACATTAATTTGCATTTGAAAAGATAAGAGCCTTTTGATTTCTCATTTGGAAGCCTATTCTTGCTGGCCAACAAAGGCTTGGAGAGTTGAGCTGCTATTAGAGAAGTTTCTCTTTAAATCTAAGGGGGAGGGAAATTTCAAAATTACTTTAGATGCAATTAGAAGTAATCAGCTTCATATCATAAATTTTTGATGCAATTGGTCCCTTCCTTTCTGGATTATTTTTTCTCTCATGTCCAGATGGTTCTCACAAACATATCAGAAGATGATGACAATTTTAATTTCTTTCACTCAAGCTCTGAATTTATCTAAATGGAAAGTGTAGAGAAGAGTATGATTCTTCAAGCCTAATAAGTATCACACTGATTAAATTATAAAATAAAGGTTTTTAAAATTCAAAATTAATGTGTAACTTTTATCTACATATATGAGATATTTGCAAAGATATTTTTATAGTTATAATCAAAACTTAATTGTATTAACATTTTATTTATTTATTTATTTTGATACAAAGTCTTGCTCTGTTGCCCAGGCCAAAGTGCAGTGGGTCAATCTCAGTTCTCTGCATCACCTCCCTGGCTCAAGCAATTCTCCTGCTTCACCCTCCTGAGTAGCTGGGATTACAGGCATGTGCCACCATGCTCAACTAATTTTTGTAGTTTTAGTAGAGACGGAAGAGTTTTGCCATGTTGGCCAGGCTGGTCTTGAACTCCAGTCCTCAAGTGATCCGCCCACCTTGGCCTCCCAAAGTACTGGAATTACAGGAGTGAGCTACTGCACCTGGCCTGTATTAACATTTTAGATGTACAGAATGATTTTTCAGTCCTAAAATTTTCCTAAGGAATTAAACACATCCATTCAAGGATGTGTTGACCTGTTGACCATTGATCATTGTTGAATAATGAAACTTTAGGGATACCAACTGGCACATTCAAGTGAAAATGTGCTACATTTTCCTGGGTAGTATTTCTTTTCTCTAACTGAGCTGCTGCGAGGCTCACATGGGGTGACAGTAAGGTAACTATAAAGGATGTACCTTGTTATGGATCAGGCAGCAGGTTAGCATATTGGCACATGTAACAACACATACATACAGCGAGATCAGAGAAAGAAAGTTTGTAAGAGTGCCTAAAACAGGGTGGCTTTCTAGTTTCTCAAATATACTTTCTGATGTAAACAAATCCAAAATAAAGTTAATAGCTAACATCAGAGAAAGTAGTTATTAATTCAGCAGTAGACCATTAAACAAACAGACCCCAGGCTTAGGGCAGACGGGATGCTTGGAGATGCGGGTGTGACAGACAAAGATAATGCCATGCTCAAAGCCTGGCCTCCCCGAAGTCATCTGACAGCGGGTGGATCCCAATGACCCTGTGCTCCTGAAGGGCAGAAATTCAATTAGGAACTCTCAGCTTTCAACTTTGAGGCTCAGGTTTGTGTATCAGTCGGTAGCTCCACTGCTGGAGGAAAAAAATTCTGCAGCAGTTATGAAATAGAGGCTAATAATAGGACAAGGGAGAGTGAAAAACATGAGGTTGGAAAGAATTGGCAGAAAAGATGAGCGATAAAGCATCCACTTTAAGTAAGGTCATAATTTTGCCACAGTTTGGGGTGTTCTCCTGCGCTAATTTATAGTCACAATCAGAGTCACATGGAAGCCTGATTTTCTTTGACAAGGTTTTATTTTCAGTGCACTAGAAAGCTCTTTCCTTTCTGCCTGGGTTAGTATATGTGAAATAAATAATGATTATTTTAATGATATTAAATAGTAGCTTTGATCTCTTCTCCATACAAGCTAACCAAAACATTATCTGGATGTAGGAAATGATTCGTTTGTGAACAAAGACTCTGTATCTATTGTAATGTTTCTGTTCATCTACCTGATTCTCCCACTAGGCTCTGAGTTCATCCTTGCTTCCAGAACCTACCACCTACTCAGTAAAGATAAAATGAGTCAATGAAAAATACCCTAAAAACCTACCACCCTCATTTTTAGAGGACGAAGTTGAGGCATTAAAGAGGAGACAGAAATGTTAATATCAGTCTTCTATTTCAAACCTCCTAAGCACGAGGCAGACGCTCACACACCCTTTCTACACTGCTTCATAACTGCCCACCTTGTGTTTGTGTTGAATATGCAAAGAAATGTATCCACATTTGATACACGACAAGAAGGAGGCTCCGGAGAGAAGGTAGCTTCCTCAAAGATGCCCACTGGTGGATAGGAGGACCGATTGCCCGTCTCAGTTCTGTCCAACTATAAAGCTCTTGATCCTCCAGTCTTGTCAAATTTGCGTTATTTTAAGAATCACCAAAGGCAATGGTTAAAAATATAGATTCTCAAGATCTTTCTCTGAGGATTCTAATTTAGGTATCAGCTGGGACCCAGTAATCATGCATTCCTTATTGAGACCAATTTGGGAAACAGTGAATAAGACTAATGTTTCTCAAACTCTAGTGAGTATATGAATCCTGTGGGGATCAACTGCAGGTTAAGGTGCAGTGGTAGGTCTGGGGCGGGGCCTGGGATTCTGTGTTTCCACCAAGGTTCCAAGTGATGCCTGTGCTGCGGATCCACAGCCCACACTTGCAGCAGTGAGGAACTAAGCCTTGCTGCTCAGTTCACAATAGGATCCTTATTCCCATCCCAGAGGTCCTTTCGTAATTCTGCCACTATTATACACCTTCCAGCTCTGTGCAGCTCAGCAATCATGCTAGGGCAAGCTTTCCTGCATACCCTTGAAAATATGTTTGTGAAGCTTATGGAAACCTCTGTTTATCTCTTCTAGTTACCCTACTAGTTCACATACCTACCAAATAAGAATCTCTAGTACCTGCAACACAACTTCATCCCATGTCCTTCTCATCCACGATAGTTTTATAAACCAACTGTTTCACAGATTTCTATTATAACAGGAGGATTTTATATATCACATTTGCTAATAGAAGGTTTGGGCTGGATAACTGTTATTTTTCCCAAACAGTAGAACTTTAAATTTTGGGGAAAAATGTTCTCTGCAACTTTCAGAGAAATGCATGAAGAAGCACTTGTTAGAGGTTGCCAGTCATCACACCTCTCCAGGACTCAGGTTCATCTAGGATAATTCATGGAAGGCTTTAAAAAAATTATTGATTTTTTTCAACTAGGAAAGTTGTAATGCATAAACATGATAAAATGTTAAGTGAATTTTACAATAGAACATGGACTTTTCAAAGTGACAATTCTTATTAGTGAAATCTGTTCTAAACCTCAGCTTTTTTGATTCCTAGCAGTGTGACCTTTGGTAATACCTTAGCTCCAGTGGACCTTAATTTTTTTGTTGTGAAATAGTGTGATTGAACATAATTCGTAAGTCTTCTCCAATTCTAAATTCAGGTGAAGAAACAGGGTGATCCTTAGCAATTTCATCTGCTTCAGTCTATGGGTTTATGGCATTTCTATCAAAGAAAAGTGGAGACATTTCAGAAAGAGCAAGTATTTCCTGAGAAAACACAGCTCTTCTGTGTTTTGAAGCACAAAAGATAAAATGCCAAATTAAGAAGAGTGTGACTGTCAGAGGAAAGGCAGCATGAAGAAAACCTGTTGGTCCTTCATGCCAATTCTTCTCAGACTGGCATGTCGATGTACTCACCTGGGTAGCTTTTAAAAATTCACATTCTGTTTCAGTAGGTCCGGGGTATAGCTGAAATTCTGCCTTTCTAACAAGGCTCGGGGTGCCAGGGGTGTCACTGAACATGGGCCTGGCTTTGTCTAGCAAAGCTTTACACCAGAGCTCTTATACCTTAACTGCAGAGTTGAACCATGCAGATTGAACATTCAGATGGCGAGGCCACATGCAGAGAAAAGAAATTTGGATCTCTGTAAGTGGGACTAAGGCATTTGTTTTTCAAAGCTGCCCAAGTGATTTCCATGGGCAGCCCAGGTTGAAAATCCTTGTTCCACCCTTCTGGCACAGGCCTCCACTGGGGCTTCCCAGGTCCTTGAAACTTTGGGTTTCATTTATTTGTGAACACCTGTATCACAGTGATAGAATACAAAATAGGTATTTTACCCTTACTTCACCATAACCAGTAGAGTGAAACCCATTGTGCCAAGAGATTATGCTGTTTATCTGGCAGGGTCTTTTATGTACTCAGAGAATTTTCCAGAGGTGGTCCTGATGAAGCCCACTTATTTTTTTTTTCTGCACCCCAAGCACCAGTGCTACCACTAACACCACTTGCGATGTATTTCCCCATGGCTACATTGGTCTCCATAATTGTCACCTTCAAGTTACCTGGTACTGAGCAGGTCACTGTACCCATGTTCAGTAAAGTTTTTCATGGCTGCATGTTTACAAGCTTTCTTTCTAATTGTCTTCCCCTTTTCCTTCTCATCCTAACTCTTTTCATTCTCCTTCTTCCTTCTATATGTGTTGATTGAGTACTCACTCTCTGTCTAGACTATTCTAGGTGCTTCATTGCAATCTGTACATGGACATAGTACTTCTCTTCTGCTTCTTTGGAATGGAAGACTAAAAGTGAAATTGCTTGGTCCAAGAACATGAATATGTTCATGGCTCTTGACCCAAACCCATCTTGCCTGCATTGAGTAAATTTCTATGTACATATTGAATATGTTTATGCTTGCACCTCCTTATTATTTAATGTCTATGTCTTTGATTAGTGTATATTCTTTATTAGGTTATATGATGAATTTAAATTTTATTTTTACTTTAATAGTGAATGTTTTAAAGGCAATGAGAAACCAATAAGGAGTATTAGGCAATCAAATAACCTACTCACTTTATGCATGTGTCATATATTTTCATCTTCAGAAGCTACCAGTTTATTCTCTGCATAGGCAGGGACAACAAGGATGCTTGCAGCAAATATTCTTTGACTTAACCAGAGCATCTTAGCTTTGCAAATAGGAGACACACATGCACCATGGTCCTGCAGGATAAAGGTAAGTAACCTGAAAGAGAAAGAGAAAGAGAGAGGGGTGTGTGTGTGTGTGCGTGTGTGCACGTGCACACATGTGTGAGTTCATCAGCCTGCCCGAGAAGGTATAATGTAATATAATACTCAAGTTCTGTGAGGGTAGAAACAAAGATGCTAAACCGCGTCCTTCTAAATTCAAAGTCAACAGGACTTTTCGAGAAGAGAAGTGACCTGATTGAGATCAATGGCAGGAAGAGCACAAAGGGGAGCTGTCCAGGAGACCAGGAAAGAGTCAAATGGTGACCCGGGCTTAAATCTAAACCTAGAGAACAACCATGCTGCTTCTGTATAGTCACATGGTGAAAGTGAATCAGTTTTTCCTGGCTTCCCTGCTTTGGGCTTTTGAGCATGTGTAATATAATCCCAGGCTCAGATTTCTGCAAATAAAACTTCCAAGTCAAGATGGATTGGGATTTTTGGATGAGTATCACTTTTCTCATTGGTGCTACCTTGTGGCAAATACTACAGTAACAACACTTGCTATAGTGTAGCCGATAGAATTTGGCCATCATTTCTTTTATTAGGCATTTGGACTAGAAAGTGAAAACAAATCTAATATTTGGATAATCAGTGAAGGGGAAATCTTCAGCTTTCAGTCACTAAGTGTAGGCAGAGGTTTTCGAACTCTCTTAAATTATTTACATAGAATTGCTTTGTTTGTTTTTTCTTATTTGTTCAGAGAGATCTGCATAGTTGTAGGGGAGAGAATGAATTGTAGGAGTTTCTACGTAAATGTTAAACCTCCTCCACACTCCCTGACATCATCCTGGAAGAATTATAGAGGGAAGCATTAAGATATGGAAAACATTCTGAGAAACTCCAGTGAAACACTTCTGTGGGAGATGGGAACTGTTGTGAAGAACTTGGAGTATGTGTGATTTGAAGCCTAGAGCAGGAGGCAGCTTGTGGGTCTCTGGAGCTCTGGCTCTAAGCCAGGAGAGACTAATTCACTTTCACCATGTGGTGATGCTGAAGCAGCTGGGTTGTTCTCCAAGCTGTAGATTTAAGCCTGGATCCCTGTAATGTAGGAAAAGAGCTGATGGAATTTTCTCTTGCTTCTCTACTTCTGTGGCCTGGTGTGCTGTATCACTCACACCAGGGAGGCTCAGGCTATAAGGATAAGGCCACCAGAAGATATGGGTAGTATTTGTGGATGGGGAGCAGAAGGCACATAGGTGGGGGCTAATTAGGCTCAGGTACCCATTTCCCCATCCTTCCTTGTCCAAATCCTGGTAAGTGGTGGACTGCACCCAAAGGAGTGGCTCTTCCTCTGGATGCTCCCCCTGGGAGATTGAACATGAAGCCTGGACCTACGAAACGGTTTGGTAGTGTGGAGAAGGGTTAACTGTGGCTTCCTGGCACCTGTGACTCTGACTTCAAGTTCATTCCATTTCTACTTTAACACCCCAGCTGGATATGCTGGTGCATGCCTGTAATCCCAGCTACTCAGGAGACTGAGACAGGAGAATTGCTTGAACCTGGGAGTTGGCAGACTGCAAGTCTAAGAAAGTCTAGCCATGGTCCCTTTTACATTTTCATTGCCTGAAAAACTAGCCAACACTGGGGGAAGCTTCACCGGCCCAAATAACGACAGAGGAGCAGCACTATTTCAAAAGGACATGAATTAGAGAAAATCTTTAGACCAAGAAGAGGAGACAGAGATCTGAAGAAGTGAGAATTGAAAGAGAGAATACTAAATAGATTTGAAGGAGATAATTCACAGTATTCATTTTTCAGTAAAGAAAGAAGGGGCCAGGCATAGTGTCTCACATTTGTAATCCCAGCACTTTGGGAGGCCGAGGCAGGCAGATCACTTGAGGTCAGGAGTTTGAGACCACCCTGGCCAACATGGTGAACCCCATCTCTACCTAAAATACAAAAAAAAAAAAAAAAAAAAAAAAAAAATAGCTGGATATGCTGGTGCATGCCTGTAATCCCAGCTACTCAGGAGACTGAGGCAGGAGAATTGCTTGAACCTGGGAGTTGGTAGGCAGACATTGCAGTGAGCTGAGATGGAGCCACTGCACCCCAGCTTGGGTGACAAAGTGATACTAAAAAAAAAAAAAAAAAAAGAGAGAGAAGGAAGGGCAAGAACAAAAAAGAACAGTCAAAAGAACTGCCAGATTTCCGATTTGGGCAGCTTGGCAATATCTTTGGAAACACAAATTAGAAAACCACATGGTAGCTGTAAGAATTGGAAAATCGGCCGGGAGCAGTGGCTCACACCTGTAATCCCAGCACTTTGGGAGGCCAAGGTGGGAGGATCACGAGGTCAAGAGATCGAGACCATCCTGGTCAACAAGGTGAAACCCCATCTCTACTAAAAATACAAAAAATTAGCTGGGCATGGTGGTGCACGCCTGTAGTCCCAGCTACTCGGGAGGCTGAGGCAGGAGAATTGCTTGAACCCAGGAGGCAGAGGTTGTGGCGAGCCAAGATTGTGCCATTGCACTCCAGCCTGGGTAACAAGAGCGAAACTCTGTCTCAAAAAAAAAAAAAAGAAAGGTAGGAAGATTCAACAAAATGAACAATAAAAAAAAGCCACAAATTCAACTATTTTTATAATATTTTCAGAAGCAATTTTATAATACTGAATATTAAATTGTGTGAAATAAAAGAGCAAAAGTTTTGTTGCCATTTCTCAGTCCTCCTCACCAAGACTTAATCACAGTTTATTGGATATTTATCCTGGGTTCTTTTTTTATGTCTAAAAAAAGACACGTTTTACTTAGTGTACATGTGTTTTACTTAGAGCTTTTTGCCTATGGCTTCCAGAATCTAATTCATTTCTTAAAGTGACTATGTTGCATTCCAAGAAATGCAATACACACTATTTCTAATCATTTTTCTATAGATAAGAAATTTATATATATACTTTGCAATTAAATAGTGCTATGGTAAAACTTTTAAAAATATGTATTACTTTTGATTTATTGTAACTTACTCAGCAAAAAAGGCAATTAAGTTCCAGTTAACCGGTATTTATAGATTCTATAACATGCCCAGAAACCTGCTAAGCACTACATATACAGCATCGTTGTGAAAGCTAAAGGAAGAGAGTATGTTAAGAAGGAAGGAGGGATTAGCAATGTCAAAAGCAGCAATCCAGTAGAAATACCCATGGAGTTAGCAAGAAGTCAATTGAGATATTAATAAGAACTATTTGAATTGTGCTATGTGGTAATATGGCAGACTTCAATTAGTTAAGATGTCAGAGAGATAGGAAAGAATAGAAATGAATGCAGATTTACACGAAAATGAATTACCTTCATATACCTATTTGACTGGAAGAACGTGATATTTTTGAGGGATTCTAGTAAAAGTGTACATTGGTATAACAACTCCAGAAAACAGTTTGTTATTACCACCAGTCACATTATGTATGTACCTATTCTATAACTAATCGCTTCCTCGCCCAGAGAAATTCTTATATTAACACTCCAGAAGATATGGACAAGAATTCCTAGAAGAAACATTTGTAATAACCCCTAATGGAAACAGCTAGATTTGCATTACTAGTAGAAGGGCAGGCAGATTACATTCATAGAGTGGAATGCATTCAGCAATGCTAATACCTACAGTTAACCACACGGATGAAACACAGCAGTCTAATAATATCTAATGCAAAAAGCAAGATTTGTAAGAAGATGCAATAGGATTTATGTTAGGCAAAGTTAAAATGCAAGCACATGAAATAAAATACTGTACAATTATGAACAGCGGCAAGGGAACAGTCATCAAAAAAGGCAGGATAATTGGTGTTTTGGGGGAAAGAAGACTCTATTAACTAAAGGTGCATAGAGGGCTCCTGAATCCAGCATGTTTCATTTTCTAACACAGCAGTTTTTGCATGTGGTGGTGGTGTTAATGATGATAATGATTAAAGATCTTTGAGAATGGTACATGTTGTAATGGAAAATGACAACATTACAGCGATAACAATAAGTAGCATCTATTGATCCTATTGTATTCTGGACACTATTCTAAATGCTTATTTAATCCTTGTAAAAATCCTTTAAGATAAACATTGCTATTATGCCCCATTTTGTAGTAGAAAAAGCTGAGACACAAAAAGGTTAAGTAATTTGTTCAAGACGCAGAGCACGAAGGCGATCAGCCTCCAGAGCTTAAATTCTCAACAATGTGTACAAAATTACCTCTGAAAGACTGAAAAACTATTTGATTGGTGCATTGATTTTTATATCTAGGTAACTTTGTAGTTGATATTTAATCTAATTGTGACATTTTTATTTTAATATACTTTTGTCATATTTTATTTTATCACTTATGCCTCACGGGTTGGGAGACTTTATCACACTAAATGAGACACTTTGAGAATAAGATGCTATAAACAATACTCTTGGAAAACAGGCATACACTGGGACTGTCCTGGACAAACTGGAACATATGGTCACCTTACATAGCAAGAAGGTGATAATGCAGGAAAGTCACTACAAAGGATTATTTCCTTTCACGTGTTAATGTGTTGCTTATCACGAGTTTGTGTGTGCTCGTGTGTGTGTATATGTACTTATGAACATTCTCTTTAGTTTGGTTTAAATTATATGTCCTCTGGAATGCCATTTCATATTGCTTTAATTAACTTTACTTTTAGGAGACTTTAGTTCCCAGTATAAGTTCTTTCTCTTTACTGTTATAATTTATCAAAATATAATTTGACAATTAAATTTTTAAAAAAATATGTGTTCTTGTTCTATAATTGTTTTATTTATATTACCCTTATAGAAATACAATTTCATTATGTTAATAGAGTGAACATTGAAAAGAAAAATTTGCAACCCATGGGATTGTTACAATTAATAGTTTTGCCTTCCAGTCTTGGCCAGAAATAATCAGCTTTATAATATTTCATTTTATCCTTCTCATATGTAGTATTTCTGTGTATTTATTCAAATGTTTGTATAATACTCCCTTTAGTAGCTTATAGATTTTTATGGACTCACTCAAATCCCTTCTTATTCTATCAAGAATCTTCTCATTGCTTAACTAGTATGTGATACTCCTGATATTTGTGTTTTATACTGATAAAGATAAGGCACAAATTTTTGTTTATTTATCTTTTATCTAATTACCTATGTACTAAACATTTGTGTTAGATAGAATTTGAATGCTGCAATATAAAAATAGTGCATCTTTGTTTCATAGACTTTTGTTAATTTTAAAAAATCTGGTTCTCACTTAGTATTTTATTGATCCAGCAGTCAAAACTAATATTAAATATAATAAAGCTTATTAAAGGTACCTTCATTGTGTATAAGACTGTAAAGTATTTATCCATACATTTTATACATAATATGTATGTATAAATATATTTTAGTAGGCATATATATATATATATATATATATATATATATATATTTCTGCAAAGTCTTTTTATCAAAACCTACCCAATGGAATGCTTTATTCTCATTAAGCTATTCATATGGTGTATTAAACTAATAGTTTTGCCCATATAGAAATATTCTTGTATTCATAGGATGAATTTAATCCTATTTCTTAATTGCAACCTCTAATAATGTACTTAACATTTTAATTTAATATTCATTAGTGAAATTGGCCTGGCCTAATTCTTATTAAAGCTTTATTACATTAGATATCAGTCAACATTTATTTCACAGAATACTTCAAAAAGGCCTTCATTTATTCCTTACATATTCTAGCAATTTGTGTAACAGTGGCATTAAAGTTTGTTTATATTTTAAATGAATATTCCAATAAGTGAATCTACCATATTTATTTTTCAGTAAATTTCTTTTAAACCTTCCCAATTCTTATCTCTATTAACATTTTTCTTTCCTATAATTCAGGACTACATTGTACATTTATATACTTTTTTTATAAAATCAAAATTTGTTTATATCTTCACTATTTTAAGTGTTTAAGGTTTTCCTTTCCCAAATGAGTGCATTTAATACTCTGTTACATATATTATCAGAATTTCTGTGAATTCATGCCTTAATTTATTTACTTATTAAGACAATTTATGTATTTCCTTTTCTTAATAAAACACATTTTCTTTATCATTGACTCATTTTTGTGTAATTTTTGGCTAAATTAGGTTACATGTTTTGTTTCCTTTTACTTTTTTAATAATAAAAGTACTTAACACCATGATTGTTTTTGTATATTGTGTATAATTGTTTGTTTGGTTATTTTATTTGATACAAATGTTACTATGTTATTATTTATTTTCTCCTTTACTAAATTGTTACTTGATAAAGAGATTAAAAATATAAAAGAGGGGATTACTATTTAAAATTATATCTCAAAGTTTATGTCAAAGCAATGTGAGATTATAATCTATAAGCATATAGATTGCATTATACATTTCTACAGCTAAATTTACTAATTTTAGAACAAGAGAAAATTTTCATAATAATTAAATGATAATTTTTCTAAATGTTTCATTAAAATTCAATGTTCATAAATACAAAATTCAAATTCTTCCTATTTATCCTTGTTAATTATGTTTCTTATTCTTTTATGTCTTTTTATTTTTACCAAGTGGATGTGTTTATGATAATTTGTCTTTTGTACATAAATATTTAAAAACAATTTTACTGCACCACTAAACATTAATCTACAATTCCTTTCAAATAAAACCTTTTTGACATAGTTAATTTGGAATATAATGTTATCACTTTTTAAACTGTCCTTATTAATTCACTTAGTACCTTAATCCCATTATATTAATATTGACAGGCTTATTTAATTTTATTCACATTTTAGTCATCTGATGTTTTTTCTTTATTTGAAAAATGTTTTTAGGTTGTTTGAGTTTTTCTTTATTTTTTTTTCCTAAATGTAAAACTTAAAACTGTAAAACGTTATATATTTTTTACATTTTCAACTTTTATTGTAAATTCAGGAGTACATGTGCAGGATGTTGCATAGGTAAAACTGTTACATAGGTAAAAATGTGCCAAATCTTTTCCAAAATATTTCTCGTAGTTTTCCTTCTTTACTGAGGTTGAATTAGATTAAGCATCATTAAAAACGGAGAGAATCTATACAAAGAATAAGAGGCAATATTTTATAGGTATGTATAAAAAAGTATATGAAATTGGGGAGTTTTGCTGTAAAGAGGGGATTGTTTCTATAGAGTTTAAACTGATGCGATTTTAGATACAATTACAGGATACAAATTTTGTTGAAAAATACTTAATAAGTTGTGTTTATAAAATGGGTTGTCCTACTGAAAATTGTAAAGGGGTAAGATGTGTAGTGAAAAAGAAAAATAAAGGCAAAAGCCAAACGTAATGTTTTAGATATTAAACGACATTTCTAATTTTCAAATTGTCTTAAAATTAGCATATATTCAGTTTTGCATTAGGAGTATTTGATTGTAAAACTGCTAAGTACAAAAGAAGGATATATATATATATATATATATATAGAGAGAGAGAGAGAGTAATACTACCAAGTAGTGATTCATTTGAAGAAAAAAAATCACATCAGTGAAATCATTTCTTCATGAAGCTTTTCCATCAAATATAAATTTGTATATAGTTTAAGCACATTTGTTTACTTTTATTCCTCATGACTTTATCCTCTCTAGTCTAGAATAAATATAATATGGGCATTTTGAAAAGGCCACATTTCTTTAAATGAAAATGAAAAAAGATTTATATGAAAATGAAAAAGTAACTGTGCAAACATTGAAACTTGAATTATCTAAAATTCTTAGTCATAAAAGTGTCCTTTGCCATTTGACTATATGTACCATTATTTGTAATATGATTCCTTATTAAAAATATTTTTTATTTAAGAACATAAATAATACAAATATTAACAATAGAATGGTGTAGGTTTATTTAAATATTTAACTGTTTATTGTGTATTTGTCAAAAATCATAAATGAGGATGAATTGAGCTGGAGAAGGAAATATTCAGCCTAGATCTCATTGTCGTCATAAGTTTCTAATTTTGGTTTAAATTAATGTACAGACAAGAGTCTTCATAGAAACATTTTCAACTCTTCTTATTTCTTTCTCATTTTCTCTAAAGAAATCTTATCAAACATTTAATCTCAAAGGTCACAAAAAAATATTATTGACTCATACTGAATATATTTTTACTACTTACCTTTGTACTCTGAAAGATCCACTTTTTCAAAGACATATTAAAAAATAACTACCCACTAATGCACCTTATCAAATTACTTCATTGAAGCTGTTCTAAACACAAGAGTTAATTCAGTCTTGGCAGGTCCTTCCTTCCTTCCTTCCTTCCTTCCTTCCTTCCTTCCTTCCTTCCTTCCTTCCCTCCTTCCCTCCTTCCTTCCTTCCTTCCTCCCTCCTTTCCTTCCCGCCTTCCTTCCTTCCTCCCTCCTTCTCTCCCTTCCCTCCTTCCCTCCTTCCCTCCTTCCCTCCCTCCCTCCCTCCCTCCCTCCCTCCTTCCTTCCTTCCTTCCTTCCTTCCTTCCTTCCTTCCTTCCTTCCTTCCTTCCTTCCTTTCTGTTCTTAGACTCACTGTGTTTCCCAGGCAACTCCACCTTCTGGATTTCCTCACTGCAACCTCCACCTCCTGGATTCAAGTGATTCTCCTGCCTCAGCCTCCAAAGTACCTGGGATTACAGGCACATACTACCACGCCCAGCTGATTTTTGTATTTTTAGTAGAGATGGGGTCTCACCATGTTGGCTAGGCTGGTCTCAAATTCCTGACCTCAAGTGATCTACCCACCTTGGCCTCCCAAAGTGCTGGGATTACAGGTGTAAGCCACCTCACCCAGCCTTAACAAGTTTTTCTAATACACCATGTCATATTTCATTTTTGGCAGTTATGTTACATGCTTTAGCTTTTTTTTCTTTTTTTTATAGAAAATGAAACTGGGAAATATAGAAATTAACATTCCAAATTAATAAAATAAAGATACCTTTTGAAATCAACATTACAGATAATGTCCAATAAATAGCTTTATACATATACACACACTCATACACATATATATGGATAGTTTCTGGACTTAAAATGGGTTCAAAAAAGTTTCCATTGTCTACCAGAACAATAGCTGGTCTTAGGGGGATGAAAACATGTATAGAGTCTGACTTTGTGAAGTCTTTGACATTAACAAGTATAATAACAGCAGCTCTCAATTGTGAAAGATAATTCTGTCAGAAATGCCGTGTGACAGGCCCATTAGAGCAGCTACTTGGGCCACTTATTGAACTGTGGCCTGTCTCCGACAAGTCAGATAAACCCTGGTTTGAATCTCCACTCAGTCAAAACTATAGCCAGTCACTTAACCACACTGATGTTCATTTTACTGTCTATGAAGTGAATTGAACATGCCTACCTCAATGAGTTTTTACGGGAATAAAACAAGAGTATAAACCCATCTGTCCACTAATGATATATTTTACCTTAAGTCACATTCTTTCTTCACTAATAGTGGTTAAGTTTTCTGGCTCTTACTGACCCATTTTCAAAAGGTCATCTCTGAAATGTTTGTCTCTATTTTCTTTAATAGCATTTCCCTATGTCACTGCTTAGGTGATATGATTTAGGAGAAAGCCATATTTTACTTGAGTTAAAGTCATGTTTGTGTTTTTTGGTGGGGGTTGGGAGGGCGATCGTTCTAAAATGATTTACTGACATTCTCTAGCATAAGCTTTTAGATAAAAGAGTATTCTTAGGAGGAAATTTCAATGACTCTTGAAGGAAAATTATATTCTTTAAAAATCATTTAGGGAAAATGCTCTTTACATAGGGGGCCTTTCTTATGCATCTTATTTGTCCATAACACTCCTAGTTTACACTTTACACCTACATAATTATTAATAGTGTCCATTTATTTTTAAAAATGTGTAGTTTGAATAAGGTGTATGAACCACCTAATTGCAGAAAGCTACTTGTCTTGACCTAGAGCTCAGCTAGCATCAAGGGTTTAGGGGACAAAAAAGGGTAATTCTCTAGGAAATGAAAAGAGGAATTTGTCTACTGAGCTGCAGAAGAGGAGTGGTAAATGGACTAATTTTGCATTCAGGTTGTAATTGGACAAAACAGAGTGTGATCAATAATTCAAGTACATAGTGTCAGAAGACAGCATGGTTAAGTGAACCTGTAGACACTGGTACAATATACGGACAGCTCTGATGTGGCCGGGGCTGTGGAATTCAGTTTAGTGGAATGAGGGTTGGGAAGAGTGGTAAAGATGACGTGGTAACGATGTGGGTGGATTGGGCCCTGGCTTCCGGATTACAAATGTACTTTTGGAAAAACAAGATTTTGAATAGTGTGGGTGTCTATGTAATTACTAAACAAGGGCATTTTTTAGCTTTTGGCTCAAGTGACAAAGATTTTCCCTTCAAAAGCATTTGCCAGATTGAAATCTAAACATAAACGTATGACAACATTGCTACCAGTAGCTAATTCAGTGATTCAACATGTCTGTTTATCAAACACTTGAGAGCACTTTTAAAGAGGCCTGGTTTGGTACGAGGTAGCGTTTTGTGTGGCTGCTTTTAAAGCCTTTCCATCTGAGAAGGAATATGCTGCTTTTTATATCATCTTGCCAGAAAGGAAGGCCTGGAACAGAAAGAACACAAAAAAGGTATAAGGGGTTAAGGGAGCCTGGAAAAACCTTTGAAAAGCAAATTATCATTTTGAAATACTCTTTAAATGTCAGCAAAGAGTCAACAGGCAATGTGTTAGCTGGGCACATGGCCACCCTGCTGTAAGCCACATTTCCTGTCCTCTTTTGCAACTTAGTGAAGCTATGTGGCCAAACTAGAGCCAAGGGAACATAAGTAGGAGTAATATATGTAATTTGGGGGAAATTTCCACATAAAATAAAAGCTCTTTGCCTTGGAATCCCTTTGTCTTCCCCCTTCCCATGAGGTCACAGGAATGACTATGACCCACCTTCCAATCATGAAGTTGAGGATAATGCCCAAGGGGATAAATGTTTGGCAAAAAAAAAAAATGGGTCCACACACCAATACAGATTTAAAGACTGTTATGTATGGAAGAAATATCTTTTGTCTTTTTTTTTTTAGTCACTCCACTTGGGAGTCTCTATATTACAGCAATTGAAATTGGCCGTAGAGAATATACACCCTTTCTAGTACCTACAAGTCTTCTGCAAAAGCAGCCATACAATCTTCAGATTGTGACCAAGTTGCTTTTAAAATTCTCATCCAGGTTGTCTCTTTTTTCTCTCTTTCTGTTGTAACAATTCTCATCAATAGTGCTGCCAACAAAGTTGAATCCTTTTTCAAGCACATGCAAAAAAAAAAAAAAAAAAGACAGAAACGACACTAGGAAAAGCATTAGAATTGCCCCATGTGAATTCCACTGACATTTCTAAGCCAATACATTTAAAAGATTAAATGAAAATATCCCATCTACTGTTATCACACTCTGCTGTCTTCACCAATGTGAACTGAGAATAAGAGATGGCAGCTTTTCAATGTATTGCCTAGATTCCTCTGGCTTGTAGTGCTCCCATCATTTCTATTTCCTACCACGCTTCTGTGATAAAGCGAGAAATAATATGCCAAAATGCCACTAGCATTCAATACAGGATATGCTGTCCTCTACAATTAGCATATTTTTTTCTGATAGACCAAGTGTTTAGGATGCAATGATTTATAGGTCCAGGAAATATACAGACAGTTGCTTGGATGAAAGAAGGGTATGTTGGAAGTTGACTTTGTGTACTAATAAATGCCAAAAGGTACATTAGGTTAAGGAAATTATCTATGGAGGAGTCTGGTAATAAATTTCTGTTGCATTTTCTGAGTCGAATTGCTTATGTGTCTATATAAATTGCTAAGCAGAAAATCGGCTAAGAGCATTAAAACTTTAGTTAACTCTATTTCCTTGGGTCTATATAGTTTTAAACTTATTTAGGACAATAGCCCATTTGTTTTATAAATCACAGTGTTCATTGCAATATCTTTCAAGCTGAAAGCACTAAATCACTTTATATTACTGAGACCTGGAAGAATGTAGCATTATAGCTTGGCTGGCAGAACATGTATCAGTGAGATATTGATCTAACCAGGAAAAAGCAAAGCTGTGCTGAATGGACTCCACACTGCGAGGAGTGTTATCTGCAGGCTGCAGTGTTTTTTCAAATCCCATATTGCTGGAGGTGAGGTCATATATATATATATTGCAGGCTTCATATAATTTTAGTGATAGTTATGGCCATTTTATTAATCTAAAAGATTAGGAAAGTTGTTAGTTGAAGAATGTCTGCAGATAATTTGACATGAGTAGCTCACTTTTCTGCAGGAATGGGTTAAAATGGAATGTGTATCAAATGCAGCCATACTTCTTAAGTATGCCTTGTCAGTAGTTCAAACCCTGTTTCATGGAACGCCACTGGACCCTTTGGCAATTCGAAGTATCAACACTAAGTCAAAGGTGTAGCTGTCAGTAGCATGGACATATTGTGTAGCCGCTCTAAATAGTGTTTCCTAGAAGACCAATTCTTGAGCTAGTGTTTCCTAGTGTTTCAGAAGTAAAGAAATTGAAACAGCAGTAAGACCTGAGTGTTAATTGGATTATGCTGAGATTAGGATACTGTGTGACTCTGATTTCTCATCTCACTTTCAAAGACCCAGGTGGCAGGTGCATCCTGTAATTTGCATGAGGTCCAGGAAAGAGTCCTGTGGGAAACACTCCGATATCTGCCTACACTCAGCATTTAGGCTGTTCCAATATGACTGATTGACATGGACTGATTGACAGAAATAAAGAAAGTCCTGGAAAGAGAACAATAGAAGTCATTGTCAGGAGGGAAATCATGTACCAAAGGTTGAAAGAAATACTGTAAGGAAGTTAGGAATCGGTCATGCTGAGGACAAGGAAGTAGAGAGCTATGTTTGAACCAGTCTTCATCCTGTGCATGTGCTATTTGGAAAAATAAACCAGAATAATCATATCACCAGGAACATAAGCAAGTCAGCTCTTTGATTCCCTCCTACTGCCAAGAGTAGAGCTCTAGAGGAGCAGCATATGTGTGGCAACTAGACCTCTGCTCCTGGCATAGATGTGGGCCCCGGTCAGTTCTCATAAGTGCCTATTTAAAAGAATAATGGAATGGTCATCAGCAAGCTCCTGTTAGGGGTCCACTTACTGTGCTTCTGGTACCTGCCCACTCTATGATAATTCATATTTCGAACTGTTTTATTTCCTTTATTGTATCCAGAGAGTATTTTGTGGGGTCAGAGATTCTTCCATGTGCCTGCCAAGTGATTACTCACTTTTTTATGCTGATAGCCTATGTATAATTGTATCCTATGTATAATTGTATCCTAGGTATAATTGCACCTACAAGCTCCCATCCAAATCCTAATGCATTGTAAAGGCATTGCTATTTAGTTTGTCTTGTCTCCAGTTGTGTCTCTGAGCCTAGGTCCCCCTCCATAAGACTAAGCTATTTCTTCAACATGCTGGCAGACACAGAGAGCCAACAGGAAGTCTAAACAGAGCATTTCCCTTTGGGTTGAGCATGAGGGGGCTTCTTCTTCCTCTCTCATGTCACACTCTGCTTGGCATGCTCTCAATCCTCAAAGGAACAGATGCAGGAGCACATTTACAAAGCAGGACTACGATGAGCAGGCACCCACGAGGCTTGAGATGTGCCCACCCTCCTCCCTAGGCAGGCTGCCAAAGCAAAGCCCCCTCGTATATTAGCTTGAGCAGATAATGGGTAGACACAGGAGGTACAAATCAGGAAGCAAACTCCCTGTGGGCCTGATTCCCATTTAGAGGGTGAGACATCCACAGTCTGGGATAGTGAGAAATTTATGGAATGGGCTCTTTTTTCCATTTCTACTCTCTTCTTTGCTGTGGTTCCTCAAACATGATTTGGTGAGCAGAGCTAGGGAAAAGCAACAGAGCCTCTGAAATGCCATTTGGCTAAAACACTCATACAATATTCTATTTTTATTTAATTTTCATATCAGCAGTATTTTATAAAAACCTTTAGTAAAATGCAGAGAATATCTAATTTTAGAATGACAGCTCTCAAACCATTCATTACAACTTGACTTTAATTAATGTGGTTTGTCATAATTAATAGGTTATTTTGACTTTCCACAGTAGCCTTCATTAGTGGTAGATGAGGGCCTGAGGTCTCCTCTCCCACAGCCTTGCAGCTGCCAGGTGTTAGAATACAATGGAAATAAGTCTTAGCTTGAACTCTTCATTGCTGCTGTGGAATGAATTACCAGTCTCAATTCATCCCTTCCCAGTAGTATTAAGAACAACCTAGCCATGCTTCATAGTGGGTCCATGATTTCCCCAATTTTTGACTCAGTGTTCAGATGTATAACTTGCTTTGGTCAATGGGAAATACTGCAGTAGAGGCCTGAAATGGGCTCATGAATTGGAATTGCTTTCTCAACTTTTGTCACCACCAAGAGGAGAACATATTCCAGATAGCTGCTGCCGCTTCAGTGAAATGAGACCCTCAAAGTACAACCCATAAGTGCAAGATCAGCTGAAACTCAACTACCCCACAGTTCCAGAAAGCATGGGAAATATGGTGTAGGTCACTGATATATCAAGCTTGTTGCAGATTTTTGAGGTAATAGCTTACTAGTGCACATATATACCAATGCATACCAGCAAGTAAGCACACAGAAAATTATGCAACCAATTATTTTAGGCATTCCATCAAGCACATTGCAGATGGGAAAATATAAACAGGGCAGGATTCTGCTTACCTGATTGGAATTCAGGGATAGATCCCTCCCTTATTAGACTGTTCAGATGTCAGGTACACACAGCTTGGGATCATACCTTAATACTAGTTGTGTAAATCCATAATAAGTAATATGGACTTAGAGTTCACCTGATCTAGGCTGAAGTGTTTTAAAATAAGTTACAGACAATATGACAATATGGCATTGTCTATGTATGTATGTATGTATGTATCTATCTATCTATCATCTATCTGCCTTATCTATCATCTAACCATCCATACATCATTCATCCATCCATTTATCCATTTATCTATCCATCCATCCGTCCATCCACCCACCCACCCACCCACCCACCCACCCATTCATCTATCTATCCACCCATCCATCCATTAATGAATGCAGGCACTGTTGCTTTCCATAGTCATGTGGAAATGTAAACATGACTAATTAAAGTTCGAGTCAGTGCAATGTGATTTTACTAATAAATAGGATAAATTATTATTGCCGCATGATCTTTAAACATTTTTGTCAAAACATTGAAAATGTTCTTACCTTTAGATATAGAGAAATGAAAAAATACAAAGGCTAACATTTATTTAGGACAATGTAATTTAAGATACTAGAAACATTAAGAATTTAAGCATTTTATTTCTTTATTAAAATCTTTTCAGGAGCATTTTGAACAGGGCTTGACTTTTTCTCCTAGTAATATAGTTTATAGTGTAGAGGGAATGTGTTTTTTAAGCCTTGGCAAATTGCCATACTCGTTTCAAAGACTGGATGAGTTTCCAATATCTTATCCTTTTGAGATCTTCATGGTGTAAAATATCCCCAAGAGTTCTTTTGATGTGAAGATATTTTTGCTGTCCTCCCTTGCTGCCTCTGGAACCCTTTTTTTTATCTTCCTTGTCACTACCACTTTCCATATTTATATCAATAACTTTGCCTTTACTGAGTTCCTCTAGCTGCATGATGGAGGCTCCCAAATGTCAGAAGTGCCAATATTACCAAGGTCATCTGTTGCTCCTATAATTTCATTTACTTTTAATTCAAATTCTACTTCCAGCTTTATTACTCTTTGTTTCTTTGTTGTTCTTTCTTTATTGACCAGATCACTTTTTCAAACATCCATTTGGTAAATAAGTTTATCCCTGGGGGAGAAGCGGGCAATACTTGCCCGCTTCAACAAATGTAAGGAGGGGGCAAGCTTCATACTTGCCGTTAGTCATCAATAAATATATGCACAGTGACCAATCGCTGACTGACTTACAAAGAAGTGATGTGATTGGTCATTGGTCATCAAGTCTGTTATTTGCATAGTGATTTGTTGACTGAAGGTAATGGAGTAACTTAAATTTGAACTGTGTTGTTGGGTGACTGGTGTTATTTAATTAAACTGTGCTCAGTGAAGATTGACCAAATTTCTTTCTCTCTCTCTCTCTCTCTCTCTGTGTGTGTGTGTGTGTGTGTGTTTGTGTACATATGGTTAAACTATGGATTTCTAAGCCTTTTTCCTATAAAGGTAATAGCAATGCTTTGTAGCTGCTGGATATAGTCACTTGAATAATTTGCTGTTAACCCCTTAGGATCTTTACAGGGCCTCTGTTTTCCAAATCACAGACCCCATAACTTTTCTCATTCTTGTCTCTCCGTGAGTCTCCCGTGTCAGAAGATCTGCCTCTCCTATGAGCTTTGTGCCTTCCTGTTCTATCTGTCATCCTTCTCCCCAACTTGGGGCAATTGGTGTCTCTCTGGGTGTTTTCAGATAGTAATTTGCCCATCCTAGAAGGAGATGGTCTGAATTTGCCTTCTTACTTTTCTTAGGGTGTCTATTCTCGCAAATCTCTAGACTCCTAAGACTGTTGCCTCCAAACCCTGGATCTCCTACTGCTATTAATATTTAATCTGGTTTGCCACACCTCATGTCTGGTTTGGAATGCTCATTGGGAAGAAAAAGGTGCTCCCAAAATTATGTGGATAATCTTGAAGTTGAATCATTATTTAGAATACAAAATGTATTCATTAAAAAGCAAACTCATTTTGTAAGGAAAGGAAACATTTACATTTCATAGTGAGCACACAGTTCCAATGTCTTGCTTTGTCTAAGCATGAAATAAAATTGAAGACAGTGAGCCAATTAGGAAGAAACGATCTGAATATGTATCATTGTGACAATATTCACTCATGACACTTTCTGCTTATCCTATTCAGTATCTTTTAGACATTTATAATCTAGAGTCAGTGCAAAAGCCACTGGCCAGCTTCTAAATGCCAGGATTTTAAATGCCTGTCAAAAACGAGTTCCTTACCTTATTTTTTACAAGGACACTTTGTAATGCAAAAGGGCAAGACACCATACTCTCCCAGGAAATATGTGGTAAGGAGGCTAAACCAATATTTTTTTCTTTTTAAGGTAGATAACATTCCTCTTCTCAAAGAAAAAGAGTAACTGTTGTCTCCTCCAAACTATCTTTCAGACATTTAATGAGAACCATCTTATCCCGGAGAGTAAAAGGCAAATACCAGCCGCCTCCTGAGAGGGGCAAAGAAAGGTCAAGAAAGACCTCCTGCTGCTGGCTTTGGAGGCACCTGCTGTTTTTCTCACCCCCAAAGGGCAGTCTGTCTTTGAGCACTTACAGTGTAGAGCAATGAGAGTAGCCTAGTTCTGGCTTGTCAATCACTAGGCTAGATTCTCTCTGAAACTCTCCTCTAGGCAATGGCATGTCATCTATGCAGCAGTCAGAGTTTCAGACACCCAGGGCTTGGACTAGGCTTGCAGGGCTGGTTGGATTGGCCCCTGGGCCTTAGAACTAACAGAATCAAGGGAGGTGGGAAAGCCAAGGCCAGATTCAGCAGCAATAGTCCTGTGAAAGAGTTAGACTATGGAGAGAGAAACCAGATCGTAATGACCACTGCTATGATGAATGACAGGGTAATTTTTTTCTTCTTAAATTTGTTCTGGACATACCAAAAAGAAGGGAATGACACCAACTCAAACCCAGGGCACATGTAAATAAATACAAGTATAATACAAAGCGTCTTTCTTAAAATGTCAGAGGAAAATATAGCTATTCTGAAACTCAACAGTAGAAACTGTTGTATTTCTTATACTAAGAGTAGCAATCGGCAAGTGTCTTAGTTCAAGCTGCTATCTCATAATATCACATATCGGGTAGTTTATGAACAATAGAAATTCCTTTCTCACAATTCTAAAGAGTGGATGCCTGAGATCAGGATGCCTGCATGGTGTAGTTCTGGTGAGGGTCCTCCTCCAGGGTGTGGTCTGCCAATTTCTGGTTGTGTCTTCATGGGTCAGAAAGATAAAAGTCTAGTTCCAGTCTTCTTAAAAGGACACTAATCCTGTCATGAGGGGTTCACCCACAAAAGCTCCACTTCTTAGTACCATCTAATTGGGGGTTAAAGTTTCAACATATTAATTTTGGCAGGGACACAAATATGCAATTCCTAACAGCAAGGCATTGAGACTGGAGATTTATATAAGCCCAAGGAGAATAAAGGACAAGTCATCAATATGGCTATTGACACATAAGCATTTGCTCATTGTTTCTTCTATTTAATTTACCATTTGGAAATATACAAATTTATCTGCAAAAATAGGATTATGGAGACATCTAAAACTCATTTGATGTATTTCTATGCCTTTCAACAAATACCTGCTCTCCAAAAGGCTTTCAAATTGATGTCTGCCCTTAAGGAAGAGTGGATGCGAGAAGATAACAAACAGTGAGCAAACACCATATCTGATAGTTTATAGATGTTAAATAACTTAATAGCTAGAAAACGAAAGCAAAGCATAGATAACATATATAATTATCCTAATTTTAGAGATGCAGTTCAGAGAATTTAAGTCATAAAACTCTCTAATAATAAACAGCATTGTCGGTAATGTTAGTAATAAAAACTAAAAATGCTACCATTTATCAAGCACACACCATGAGTCAGGGCCTGGGCTAAGCGCTAGATGTATATCCTCCCAGCATCCCTGTATGTTGGCTACTATTATTTGAATTGTATAGGTGAGAATATAAATGGTTCCTAAGAACTGTGCTTCTCAAAATTTAATCTGCCTACAATAAACTAATGATTTTGTTAAAACGCAGCTTCAGAATCACTAGGTCTAGGTGGAAACCGGGGTTCTCTGTTTTTAACAAACTTCAAGTGACACAGATGCTGCTGATCCATGGACCAAACAGAAGAGCTGGAGTTGAGAGTTAAAATAACTTGGTCAAGTACATGAGATTAATTCTTTTTTTTTTTTGAGATAGAGCCTCGCTTTGTTGCCCAGTCTGGAGTGCAGTGGTGTGATCATAGTTCACTGCAGCCTCAAACTTCTGTGGAGCTCAAGTGATCCTGATCCTCCCTCCTCAGCCTCCTGAGTAGCTGGGACAATAGGTGGTTCACATGGTGAACCACCATGCCTGACTACTTTTTTTTTAAATTTTATTTGTAATAGAGAGAAAGTCTTACTGTGTTGCCCAAGCTGAACTGAAACTGCTGAGCTCAAACCATCCTTCTGCCTCAGACTCCCAAAGTGCTGGAACTGCTGGCACAAGGCACCATGCCTGGCCCATATTGACTTTCAGTGAAGAAAAGATCAAACTGTTATTTCTTTATTTCAAAACTCGAAGTGCCTCTTGCCATCCTGTGCTATCTCTTCCTTAGGTTTAGCAGTTCAGCTTAGTGGGGAGAATGAGATGTGCACAAGATGACTATGAGATCCAGTACTAATTGCAGCACATTCTCAGACAGAGGCAAAGACGAATTCCACCACCATCTCTGCCACTAAATGCTTCCTGGGATGCAGAATACCTATGAGTAATTCCAACTGGGTAAATCAAGATGATTCCCAAAAAGAGTTGTCATGTAAGCTAAACCTAGAAGACTGAAGAAGATTTTACACACAAACACATGAGAATGTGTATGTGTGTATTTATATATGTTATATTGTATACCTACACAATACAAATCTATAATATACAAAATTTGTACACATACACATTTATATGGGTGTGTATATATAATATATGTATATATGTATATGAATACGTATGTGTATATTCATACATTACATATAGACACACACACACATATTTTAATATATATCTTCTGCTTCTAGATAAAGAGTACTATGCACAGATTCCATACAGGATCAAAGGACACTCTGATATTTTGATTGCGCTTTGGTTCTACAGATCACAGAGATCACACTATTTTCTCATCCCTTCTCTTACATGAGGAGCACACCAATACAGGACACTTAATGTAGATTATTGATTTGCTTTCAGGATGTTTTTATATGGATTAGTAGACGGTTTCCTAATAGGGGCCATGGAATACTTGATCTTGGAATACCTAGAGCCCTAAATCTTGTCAATTAAAAAAATTATTTGATATTATTTCAATTTTATTTGAATTAAATTGCTTTTGATATTTACTTTTAGTAATTCAACCTCATTTTCTCAAGATTTATAAATTTTTTATTTGGCATTAATTTGGAAAATCAGATATCTGAATCAATTTAAGGTCATAGGAAATAAAAATACAAGAACACCTAGAAGTTTGTAAGATGATGTTCTGTGTATTGGCTTTACTCAGTTAATTAAAACAAAATGTATGTGCAATAAAATTAATATAAAACTCAAGTGATACTGAGGAATATCAGAAAGTAAGTAATCAAATTAGGTTTTTATAATGAAACATTATTATTAAACTATGATTTTATTTGTTTATGTTGACATTTTCTAAGAAAAATCTTTAGAAAGAAAGCATTTGAATCTTCTGATTATAAATATTTAGCCTCTCATGTTCTCATTAGATATTAGGAGGTATATTGCATGTCTATATTGAAGAAGCCATTGAGAGGCTATACATTAATTGAGAAAACTGTTCATTAAGAATAAATAGTCAAAGAAATAAGGGTGCTGGTTGTTATTATTCCCAAATGGAATATTACTTCTATTAACCACAGTATTCAGCCTAAATTTTCTGAAATTTCAGGCCAAAAAGAAAGTTATATTTAGAACTGTGCCTAGTTAGTAATCAGAAGGTTGAGTTTGGGGGAAAAACAAGCTTTCCTCCTTTTTTAACAGAAGTGGTCTTATTTGGGGTTGGTTTACTTGGTTTGTTTGGGGTTTATTTTCAGCTGCTGTTCAAGCAGGCACCACAGGTACAGATTGATCCATCCGGTATAACAGGTGAGATGGTATGACCTTATAACTTTAGCCATATTTACTATGTGAGAATATTTTTACTCATTTCTTTCTTTCTTCAGCTTCCCTTTGACAGCCTGTGAATTTGTGCAGTGAATTCTTTCATTATCACTAACCTGAATGTTATTACAATATCCTTGTTTACCTACATTTTAAAAGAAATCCATAAAACTTTTAGTCATTATTTGGCATTCAGAATTAGATTCGAATATATCTATGTGGGTGCCTGTGCATGTGTGAGTGTGTGTACCTGCTAGTAAAGACACTGAAGACATCATGGCAGCAAAAATTGATCGCTATGTTTTTGGAGTTGCTCCCAAGCTATTTTCTGTGATATCCTGTCTCTCATTTTTTCATTTGATTTTGACAGAAATGACAGCTGAAACGTATCTCAATAATTGAGTTTTTAACGTTTCAAAAAAAGATAGCTAACTCAAAGCAGCTGTTGTTCATATCTGTTGTAATTTAAAGGAATCTATGCGATCTTTGTAAAAATAACCTTCCTAGGTCGAGGTCAAGAACGAATAATATACAACCACAGGAAAACCATGACATGCCTTCTTTTCTGAAACACATGAAGACACAAGGAAGCCTTCATGCTAGGTAATTATTTTCAGAGCAGTTTCTATGGGACTTCATAAAACCATTGACTTAATGATGAAATATTGACTCTATTTTCTCAGTGAACACTCTATTCATTTGAGCGTCCCATCATTCAAACCTTGCAAATCCTTTCACAGTCTTTTTGGGAATAGGGTCCAGATTGTTATCAGCATCTTGTCTTCAGCAGCAAAAAGTACACACTCTTCCCCTACTCAGAAAAACTGCCCTTTAGCCAACATTTTATGTCATTTAATTATTTGCAAGATTCATTAATTGGCAACAGCCCTTCCAGATTCTCATTAGAATTAACAAAACTCCACTCTAATTTATAGATTGTGTGTCATTCTTCTGCCTCGGCTTGAAAAGGGCATACATATTTCAAAATCACTTTTGAATCTTGAAATTTAAACATTTTCCCCAATGACATCTATTTTAATGAACATGATTTAAAACATGAGCTCTTGATATAAAATAAAGATAGTTTGAAAGAAAAATATCAGCCTCTAAGTTTTCATATAGTTCTTGCCCCTGGGGATATTTCTAGAACTGAAAACACTTAAGAGGATGAAGAATTCTTTGTAAAGTGCTTGTTTCTTCTTATTTATAAATAGAGGGCAATGGCAGACAGAGGTGTGAACTGTCCCTTATGAGACCTGGCTTCTGGGCTCATTTCTATATCTTATCAATAATATGACTTTGGATATGCAATGCCAACTCTCAAGGTCTTAGTTTTCCCATCTGTCATATGGGAAAACCCTCAATCTCAACAAACTGGTGGGGGTGGTGGTGGTGAAAACTGGACTAATACATGAAAAACAGTTTTTATGCCTTGAATTATTTATGGAATTTTGTAACCTGAGGTTTGCTGACCTAAGTTGTGACGTTAAAGGTTTAGATGTAGGAATTATACTAACTTCTAGTATATGAGCTCTGCTATTTACGCTTAAGCCTGTTTGCTTTCTGACATTTTAGGTTTTTATTCTTCCTATTTATTATGATTAGGGAGAAGGCATTCAAATGTTAGTATAAATGGTTAGTCTGAGTACAGAATAGGAAGACTCACAAACCTGTGAAAAGGCTGCACTGCTCACTCCTTCGGGAGGATTTTCTTGGTATTCTTTGTACTGCAAAGTGTGGCATGGTACTGTGCCACCCCACAGGGACCTTAGTAAGAGGCCAGGGTAGGATGCAGCTGTTCAGGGTCTAGTCTCTGCTGGGACCATGAGGTCCTAATTTAATCTCACCTAATGTCTCATTGCTTTTATTATCCAGTTCATCTGAGTGCCAGTACATCTGAGGCACAGTCTTGCCAAAGTTACCTGAGTAAATAGAGAAGCTGCAATTTGGAAGTACACTTTCTTACTTCCAATCCTGCTATCTCAGTCATTATATTGTACGTTATTTGCTGAATGCATGATTGACTGAATGAATGAAGGATGAATGGGTAATAGAGAGATATTTTATTACATAAAAGTGTTCCTAAGTTAGGAGAAAATATTTCTGAGATAGTTATTTCTGGAATTAGTCATTTTCAAAGTTAGGATGCCACATGTCAAAACTGAAGTCTATTACAGTTAATTTTATGGGGTCTAGGTTAATGTGCTATAACGAACATGATTGTAAACAGAAAAGACACCCTTTTCTGCATTAAATGCCACTAGCTGGTCTGAGAGCACCTTGTAACTATGGCATACCCTTCATTTTTCCATTTGTTCCCTGTCGGCGTGGAGCACAGGTTCTGGTACAGAGAGGATGCTTACAAAGACTTGCTGAGGATGAGTGGATTAAATCTTTCTCTCATCCAACAAATACTGCTTAAGTCTCTGCTGCGCTGAGTTAAGAGCTGGGTCTTGAGTGGTGAGAGAATGATCTGCAGTTTCTGTTCTGATGAATATTTGGAACAAATGAAGGAGTGTTCCAAAGAAAATTGGGATGGCGTGTGGTTGAAGACAATGGGAGTAATAAGCAAAGTGGAAAAGACCTCAGAAAAGTGGTTAAAGGGGGCCTCTCTTGGCAAGTCACATACTGTATTAGATATGTGAAGGTGATATTTGAAGGAAGAGAGTAAACTGGAAGGATGTGTGCATGCCAGAAGCAAGTGCATCTCAGGGAGAGCAGCTCATGCAAAGGCCCTTTGCTGAGAGTGACATGCTTTGCTTGAAAACCTCATGAATGGCCATGGTGCCTGGAACAAAGTGACTGAGGGATAAATAGGAAGAGATCATGTGTTAAAGGCATGAGAGAGATTGTTCATGGAAGTACCTTTTCTGTCTTTGGAATGATCTCGGTCTTTTTTTTTTTTTTCTTTATCACAGAGTCTCACTCTGTAGCCCAGGCTAGAATGCAGTGGCATGATCTTAGCTCACTGCAACCTCCACCTCCCAGGTTCAAATGATTCTCATGCCTCAACCTCCTGAATAACTGGGACTACAGGTGTGCACCATCATACCTGGCTAATCTTTGTATTTTTAGTAGAGGCAGAATTTTGCCATGTTGGCCGGGCTGGTCTTGAGCTCCTGAACTCAGGTGATCCACCTGCCTCAGTCTCCTAAAGTGCTCTGATTACAGGCGTGAGTCAGTGAGCCTGAACTGGAATGATCTCAGTCTTATTGCTTAGAAAAATTATTAAAATATTTTGCAAATGAGTGGACCCTGAGTAGACTGGCAATTTAACTTACAGAGCTAGATTTGAGGAAGTTTTTCTCTCAGATTTGCATTGATTTGCTTGAATCCTTTTGTTTTTCTATTTTGTCCAACCATTAGTTCTGGAATATGGTACATTAAAAACAATTTGCATTGCTCCATTGCTGCTAATATCAAGGTCAATGTTTTCAAAAGGCTTGGAGATGGAAGGTCAAGGTGATGCCTCACACAGCATCAGTAATTTAGGACACCGTGCCACAGAGTTAAAGTGATTGCTAAGCGGGAAGAATGTGTGAACAATTCAATATAAAGGGGGCTGGATGACTTAGTGTTAAGCCTACTTTAATTTTCTACATAGCAATTATATTGCTGATTCACATAGGAAAGTATTAGGAGTTTGGGATAATTGCAGATGAGGACACAACTTTTCCATTGTTCATGGGACATACCTAAATCCTCTGATAAGTTAATCATAGAACTTACAGGAAACAATTTAAAGAGCCACAACAACAATACCTCATCTCTACAGCACATTGTTGCCTTCAGAGCACTTTCAGGTTTGCCATTAGACAAACCAGTGAGGGAGAAAGAGACTGGCCTGGGAAGATTAAACGAGCCTGGTCTCACTGCATGTTTATGAAAATGCAGGTCTTGTGTTAATCATATCTTCTTCAGTTGCTTCTGAATTCTACCTCAAGAGCTCAGACTCTTCCAGGTTTCTCACCTTGCCTTGCAATTCTGCCTCAAGAGCTCAGACTCTTAAAGGTTTCACACCTTGCCGCCTTGCACTAAGTGCTTGAAGCCCAGCAATAACACTGGAACTTAGGTAATACAGATACCGATTGCCCAGTTTACAGACAAAGGAACTGAGATGCAGAGAGGTAATGTGACTTCAATCAGAGAAAGTGATAGAATACTGCATTCTGATTTCTGAGGATTTTTTTTCCTTATGAATATTTTGAATATATAAAAATTGTGACTAATCCCATGAGCTTGGGAACTTGTAGACTTAGCAACTGCATCTTTTTTGCATTGAGACAGGTATCGTTTCTCTCTCCAAAGAGTAAATTGAATTATTTTCTCTTATGACCGTTTTCTAGGATGTAATTTATTTTTATGTACTTTCATTTCTGGTACTCGAACTGGAACCTTCTTATCGGCAATGCTATCATCTTGACTATATTCACGTCCAGGGTATCTCTAGATGCTCCTTTTCTTTTCTTGTTCTACTGTCCCCAGTAACCTTTTGTAAGGACCCCAGCCCCCAATTCCGGTGTCTTTTGTTTAGACCCTGCTTCAATTTTAGAGGATCCCCATAAGAAATAGCACAGGGAAAGCAGTCTAAATAAAGATTAGGATCCAGCCTTTACACATAAATGAGAAACAGAAAAGAACAGTTAAAATTGGAATCGCACAGGTATGAACTTTATGAATTGTTTCCATATGCTTTTTTTAAGGTGTTGCTCTTTTAAATCCTTATATTGTCTTCAACAAGAATTCTCTTTTTGGAATATGCATACCATGAATGGGATACACACGTATAAACTACTCTAAATGGAGGGCAAAGTGGTGATAAGATTGGGTTTTTAAATCTGATGATCTTAAGTTCAAACGTCAACTCTATCACTTATGAATTTGTGATTATGTAAAAGTTAAGGAACCCCTGTGTGGTAGATAACTCATCTGACAAATGGGAAAATGATTATGTCCCTCATATAGAAGGCGTTAGGAGAATAAAGACACACAAAATAATGTGTTACTATGCTTAGTTTAGCTTAAAGATGGATTTATGTCAACCCTAGATGTGCATGAGTGGACTACTGATCACTGTTATTTTGCTTTTATGACTGCTGAATACTGAGTACCTACTCTGCCAGGAGATCTGAATGGAGCTTGGGATTCAGTGGAGAACAAGATAAATTAGATCCCTTTCCTCATGAGGTTTACATGTTAAAATAGAAAAATATAGGTCGGGTGTGGTGGCTGATGCCTGTAATCCCAGCACTTTTTGGAGGCCCAGGCAGGTGGATGGCAAGGTCAGGAGTTCAAAACCAGCCTTGCCAACATGGTGAAAACTCGTTTCTACTAAAAATCCAAAAATTAGCCAGGCGTGGTGGCATGTGCTTGTAGTCCCAGCTACTCCGGAGGCTGAAGCAAGAAAGTCACTTGGACTTGGAAGGCAGAGGTTGAAGTGAGCTGATATTGTGCCACTGCACGCCAGCCTAGGCAACAAAGTGAACAAAGAAAAAGAGAGAGAGAGAGACAGAGAGAGAGAGGAAGGGAAGAGGGAAGAGAGAAAGAAAGAGAGAAAGAGGCAAAGTAATAATTTGGAAATGTACTGTGAAGAAAATTAATAAGATGTTATTACAGAAAACAGAGAGGAAAAATACTTAAAGTAGTCAGAGAATGCCTTTTGAGAGGATGTTTTGACACAAAGTCCCAGAAAGAGTACGCATCGTGTAATCAAATACTGTGGTCAAGGCTGTTCAGCACAGTGCATATCCCTTGCAAAGGCTCTGAGATGTGATCAAACCACTTAAAACTGACGTTTTCTCAAGGTGTTCATGATTCAATTCAGCCCTCCTTACGTAGAAGATGAGTGTACCTTTTTCAGACATGATATTTTAACTAGTTCATGAAATAGATCAATTTAGCACACGATATATCTTTTCACATGAAGTTAAACAGTCAAATTTACAAAATTATTACATATTACAAAGGTATACTCCAATTCTTGATGAATGTTTCAAGAACATGTTGACTTTTCTCAAGGAAAATGACAGACAAAACTATACATTTCATGTGTGTGTGTGTGTGTTTGTGTGTGTGTGTGTATATATATATATATATTCTTATTTATTAAATTATTTATTCTTCTGTGATTTTTCTCAGTGGCATTGCTAATCATCTAGTCCAGGAAAGCTATTGGAAAAACTATTTATGTAAGATAGATACCATAATAATAATAATAATAATAATAATGCAAGAGAGAGGACGTCACATAGCCTAAGAGTGGTGCTGAATTTCCAAGGAAGACGACATCATTTACGGCTGAGAATTTATGAAAAAAATTGCAGAATAGGAAATCTATAAATCCTAATTCTATAGATGTGAAAAGGAAACTTTTCCACATGTGGAATTTCATTTTGATAAGTGACGATATATAATGCCTTATATCAGGATTGTTCTTAGATGGGCACAGAGGGTGTCTGAAGGGAAATAATAGGGAAATGTGGGTGGCTCCATGTAATAGGGGATCTTGTATTTTAAGAAGTTCAGGCCTTTTTATTTTATGACCGTGAGAATTCAGTCCAAAACCTATGGAAGGTTTACTGTCAGAATGAAAATTTTCTGAGCAAGTTATCAAGACTGTCTACCAATTACTGTAACAATTAGGTCTAAAGTAAAGCATTTCTGAATTAGATAAGTCCTTTTTATTTGCACAGAGTAACAGTTCATTAACTGTATTTCAAGCTAAAGGCAGGTTTACAGGTTATTTAATAGTAGCATATAAGCATAAAGCAGTTGAAAGAAAGCAATAGTGATTTGGATAATGCTCGTGCATATGTTTTCAAACATATTTATAAATAATAAATTAGCACTCCATTAAGAACACATGAGATCATGTTTTGACTGGGGAGTGGAAAGGGAGGGAACCAGTGCTTGGATAAACAAAGAGCTGCAATGAGTCTGAGCTGGGTGGAAAATATTAATCGTAGACAACATTCTTTCACGAAGGACATGGGATAAAAATGTGTTCTTTATTTGTGCTGGATGGCTCATTGTCAGAAAAAACAACTTTCTTCATTGCTTTTTTGTTCTCGTAGCTCTTGCTGCATACTACGCCAGCCGAAACTTAGTGATGTGAAACAACTGTTTTATTTTGCCCATTATTTTGTGACTCATGAATTGTAAAAAAACGTGGGTGGACAGTTCTCTCTTGGGACCCCTCACCCTGTTGCAGTCAAATGTTGTCGGGGCTGTGGTTGATTGGATTGCACATACAAGATGGTTTGCTCAGGTGGCTGGCAGCAGATGCTGGGTGGCAGCTGGAACCTTAGCTGATGTTGTCAGCCAAAGCATCTACATGTGGCTTCGTTAGCTTTGCAGTCTTAAAATAATCAGACTTCTTATATGGCAACTGGCTTCCCTCCCTGAGCAAAGCCCCCAAGAGACCAGAGGGTAGCTGAGCCTGCATGACCTTCTGTGATCCAGCCTTAATACTCACCCAGGGTCAGTTCCTTCATACTGTATGGTTGAAAGCAGTTAGTCTACCTAGGCACAAAGAGAAGGAATACAGAGGCCAACTCCTTATAAAAAGAGAGTTAAGGTTTTTGTTTGGTAAAGATGATGACTGCCACAGATTTTTTAATGATTTGCAGTCATTAAGAAATCTGTGGCCGGGTGCGGCAGTTCACGCCTGTAATCTCAGGACTTTGGGAGACCAAGGCAGGTAGATCACCTGAGATCAGGAGTTTGAGACCAGCCTGGCCAAAATGGTGAAACCCTGTCTCTACTAAAAATACAAAAATTAACCAGGCATGGTGGTGGGTACCTGTAATCCCAGCTACTCAGGAGGCTGAGGCAAATCTATCCAACAATTAATTTGTGTCCAGTGTAAATTCTTTAAAATACAGATTTTCAATAGTTGCCTTTGTATCTAGGGATAAGTAAAATCAGAAATATGCCATATTTTATCAGCTTTAAAATGTAATGAATTTATGATACAACATTACTTTGTGTACTACTGAGAGAGAAAACAGTCATACAGCTATCATGAGACTAATTCCAGAGTGCTAACATATGCAAGAATATTAATTTTGGAATTGATAACACAGTATTTTGAAATTTTAGAAATTAATCTGTGAATTTTTTCTTTTCTTGAGATACAATTCAGAAATCATAAAAGTTTACCCTTTTAAATTATACGTTTCACTGGCTTTACAATATTCAGAGGTTGTATAACCATCAAACTTTCATCATTCTTCTCCCTCAAATCTCATACCTATTAATAGTCATTCCCCATTTTCCCCTTCCCTCTATCCCTTAGCCACCACTAACCTATTTTCTGTCTCTGAGGTTTTTGCATATTCTGAACATTTTATATATATGGACTCATAGAATTTGTGGCCTTTTGAATGGTTTCTTATATTTACACAATGTATCAGGGTTCATCTATGTTGTAGCATGCCTCCATGTATTTTTGAATTCTTCATTATCAATGCCTTCCTTAAGAAAGGGTCCCCATTATATTACATTTAGAATATAACAATACATAAGATTAACATGCATGCATCAGTATTCAATAATCACTCACAAAACTTGATTTGAGCAGAAAGACAGGAAGGAATTAACCCTTACATCTGCCATGTAGTCAGAAGAGTTTCATACACTGAGCACATTCTTTGTCTAAGGGTCATAGTATACTTTGTCTTAGTGCTGACTGGGCAGCACCAAGTCCTTTAATTAGTAGGAAGATTTTAAGGAGAGATCCCTAGACGCTAAATCCCACAATTAAAGCGAAATGATGCAGCCTGATTACAGATTTCTAACTCCATTCTTAGTCCTTAAAATCAAGCATAGATTTAGATCAGGTAACTGAGAGCTGGACTCTTGAAGGCTTTCGTAGTTGGCTTACATGAACAGAAATGCTGTTGTATGGTTTAATTTCATGACTGGGAGGCATTGGCATCAGTAGACACCTGTATGTCCAGGTAGTCAGGTGAGCTGAGAATCATTGGGAGACAGGTGAGAAACAGTAAGGGAGATTCCCCCCAAGCAGAGGAGGAGGCAAAGGCATGTGAGATTTGGTTGCAGACTCTTATTAATATTTAAAAGGCAGAGATCAAATCTGCTTTGTTTTTTGAAATGGAGTCTTGCTCTGTCACCCAGGCTGGAGTGCAGTGGCGCGAACTTAGCTCACTATCATTTCTGCCTCCTGGGTTCCAGTGATTCTCCTGCCTCAGCCTCCCAAGTAGCCCAGATTACTGGCTAATTTTTGTGTTTTTAGTAGAGATGGGGTTTCGCCATGTTGGCCAGGCTGGTCTTGAACTCCTGACCTCAAATGATCTGCTTCAGCCTCCCAAAGTGCTGGGATTACCAGCGTGAGCTGCTGTTCCCAGCCCAATGGTTTTTATTTAATACTCATAAGGAGGAAAGGAAGAAAGAAAGAGAAGAGAAGGAAGGAGGAAAGATGAGGGAAAGAAAGATAGGACAGGCGGAAGGAAAGACTGACTTTACTAAATGACATTTGTTTGGTTTTTGTACCTTAATTCAAAACAAGCTCTTGCTGGGAAGAATGGAGGATGAGGAAGCCAGGAACAAAAGTATAATTAGTATCACTGCAAAGAGCTGGGGTGAGTAACCTCAGGCATGTCTTAGAGCCTCTGTTGTTCTCAAACATCAAATGAAGGCATCATCAATTGCAAATGATCAGATCTGCTGATATTTCCTCTACTCCTTAGTTGTTCTTTGCCTGGAAAACTCCATCCTAATCTTTAGACTCTGAACACTCATCAGGAGACTATGATGTCTCTCTTAAGCTCTCAGACATTTGGGCATTTACTCTGACTAAGTGAATAAGTGTTTGAGAATGAGTCCTTCACTAAATTGTGAGATGTTCCAGGGCCTGAAAAAGGCTGTTTATCTTCACAACTGTGGGTTCTGACAATTGTTTGGCCAACTGTTCAGTTAATATGAATAGAGTGAATTGGGGCCTTAGCTCACCAGAAATTCCATATCTTAGGTTTTAGGTAATAGAGGCCTAAATTTTGGCAGAGCAGTAATAAAAAGAAAGTTAGACATGTGGCTAAGAGAAATAAAGAGAGAGGGGAAAAAGAAAGGAGAGAGAAATTGAATCCATATTATAGGAAAAAGTTGATTATATCAATCAATGCAAAGTCAACAAGAGAAATGAGTCTGGAGTATAATTCTCTGAAGTGGCACAGGAGCCATTAGCATGATTTTAAGTTTCATGTAGATAACAATTTAGAAAATGTCAATAGTTGTGTCTTAATGTGGTGTTGCAAGAAAAAAACTAACACATCAAATTTGTGACATTACAGTTAATGTTTCCTAAGAGTAGGCAAATAATGATAGGGAATTGTTTTAAATTCAGTTGAAGGAATTATAATAATAGGTAAATGTAGGTATATATTGGGAATGTTGTGGGTTCAGTTCCAGAGGTTTGAGACGACTGCAGTAAAGCAAATGGTGCAATAAGGGATGCAACTAGAAATTTTTGTTTTCCCAGTGCATATACAAATTATGTTCACATTGTACTGTAGTCTGTAAAGTATGCAATAGCATCATGTCAAAAACTGTACAGATCCTAATTAAAAAACACTATTGATTTAAAAAAGAGTAACAATCATGTGAGCCTTCAGTGAATTATAATCTTTTTGCTGATGGGGAGTCTTGCCTCAATGTTGATGGCTGCTGACTGATCAGGGTGGTGGTTGCTGAAGGTTGGGGTGGCTTTGCCACTTTCTTAAAATAAGACAGTGAAGTTTACTCTATCATTTGACTCCTCCTTTCACAAAATATGTCTCTGTAGCATGTGATGCTGCTTAATAGCTTTTACCTACAAGAGAACTGCTTTCAAAATTGGAGTCAGTCCTCTCAAATACTGGCACTTCTTTATCAACTAAGTTTATGTAATATTCTAAATCCTGTGTTGTCATGTTAACAATGTTCACAGCATCTTCAACAGGAGTAGATTTCATCTAAAAAAAAAACCAAAAAAACACTTTCTTTGTTCATCCCTAAGAAACAAAGCCTTATTTGTTCAAGTTTTTCATGAGATTGCAGCAATTCAGTCATATCTTCAGCCTCTACTTCTAATGCTAGTTCTCTTGCTATTTTCACCACATCTGCAGTTACTTCCTCCACTGAAGTCTTGAACCCCTCAAAGTCATCCATGAGTGTTGAAATCAACTTCTTTCAAACCTTTGTTATTGTTGCTATTTTGACTACAGATCATTAATATTCTTAATGGCATCTAAAATGGTGAATACTTTACAGAAGATTTTCAATTTACATTGCCCAGATTCATCAGAGAAATGACTACCTATGGCAGGTAGGGCCTTATGAAATGTATTCCTTAGATAATAAAATTTGAGAGTTGAAACTACTTTTTGATCCATGGGCTGCAGAATGGATGTTGTATTAGCAGGCATGAAATCAACATTAATCTCCTTGTACACCTTCATTGGAGCTCTGGGGTGATCAGGTGCAATTGTCAATGAACAATAATATTTTTAAAATGATCCTTTTGTGTCTGAGCAGTAGGTCTCAATAGTGGACTTAAAATAGTAGGTCTCAATAGTGGGCTTAGTAATTCCATACTATAAACAGATATGCTACCATCCAGTTTTTGCCATTCTATTTATAGAGCCCAGGAAGAGTAGATTTAGCATCATTCTTGATGGAGTTAGGGTTTCTAGAATGATAAAAGAGACTTAGCTTCAACTTAAAGTAACCAGCTCCATTACTTAACAAGAGAGTCAACCCTTCCCTTGAAGTTTTAAAGCCAGACATTGACTTCTCTCTCTCTAGCTATGAAGGTCTTAGATGGCATCCCCTTCCATTAAAAGGCTGTCTCATCTACACTGAAAATCTGTTTTTTATTGTAGCTACATTTATCAATTATCTTAGCTAGATCTTCAAGATTACTTGCTGTTCCTTCTACATCAGCATTTGCTGTTTCACATGTACTTTTATTTTATGGAGATGGCTTCTTTTCTTAAACCTCATGAAGCAACCTCTGCTGGTTTCCAACTTTTCTAATGCAGCGTTCTCACCTCGCTCGGCCTTCATAGAATTGAAGAGAGTTAAGGCCTTCTTGTGGATCAGGCTTTGGTTTAAGGAAATGTTGTGGCTCCTTTGATGTTCTATCCAGACCACTAAAACTTTCACCATATTAGCAAGGCTAATTGTCCAGATTCATCAACAAAGCTTTTTGCTTGCTTAATATCTGTGTGTTCATTGGAGTAGCACTTTTAATTTTCTTCAGGAACTTTTCCTTTGCATTCACAACCTGGCTCCAAGTTTAGCACAAGAGGCTTGGATATCTGCCTGTCTCAGCTTTTAACATGCTTTCCACACTAAGCTTAATCATTTCCAGCTTTAGGTTAAAAGTGAGAGAGAGGTGACTCTTTCTTATGCTTGATGACATAGAGGCCACTGTAAGTTTATTAGTTGTCCTAATTTTAATATTGTGTGCCAGGAAATCGGGAAGACTGAGAAGAGGGAGAGAGAAAGGGAATGGCTGGTTGGTGGAGCAGTCAGAACACACACAACATTTATTGATTAATGTCGCTGTCTTATATGGGCATGGTTTATGGTGCACAAAGATATTTACAGTAGGAACTTCTTAAAGATTAGAACTACAGATCATCATAACAAATATAAAAATCATGAAAACTTTGAAATATTGCAAGAATTAGTGAAAGATACACGAAGACAGGAAGTGAACACATGCTGTTGGTAAAATGACACTCAATGCAGGGTTGTCACAAAACTTTAATTTGTAAAAAACTCAGTATTTGCAAAGTACAATAAAGTGAAGCACAGTAATATAAGCTATAATTTTATAGTCAAAATTGTGAAGAAAAGAATGAATAAATATGGTTATATCAATCACGGTTACCCCAAGAGGCAAAACCAACAGAAGATGTCTGTGTGTGTGTACACACAGAGAGAGATGATTGATTTTGATGTTAAAGAATTGGCTCACGTAATTGAGTGTTGGCAAGTTCAAAGCCTGTAGGCAGACCAGCAGGCTGAAAACAGGAAGGATTCTTAGATTATAGTCTTGAGGAAGAAATTCTTCCTTTTGGAAACCCTATTTTTGCTCTTAAGACCTTCAACTGATGGGATGAGGCTCATCCGTCACCGATTATCAATGATAATCTTTTATTTAAATCAAACTGATCATAAATATTAAGCACATCTATAAAATAGCTTATCAGCAACATCAAAACTGCTATTCCACCAAACAGCTGAGCACCATCATTTAGCCAAATTGACATTAAAGTTAACCATTCCAAAGGGATACATTTGGTGAGGTTGAATTTACAAATATTGAGTTACATATACTGCTGGATTCTCTGGGTAGAAATCTTCAGCGGAGTCTCAGAAATGAAAGGAATCCATGAGCAGTCAATCTACCTTCACACTTGTTCACCCATTTTTATTCAGAAAGTCACTTAGTCTAGAAAATGTCATTCATATGGTTGCATGCTCTATTGTTAAGTGAAGAAGTATTTCAAGGCCTTTCCTGTTAGGGTCATGTCATGTAGCTCTGTTGCAGCGTTGCATTGTAAGTGCCTACCACAAAGGTTTGCTAATGAAGGCCCTTAATTTATATTCAGATGGAAGCAAAGAGAAGGAAAAATACACAAGAAGGAGTCTTGTAATTATGCTACATAAAATTATTAGGCAATTTAGAAAATTGTTAGTGGGAAACTGCCCATCATGCATAAAAATAATTTTGATTTTGATGTACAGAGTTTAATGTAAGAGTGATTGTAGGGAGACCATGCTATTAATTTTTCCCTTAATTATCCAAGCACATTTGAATTTGTTTTAAGGAAAGTGATACTTTATATAAAGTTGAGTCATGCTAGTCAAGAGAATGCTTGTTTTGGTTCTATGACAGAGTTTATTTTGAAGGGCTTGCTGTGTACTGTACAACTGGAAGGACGTGAAAGAACCATTAAATATGTCCTTCCTCTTCCCCTAATCATAACTAACAAAATGATGCTATATTTTCTTGCAAACTAAAGTATATGTGATGTAAGCATATTCAGGTAATTTGTGGGCTTATCTATTGTCCTAAATATAGAACTACTTTTCACTCTCATTTTTGGCATACACAGTTATTAATTCAGATAATTGTCAATGCAAAGCTAAATGTGTTATGTTAAGTAATCATGAACATATTACCTCTCAGTTCTTGTTATAGATAATTTCTTGCAAATTTTAAGCTAGAGACAGTCAATATTTAATCAGAGCACATCTTCCCAGGATTCAAAGTATATCACATCAGCTTTGGAATGCAGTTAATTTGCATTAATGTGTTACAAATCAATGTTCTGTAGTATTTTTGGTACTGTAAAACACCTTTCAAGACAAAGTTCAAACTCTTTAGTATGTAACGTGTAGTGAACCTATTCTAGAATGTCTGCTCTAACTCAGAGCCACCCTACAGGGGATTAATCTAACTCAGAGCCACCCTACAGGGGATTAACTTAGTCCTTTAATTCCTGGATTTGTATCATGTGTCTTAGCACCCACCTGAATAGCAGGAAGATGGCACCAAGGAACATTTTCAGTCAATATGTATGGAGTGCCTACCTCTGAAAGATGAAAGACCAGTAAGTTCTTGTATAAACATAAGAAGGTTGTCCATAGAATGGAGATAGAGGAGGAAAGAGATAAGGGCTAAGTAGGCCCCCAGAGAAAGTGAACTCAAGTCCCCTTTGGGCCCTAAGAATGAAACACCTACCTTTGCCTGGCTTCACTTGCTGTCATTGGTAGACACATAGAGCCCTCTTGCCTGCTTTAGTCTTCTTCTTTCTTCTCAGCCTCATATGGCAATACCTCTTATATCCTGCCTCCACCTATACTGACTATCTCAGTGATTTCTGAATAAATCTTGTCTTTCACTCCCTTATGCCTGAGCATACAGGATACCTGCTGTGCAAAGGTGATATAGAAAAGTCAGATCTAAAGTCACCTCCAGACTCCACCTTTGGTGGGCTTTATAATATTATGCATATCATTTCAATCCTCAGATTTCTCATGTCTAAAATGGAGGAAATAGCACTTAACATGGGGGGTTTCAGGATAATTAAATGAGGTGTTATTCACACAACCCCCATAATGGTGTCCAACACTGTGGTTCTCAATAGATTTTAGCACAATTTTGCCTGAAAGTTGAGGCTGATTTTAATCCAACTTTTAATATCCAGATCATCCATCATTTCCTGTTTCAATCCCAAATCACTCATCCTTCCCTTCAGCTCCGTAAGAATCCACTTATAAATATTTTATATACTAAGTCACATCGTAATCATTACAATTTCTCCAAAATTAAAATAGCAACTTTTTCTGGTTCTCTGAAAATACAGGTAAAAGAGGCTGACAATGCTGCAGGGCCCAGAGGTGGACATGGTTCAGAGACAGAGAGAACTTGTGGAAGTGATGCTTGAGTTGAAATCCCTGGACTGAGTATTGGCAATGGAAGAAGAGAAAAGAGTCCAGGCAAAATACATGGACATAGATTACAGGAAAATTATGTGAAAAGAAGGAGCATAGTGAAACTCAGGCTCTACAAAGCCAGTTTAGCGGAGACAAGGTTGTTTCCCTGGGTTGTGGTAGGGACTGTAAGGGAACAGTGACAGTGTTTATGTCATTCTATAAATAATACTAATAGGACCACTTATTGAGTACTTCTTACATACTGGAAGTTCTTTGAAGGTTTCATTATATTAACTTATGCTATTGTCCACAGCATTCTAAGGTGGTTGCTGTTAGAATTCCAATTTTACAGAAGGGGAAACTGAGGCAAGGGGAGGTGCAGTAACTCCCAGAATGTTCACAGTCAGTGAAATGGTGGATTCTAAATACAAATGAATGCAATGAGGCTCCAGGCTTCCTGCTTATTATCTTGCAGCAGGCCAGCCTCAGTGAGCAAGGGGAGGAGCTGGAAGAGTGGGCTGCCAGGCACGTCTGTACATGTGCACTGGCTTTGTAACATCAGTCTGGCTGTAAAGAGCTGATCAGAAGGAGGACAGATGGGGAGCTGGCACACTGGTTAGGTGAAATGCAAAATCTCAATGAGTGAGGATGGTAATTCAGACTAGAATAGCTAGAGAGTGTTATTTTGTGAAAGGAAACTTCATTTTAACCAGAGCACCTCGAAGCGAAGGCTTTGAATTGGAAAGAAGGTTTTAAATTGCTATCAAAATTTGCCATTTTAGTGATTGAAACATTTTAGGGCCAAATGTGCCATGTTGCACCTTTACAAAAGGAATTATTTGAGGGAAATAACTACCAGCTCCTACAGAAGATGTGTCTAAAATGCAAGTTGAGGGAAAAAGGAAATTCACCATGTGGGGACTGACTGAGGTGTTGTACAACCAGATTTGGGGAGGGTATCTTGTGAATTAAATTAACTGTGTCCAGGCGCAGTGGCTCAAGCCTGTAATCCCAGCACTTTGGGAGGCCGACACAGGTAGATCACGAGGTCAGGAGGTCGAGACCATCCTGGTAAACATGGTGAAACCCGTCTCTACTAAAAATACAAAAAATTAGTTGGGCGTGGGCACGTACCTGTAATCCCAGCTACTCAGGAGGCTGAGGTAGGAGAATTGCCTGAACCCAGGAGGTGGAGGTTGCGGTGAGCCGAGATCGCGCCATTGCACTCCAGCCTGGGTAACAAGAGCAAAACTCTGTCTCAAAAAAAAAAAAATTTAACTGCTACATATGAACTAGTAAGAACAAATCACCCACAAGGTACATATTTTAGAAAGTCAGTGTAAATGTGAAAAAAAGCTGATGTTATATTCCAAAGATGTAATAAAAATATTAACCAAAAAGTGTTATTAGTTTATGCAAATGAAAAGAGGAGGTAAGAAGGTGTAGGATACTATACATCATTCACTGGGAGCATTAGAACTTTGCAGATTAATGTTCATCATGGAAGAAATTATAACATTATGTTTTTTGTGTAAAGACATTTACTTACTTATTTATTTGAAACAGGATCTCACTCTGTTGCCCAGACTGGACTGTAGCAGTATGATCATAACTTACTGTAACCTCAAATTCCAGGGCTCAAGCAGTCATCCCTCCTCCGTCTCCTGAGTAGCTGGGATGACGTGTGCCACCATGCCCTGCTAAATTTTTATTCTTTTCTTTATTTGCAAAGACAGAGTCTCCTTGTATTGCTTAGGCTGGTCTCAAACTCCTGGCTTCAAGCAGTCCTCCAGCCTTAGCCTCCCACAGCACTGAGATTACAGAATACTTAAAAAAAAAATCAGTCAGATATTTTAGCCTCACAAACTTTTCCTGAAGATTTACTGAGCTGCTTCTTCAGATGAAAAAGACATTTTGTAATAAATGGTTTCTGAAAAACCAAACCCTCAAAATTGTAATTGGGATGGATATGATTAGTGAAGCACACTAAACTTAACCATACAGGGATAAACCAAGAATGCTATTGATGTTTATAAGGAAATACAGGTATTAAGTTCTAAACTAGACTAGTGTCCCTGCTGAACTAGCTTGAGTTTAGTGAAATTATCTATTTTCCCAAAATGGAAATCCATTAATGGGAATGGCATCATAATTTCAGGAAAGATTCTTAGATTTTAATATACTTTTTCTAATTTAAGGCAAATGGAACTACCAAGAATTGAAAGAGAGTATATTTAGATAATTGAAACAGAGTGTAAACATTGCGGAAATAACTGTCTGCACTTTCAAATGCAAGGCCCTGCTTGGGTCTGGAACAACCCAGTTTTTCTTGATCAGTTATCTAAAACTGAGAGCCACACAGCACAATCTCATTTTGTAAAAGTTGTCTCTGTTACTTACAAAACACTAAATTTGTCTGTACTTTTGCAAGTTACTAATGTCTTTCCATTAAATTATTTGACTTTTTTTTCTTCTGCCCACAATGTGATTAGCACATAACAGATTGTGTGTGGCTTGTTAATGGAGTATACTTTCATTGCAAATTTATATATTCTTTAAAAAGTGCCACCCTTTTGTGGAAATAATGTATTTTGAAATCATATATTTTTATACACGTTTCTAAAAGTCCATCATATAAAATAGGAATAGACATTTTTACAAACAAAAGACAGTCAAGTAGTTCTGCTATTCAAACAGAGTAGCATGATATTTTAGAATTTATTTTCAGTCTTTTACATATTTATCCTGTTTTTCTTCGATATTTGTATTCTTCTAGGTTTGTTTACAGAGTTGTAATAAGCATTTGTGTGAGGATGGTTTGTATGGTAAGTGACAGAAACTCAGCTTAAACACACTAATATACTCACAGGGATGTATTGGTCTATATTGTTCCTCTAGGAAAGTATGATCCAGAAACTCAAGAGAAGTCATCAAAGACTCAGTTTGTCTACATCTTTTTCTCCTCACTAAGTAAATGGCCTGTAAATCTTTTCTCATTTCTCCCTCTCTTCCTGAAGGAACTGGTAGAGTACTTTCCTACTGAAATATCTGGCTGTGGTCAGCCTATAGCTCAGTCTGGTTTCCTGGCTTGTTTTGTGCCTGTGTTTTTTTGTGCTTTAATTTGCCATTGTGTCCTGGTAATGGAAGGAAACAATCCCCAGAGATTTTGTCACACTAAGTCTGTTGCACAATTTAAAACATTCAATAATACCAGCTGTTCTAAGCAGAACAGAAGCCATAATTAGGGATGCAATGATTTCACACTAAACTGTAGTTACAGAACATATAACTACATTTTAATGCTCATCAATTTTTATCTTATACTGTATTTATATTCAAGGAACAAATGAACCAAGTGAATTGGATCTAAGATACACAGAGCTGAATTTATCTAATATTTCCTTTCTCATCTTCAGCTGTAAAAAACTATTTCTTCTTATGTAAACTATCTAAGAAGTATCTTTTCCTCCCAGAATGCTGTAGCTTTGTCTGCTTAAATCCAAATTATACAAAATGGTACAGCCGATCAGAAACACATTTTAGTAGTTTAATACACAGTTAAACATATAATTGCCATGTGACCTCATCTTCCCACTTCCAGGAAACTATTCTAAAGAAATAAAATTTATGTTCGTATATAAACTTGGATAATAATTTTTAGGAAAGTAAAATTGCCAATAACTGGAAACAACCCAAATTTCTTTCAGTGGCTGAATGGACAAAAACTGTGGTTTTGTCTGCATACAACAGACGATAAAAAGGGAAAAATTATTGGTATGTGCAATCTGGATAAATCTCTAAAGGCATTAGTATAAGTGACTGTAGCTAGATTAAACACTTTGTAATTCCATTTATGACATTCTGAAAATGTAAAACTATAGGGACAGATTGGAGATTGTCAGGGATTGTCAGAGACAGAAGGGTGTGTTAATTAAAGGGGCAGTGTGACAAATTTCTTTATAGTGCTGGGATCATTCAATATCTGTGCTGGCGGTTCCAAGAATCTTCACATGGGCTAAACTCATAAAACTGTACTGCAATAATGTGAATATTACTGACTGTTAAAAAATTCAAGATATCTGTGAGTGAGTCTTCACTGGTTCTATCACAGGCAAATGAAATAAATAGGTAATAACACCTGTAACTCATATCTAGTGTCATTTTCCAAAGCTCTGAAGCCTAGCATGACATCATGCTTGGTTTTCCAAAGTCAATGATGCTTTTGATCTTTATATGACACATACAGTATTTTGGGGACATCTTGAGAGACAATGAGTTCAGGTACTATGTTGGGAAAAGTTAACACTTTTTAAATATCACAGGGAAGGGAATAGAGAAAAAGTTTATGCAACAACAATAATGTACTCTTAGCATAACACATGGAAGCTTATGAAAAATTATTAAAAACTTTGTACTCAATTACCAAAAAAAGTCCGTTATATAAGTGATCTGGATCATCCCCAGCAGGGCTGAATTGTTGGTTGCTGTCCATCTGTAATATTGAATTTCCCAAATGCTTCTATAGTACTTACTCAGCTCTGCTTAGAAAAGTTTTATCATTGCATTTATTTTTTTCTTTTCATGGTCATAACTGAGAATGGTATTAAGAACCAGACTAAGCCCCAGTTCTTCATGTGCTTGCTCCTTTAAATTAGTGAGAGGATGCTCATCTAGTTCAGTCCCTGAGTACCTATAACTAACAGTTTGCAGTATTAGCATGGCTTTTGAAAAGGACCCCCTTTTCCTCTTTAAAACACCTTTAAACTTTCTAGAAAATGACATGTAACACTGTCTTAAACAGTCCCTTCTGGGTATATCATTTCAACTTCAAAGTCTGGGGAAAATAAGGCCATCAAGCAGTGCTTGCATTGTTAGCCTGAGAACCAGAAGGAACTTTGACCATATTTGCTTTTGAGAATGTAATAATTTACATGCAATATATGGTTGTTTAGTTAAGCAACAGTGATACAGAGGAGCTTCACCTTGGCCTCATCCATTGGTTGTGCATTTGTAATTCCTATACACTTGTTTAAGACTTGTAAATATGGTTGTTCATTCAATCAACAGAAGTTTATTTTTGCCTACCCTGGACCAGAAATCAGATATAAGCTTAGAATATTAAAAGATACTTATATGTGTGTTGGTGGAAAGGGATAGGAAAGAGTAGAGAAAACAGAAAAAAATGCATGTTTTGAGATATGTTTGCTAAAATCTGGGTTGATCAAACTTAAACAGGATTCCAGAATTTGTAATGTATTAATATGTACGGTGACTTTTCAAGAATGAAATCTAATGTGCAATGATTCTCAAATCTCTCTGACTGTGAAAGCCCCTGTTAATTTTTCTCAGAGAACTTTATAATTGTAGTGTCCTGTTCTACACACTTTGCAAAATGTATAGATGATAGCAAAATGAATTATCTTTCATGTCTTAGATATTTAGTGTTGATTATTATAAGCCATGCTTCTTACTGCCTCAGAGCCAGGGAAATCGCAAGCAGTGCCTGAAGTGTTGTTTGCCAGGCTTCTGGTAACATATAACATAGTTTTTTGTTTTGTTTTGTTTTGAATTACTGTTTTTCAAATAAGAATTTAGTAATGTCAGTGGTCCGAATTCTGGAAATATGTACATACAAATTTGATTTAATTTTTGGAAGAACTAGATGATTACGGCAGTTTTGCTATGTCGTAAATTATATTCTATGCCTGGGTAACAGTTGTCAACTAAAAATGGCAGATTTGCTGTCAGAACTTGGTGAGAATAGCACACTCAGTGTATAAGTAGGTTTCCTGCCATAACTACATTGAGTATAGAATTATATAAATGATACATGAGTTTTTTAGTAATTTGAAGAAAAATTTAGTATCTAAATACATTTTCCTTTCTGTTGCCCCATTTATTGCCAAGATAAGGGTGACTTGATTAGTAAATTAACTTCTTAATTCCAGGTAAAGAGTTTGTACACATCAATAGAATTTTGTTCAAATACATTAGACTATAGAGTAAAAATCGATGTCTAGAAAAACATGTTGGCTTGCCATTGAAGATTAGTTTTCTGGCATCCAAAACAATTTATAAACTTAGTTTCAGTTTAGCATCATAGTCAATATATTGTAATCATAATTTAAACTATTTTAGGAAAATGTTATTTTATTGATAAACCATCATAGTGCATCAAACAGATATCTGTAATATACTAGCATGTTAGCTTAAAATGATTTTGTATATATTATCATTATAATCATATACATCTAATGATGGAATAAAGAGAACTGATCCACTATACTGTTATTGAAAGTGATTTTAGAGTATGTTATATGTTAATGCAATCTTGCTATATTTGGCTGATTCTGGATGGAGTTGAAACCTTAATTGATCAGTCACTTGAATCAGCTGAAACTTAGAGTGAAGATTTAAAATGTTCTTAATTTGATCGAAATGGCAATTTTTTTTTTCTGAATCCACTATGTGGAGGGAAACACGAACAAACAATAATTACCATTATGAAAGTTTTATATAATTATGGTGACACTTTTAAGTCTATTTTTTAAAGAGCTTTATTGAGAAACAATTTACATACTATGTAATCCCCCTTTTAAAATAGGTAATTTAAAGGTGTTTATATTCAGAGTTGTACAATCACCACCACTATTTATTTTAGCATATTCTCATCACTCAGAAAGAAACCTCATGCTATTATCTGTTAATCCACATTCACCCACTTTCCATCACCTGACAACCACTAACTGACCTATGTTTTGCCTAATATGGACATTTCAAACAAATTGAATCCTACAACATGTGATCATTTGTCTCTGGCTTCTTTAAATTAACAAAATGCTTTCAATGCTTATATGTGTTGTGGCATAAAATACGTTAGCCTTTTTTGACCGAGTAATATTCCATTTTATGGCTATATCAAATTTTATTTATTCTGAAGGACATTTGGCTTGCATCTACATTTTGGCTATTGTGAATAATGCTTCTATAAACATTTGCATGGAAGTTTTTGTATGGACTATTTTTTCTCTTCTTTTGAGCATGTATCTAGGACTGGAATTGCTGGATCATATGGTAATTCTGCATTTAACATCTTGAGAAACTGCCAAATTGTTTTTTGTTTTGCAGAGTGGCTATAGCATTTTAAAACCCACCAGGAAAAATGTGAGGGGGCCAATTTCTCTATATCTTCATCCACACTTATCACTATCTGCTTTTTTTGATATTAATCATCCTATTGGATGTGAAGTGGTACCTCATTGAAGTTTTGATGTCTATTTCTTGATAAATGATAATGAGCATTTTTATATGTTTATTGGCCATTTGTGTATTTTTGGGGTAATATTTTTCAAATGATTTGCTCATTAAAAAATTAGGTTATTTGTGGTTTTATCATTTTTGTATGATATGTTCATATATTGTGGATACAAGTCCCTTTTGAGGAATATGACATCCAAATATTTCCCCATTTCGTGAATTGTCTCTTCATGTTATAAAATTGTATCCTTAAAAGTACAAAAGAGTTAAGTTTGAGAAAGTTCAGTTTACATATTTCTTTTTTATTTTTGTTGACCTTTTGTTATTTCTAGTAGTAAACTGTTACCTAACCCAAGGACACAAAGTTTTACTCCTGTGCTTCTTTTAAAATTTGTATAGTTTTATTTCTTACATTTAGGTCTATGATCTATTGGAGTTAACTCTTCATGTGGTGTGAGGTCAGGTTCCAAATGTAATCTTTTGCATATGGGTATCAATTTGTCTCAGCAGTTTATTTAAAAAAAATTAGAGAGTAAGCAACATGGCCAAACAGGAGCAGTTTTGGATTGCAGTTCCCAGCAAGAGCAATGCAGAGGGTGAGTGATCTCTGCATTTTCAAATGAAGAACCAGGTGCATCTCAGTGGTACTGCTTGCACAGTGGGTGCAGCCCAGGAAGGGTAGGCCAAGGCAGGGTGGGACACTGCCTCACCCAGGACGTGCAATATCTGGATGACCATCCCAACCCAACAGAAGCCATTGGGGGCTTTTCCAGCCACTCCAGTGCTCTAGTCTAGATACTGTACTTCTCCTGAAGTTTTTACCACCCATAAAACAGGAGATTCCTGGGCCAAAAAGCAACACGAGTTTCCAGCATGGCTGTTTCAGCCAGTGCCATGGGTTTCCACACAAAAACTCATACAGAGCTGGGCTGCTGTTTCAACTGGCTCCTGTAATGCCTGGGAGATAAAGCTGCCCATTCACTGGAACAGAGGAGCTGGGTTATCTGGCTCAGTGGGTCCCACCTCACAAAGACCAGCAATCTGAAACACTCTGGCTTGAAAGTTTCAACACCAAGCTCAGCAATTCGAGCTTGACCTGGGACAGTCGAGCTCTGTGGGGGAAAGGGCATCTGCCATTATCAAGGCAGTCAGCTACTACTGAGGCAGTCCCCATTACTGAGGCAGTCCGCCATTACCAAGGAAGTCTAATATTACTAAAGCAGTCCTAACTGTACCTCTGTAAACAAAACTGCAAGGAAGTTTACACAGCAGCTGGACAGAGTCTGCAGTAGCTCAGCAATGCCTCTGCTGGCAGACTGTGATTAGACTCTCTCCTTGCTGGGCAGGGCATCTATGAAAAAAGGCAGGAGCACATCATGGACTTAGAAATAAAGCTCCACCTCAGGACAAAAGAGCACCTGGGACAAGAGGTGGTTATGAGTTCCAATGTAGCAGACTTAAACGTACCTGCCCAGCAGCTCAGAATAGAACAACAGTGCTCCCAGCACAGCACTTGAGCTCTGATAAGGGACAGACTTACTGTCAAGCAGATCCCCGACCCCCGTATATCCAAGATGCACCTCATAAAAGAGAGCTCTGGCTGACATCTGCAGGTATCCTTCTGTGATGAAGAAAACCAAAGAAGAAACTGGCAGCAACCCTTACTATACTGCAGCCCCTGCAGGTGACTCCCAGGTAAGCAGGGCCTGAAATGGACTTCCAGCAGTCCTGCAGCAGAGTGCCTGACTGTTAGAAGGTAAACTTAAAATAGAAAGAAATAGCTTCAACATCAACAAAAAGGACATTCACTCAGAGACCCCATCCGAAAGTCACCAACTTCAAAGACCATAGGTAGATAAATCCACGAAGATGGGAAGAAATCAGCACAAAAAGCATGAAACCACCAAAAACCAGAGCACCTCTCCTCCTCCAAGGGATCACAACTTCTCATCAGCAAGGGAACAAAGATGGATGGAGAATGAGTCTGATGAATTGACAGAAATAGGCTTTAGAAGGTGGGTAATAACAAACTTCTCTGAGCTAAAAGAACATGCTATAACCCAATGAAAAGAAACTAATAACCTTGAAAACAGGTTAGACAAAATGCTAACTAGAATAACCAGCTTAGAGGAGAACATAAACAACTTGATGGAGCTGAAAAACACAGCATGAGAACTTCATGAAGCATATACAAATTTCAATAGCTGAATCAACCAAGCAGAAGAAAGGATATCAGAGACTGAGGATCAACTCAATGAAATAAAATGAGATGGCAAGATTAGAGAACAAAGAGTGAAAAGAAATTAACAAAGCCTCCAAGAAATATGGGATTATGTGATGAAAAGAACTAATCTACATTTGATAGATGTACATGAATGTGACAGAGAGAATGAATCCAAACTGTAAAACACAATTCAGAAGGTTATCCAGGATAACTTCCCCAACATAGCAAGGCAGTCCAACATTCAAGTCCAGGAAATACAGAGACCACAAAGATATTCCTCAAGAAGAGTAACTACAAGGCACATAATCATCAGATTCACCAGGGTTGAAATGAAGGAAAAAAATGCTAAGGGCAGCCAGAGAGAAAGGTCAGGTTACCCACAAAGGGAAGCCTATCAGACTCACAGCAGATCTCTCAGCAGAAACCCTACAAGCCAGAAGAGAGTGGGGCCTGGTATTCAACATCCTTAAAGAAAAGAACTTTCAACCTAGAATTTTATATCCAGCCAAACTAAGCTTCATGAGCAAAGGAGAAAGAAAATGCTTTATGGACAAGCAGTTGCTGAGAGATTTCATCACCACCAGGACTGCCTTACAAGAGCTCCTGAAAGAAGTACTAAACTTCTTTCAGGAACAACCAGTAGCAGCCACTCCAAAAATGTACCAAATGGTAAAGAGCATCAACACAATGAAGAAACTGCATCAACTAACAGGGAAAACAACCAGCTAGCATCAAAATGGCAGGATCAAATTCACACATAACAATATTAACATTAAATGTAAATTGGCTAAATGCCCCCAATCAAAAGACACAGATTGGCAAATTGGATAAAAAGTCAAGACCCATCAGTGTGCTGTATTCAGGAAACCAATCTCACATGCAAGGACACACATAGGCTCAAAAATAAAGGGATGGAGGAAGACTTACCAAGCAAACAGAGAGAAAAAAAATAAACCATGAGTTGCAATCCGAGTCTCTGATAAAATGGACTTTAAACCAACAAAGGTCAGAAGAGACAAAGAAGGACATTACATAACAGTAAAAGGATCAATGCAACAAGAAGAGCTAACAATCCTAAATATGTACGCACCCAATACAGGAGCACCCAGATATGTAAAGCAAGTTCTTAATGACCTATGAAGAGACTTAGATTCCCACACAATAATAGTGGGAGACTTTAACACTTCACTGTCAATATTAGACAGATCAACGAGATAGAAAATTAACACGGATATCCAGGACTTGAACTCAGATCTGGACCAAGTGGACCTAATAGACATCTACAGAACTCTCCACCCCAAATCCACAGAATATGCATTCTTCTCAGCACCACATTGCACCTACTCTAAAATTGACCACATAATTGGAAGTAGATCACTCCTCAGCAAATGCAAAAGAATGGAAATCATAACTAATAGTCTCTCAGATCGCAGTGCAATCAAATTAGAACTCAGGATTAAGAAACTAACTCAGAACAGCACAACTTCATGAAAATTGAACAACTGCTTCCTGCATGTCATCTTGATAAAGAATGAAATGAAGGCAGAAATAAAGATGTTCTTAGAAACCAATGAGAACAAAGACACAATGTATCAGAATATCTGGGACACATTTAATGCAGTGTTTAGAGGGAAATTTATACCAATAAATGCCCACAGAAGTAGTGAAGAAAGATTAAAATTGACACCCTATCATCCAAATTGAAAGAGCTAGAGGAAGAAGATCAAAAATCTCAAAAGCATACACCATGGAATATTATGCAGCAATCAGAAATGATGAGTTTGTGTCATTTGTAGGGACATGGATGAATCTGGAGAACGTCATCCTCAGCAAACTGACACAAGAACAGAAAATGAAACACCGCATATTCTCACTCATAGGTGGGTGATGAAAAATGAGAACACATGGACACAGAAAGGGGAGTACTAAACACTGGGGTCTATTTGGGGGAAAGGGGGAGGGCCAGTGGGAGGGGGAGGTGGGGAGGGATAGCCTGGGAAGAAATGCCAAATGTGGGTGAAGGGGAGAAGGAAAGAAAAGCACACTGCCATGTGTGTTCCTACGCAACTGTCTTGCATGCTCTGCTCATGTACCGCAAAACCTAAAATCCAATAAAAAATTTTAAAAAAAAATCTCAAAAGCAAGTAGAAGACAAGAAATAACCAAGATCAGAGCAGAACTGAAGGAGATAGAGCCACAAAAAAACCCTTCAAAAAATCAACTACAGGAGCTCGTTTTTTGAAAAGATCAACAAAATAGCCAGGTTATTAAAAAAGAAAAGAAAGAAGAATCAGGTAGATGCAATAAAAAAAGATAAAGGATATATCAGCACCAAATCCCCAGAAATTCAAACTACCATTGGATTAGTACAAACAACTCTATGCAGAAAATCCAGTAAATCTGGAAGAAATGGATAAATTTCTGGAAACTTGCATTTTCCCAAGACTAAACTTGGAAGAAGTTGAAACCCTGAAGGGACCAATAACAAGGGCTAAAGCTGAGGCCGGAATTAATAGCCTACCAACCAAAAAAAAAAGTCAAGGTTCAGATGGGTTCACAGCCAAATTCTACCAGATGTACAAAAAGGAGCTGATACCAGTCCTTCTGAAACTATTACAAACAATCCAAAAAGAGGGAATCCTTTCCAAATCATTGTATGAGACCAACATTATCCTGATACCAAAACCTGAGAGAGACTCAAAAAAAAAAAAAGAAAACTTCAGGCCAATATTCATGATGAACATAGATGCAAAAATCTTCAGTAAAATACTGGCAAACCAATTGTAACAGCACATCCAAATGCTTATTCATCATGATCAAGTAGGCTTCATCCCAGGGATGCAAGCCTAGTTCAACATACACAATTCTATTAATGTAATCCACCACATACCAGAACCAATGAAAGCAGGTGATTTCAAGTATCTCAGATATTACAGTACCAGGAATGTAGTGTACAAGTTTTAATAATGCTGATGGCCAATTCTAACATTGGCTTCTCAGTACAAATGTGTTGCTAACATGAGAAGCCCCCAGGATTATGGAAAGGGAGTTTGGCTAGAAGTCAGGAGACCTGGTTCTTCATTCTGTCCTGCTGTTAATAATGCTAGTAATAAAAATAGTTCACACTCCTTTTCTATATATATATATATATATTTATAAGTTAGGAGAATTTTTTTATTGCATTTTAGGTTTTGGGGTACATGTGCAGAACATGCAAGATAGTTGCCTAGGTACACACGTGGCAGTGTGATTTGCTGTCTTCCTCCCCATCACCCACATCTGGCATTTCTCCCCATGCTAACCCTCCCCAGCTCCCCCACCCTGCTGACCCTCCCCTATTCCCCCCAATAGACCCCAGTGTGTAGTGCTCCCCTCCCTGTGTCCATGTGTTCTCATTGTTTCTCATGAACCTATGAGTGAGAATATGTGGTATTTCATTTTCTGTTCTTGTGTCAGTTTGCTGAGAATGATGTTCTCCAGATTCATCCATGTCCCTACAAAGGACACAAACTTTTTTTGATCTTGCTCCTCCAGCTCTTTCAATTTTGATGTTAGGGTGTCAATTTTGGATCTCTCCAGTCTTCTCATGTGGGCACTTATAGGTATATCTTTTCCTCTAGAGACTGCTTTAAATGTGTCCCAGAGATTCTGGTATGTTGTGTTTTCGTTCTTGTTGGTTTTGAAGAACTTTATTTCTACCTTCATTTCATTGTTTATCCAGTCAACATTCAAGAGCCAGTTGTTCAGTTTCCATTAAGCTGTGTGGTTCTGAGTTAGTTTCTGAATTCTGAGTTCTAACTTGATTGCACTATGGTCTGAGAGACTGTTTCTTATGATTTCAGTTGTTTTGTATTTGCTGAGGAGTGCTTTACTTCCACTTATGTGGTCAATTTTGTAGTAGGTATGATGTGGTGCTGAGAAGAATGTATATTCTGTGGATTTAGGGTGGAGAGTTCTGTATATATATGTCTATGAGGTTTGCTTGTTCAAGGTCTGAGTTCAGGTCCTGGATATCCTTGTTAATTTTCTGTCTGGTTGATCTGTCTAATATTGACAGTGGAGTGTTAAAGTCTCCCACTATTATTGTGTGGAAGTCTTAAGTCTCTTTGTAAGTCATTATGAACTTGCCTTATATATCTGGGTTCTCCTGTATTGGGTCCATATATATTTAGGATGGGTAGCTCATTTTGTTGTATTGATCCTTGTTTCTTTTGATCTTTGTTGCTTTAAAGTCTATTTTATCAGAGATGAGAATTGCAACTCCTGCTTTTTTTGCTCTCCATTTGCTTGGTAAATCTTCCTCCATCCCTTTACTTTGAGCCTTTGTGTCTCCTTGCATGTGAGATGGGTTTCCTGGATACAGCACCCTGATGGGATTTGGCTTTTTATCCAATTTGCCAGTCTGTGTTTTTTGATTGGTGCATTTAGCCCATTTACATTTAGGGTTAATATTGTTATGTGAATTTGATACTGCCATTTTGATGCTAGCTGACTGTTTTGCCTGTTAGTTGATGCCGATTCTTCATTTTGTTGAAGGTCTTTAGCATTTGGTATGTTTTTGGAATGACTGGTACTGGTTGTTCCTTTCTATGTGTAGTGTCTCTTTCAGGAGCTTTAGTAAAGCAGGCCTGCTGGTGACAGAATCTCTGAGTACTTGCTTGTTCACAAAGGATTTTATTTTTCCTTCACTTATGAAGCTCAGTTTGGCTGGATATGAAATTCTGGGTTGAAAGCTCTTTTCTTTAAGGATGTTGAATATTGGTCCCTACTCTCTTCTGGCTTGTAGGGTTTCTACCTAGAGATCTGCTGTGAGTCTAATGGGCTTCCCTTTGCAGGTGACCCGACCTTTCTCTCTGGCTGCCCTTAGCATTTTCTCCTTCATTTCAACCCTGGTGAATCGGACGATTATGTGCCTTGGGGTTGCTCTTCTTGTGGAATATCTTTATGGTGTTCTCTGTATTTCCTGGACTTGAATATTGGCCTGTCTTGCTAGGTTGGGGAAATATTCCTGGATAATATCCTGAAGAGTATTTTCCAGCTTGGATTCATTCTTTTCATCACATTCAGGTACCCCTGTCAAATGTAGATTAGGTCTCTTCACAAAGTCCCACGTTTCTTGGAGACTTTGTTCATTCCTTTTTGTGCTTTTTTCTCTAATCTTGGCTTCTCGTTTTATTTCATTGAGTTGATCTTTGACTTCTGATATTCTTTCTTCTGCTTGGTCAATTCGGCTGTTGAAACTTGTGCATGCTTTGCGATGTTCTCGTGTTGTGTTTTTCAGCTCCTTCAATTGACTCATATTTCTCTCTAAGTTGTCCATTGTTGTTATCATTTTGCCAAATCTTTTTTCAAGGTTCTTAGTTTCTTTGCATTGATTCAGAACATGTTCTTTTAGCTCACAGACGTTTCTCATTACCCAGCTTCTGAAGTCTGATTCTGTCATTTCATCACACTCATTCTCCATCCAGCTTTGTTCCCTTGCTGGTGAGGAGTTGTAGTCCCTTGTAGGAGATGAGGTGTTCTGGTTTCGAGTGTTTTCCTCCTTTTTGTGCTAGTTTCTTCCCATCTTTGTGGATTTATCCATTTGTCATCTGAGTAGTTGCTGATTTTCTGATTGGGTCTCTGAGTGGATGTCCAGATTGTTGATGACGAAGTATTTTTGTTTCTTAGTTTTCCTTCTAACAGTCTGGCCCCTCTGCTGTAGGACTGCTGAAGTCCACTCCAGGCCCTGCTTGCCTGGGGTACACCTGTAGCAGCTGTGGAACCCTGAGAGTTGCTACCAGTTTCTTCTTCTGCTATCTTTGTCCCTGAATGATGCCCACCAAATGTCAGTCTGATCAGTCCTTTGTGAGGTGACTCTTTGGATATACGGGGGTCAGGGAGCTGCTTGAGGAGACTGTCTGTACTTTATACTTGAGGAGACAGACTGTACTTTAGAGGAGCTCAAGTGCTGAGCTGTGAGCTCCGTTGTTCATTCAGGGCTGCTAGGCAGGTACGTTTAAGTCTGCTGCAGCAGAACTCATAAAGCCCCTTTTTTTTCCTCAGGTGCTCTGTCCTGGAGAGTTAGAGCTTTATTTATGAGTATCCATTGCACTGTCCTGCCCAGCAAGGAGACAGTCTATTCACTGCCTGCCTGTAGTGGTTATGCTGAGCTACCTTGGGCTCCGCCCTGTTCCCATGGGCTCCCCTCTGTTAGCGTGAGCTCCGCCCTCCTGCCATGGGCTCTGCCCTGCTGTTGTGGGATTCACCCTGCTGCCATGGGCTCTGCCCTGCTGCTGTGTGTAATTACTTTTAGTCCTGTTTACATGGGTGTGGTCAAAGCTGCCATGGTGATGATGGCCCGCCTCTGTAGTAGCAGACTCTCTGTGTTATGGTGGGTTGCCTTAGAAATGAAGGGTTGCCTAGGCAACGGTAGGCTGCATCAGCAATGACAGTATACCTCCATAGGGGTCGAGTGCCTTGGTAATGACGGATGCCCTTCCCTCTCCAAGCTGCACCATCCTGGGTTCAGCGGTGAAACTCTCAACCCCAAGAGTTTCCAATTGCTGTTTTGTTTGTTTTTGTGGGGGTGGGACCCACCGAGCCTGATCACCTGGCTCCCTGCCTCAGAGCCCTTTTTTTTTTTTTTTAAAGTTGAACAGTTGACTGTCTGTCATTTGTTTCAGTCGCCTGCTCAAAGGGCACTGGGATCTGTGTGATTTCCCTTGCAGTGACCCACTGCACTGGCTGGAATCACGTTGCTGCCTGGGAATCTCCTGGCCTGGCTTTCGGTTTAAGTCCTGTTTAGTCAGGTGAATGTGCTAATCTGCCTTCCAAAATCTCCAATTGCTGGTTTAACAGGGCAACTGAACCAGTGTGCTTTATACAGAGTGCCGCTGAGCTGCAGCCCTGGCCCAAACAGCCACCCCAGCCCAAACAGCCACGCTGGCCCAAACAGCTGCCCTGGTGGCCCATGGGGCTCCTACACCTGAGAATCTACTGGTCTGTGGGCAATAAAGATCTGTCTGGAAATGCAGTGTCCACTCACCATCTGTGGTTTCACTGGGAGCTGCAATCCTGAGTTGGTCCTACAGCGCCATCTTCTCTCTCCTCAATTCACGTATATATTTCCTACACTGAATTGTCTCAGCACCCACATAGAAAATCAATTGACCCTGAATGCAAGGATTTATTTCTAGACCCTCAAATGTATTCCACTGACCTACATGGATATCAAAATACAAATTTTATAGGTCTTGATTGCTCTCATGATTACTGCAAGTTTTTAACAGGTGTTGAAATTACGAAGCATGAGTCTTCTGCTTTGTTCTTTCCCAAGATTGTTTTGGCTATTGTATAATCTTGAAATTTTCTATTAACTTTAGGATTAACTTGTCAATTTTGACAAAAAGGCCAGCTGGTGTTATGGTAGGGATCACATTGAATCTGCTCATCAACTTGGAGACTATAGACATCATAGTAAGATTAAGTCTTCTGATTCATATACATTGAGTCTCATTTCAAATATTTAGGCTTTCCTAATTTTTTCAACAATGTTTATTGCATAATGGAAGACATACTTTTTGTAAATTTATTTTTAAGTATTTTATTCTTAATGCTATTTAAATGGAGGTTTTTTTTTAAGAGTTTCTATTTCTCTGCTTGCATTACCCTTCTGCTTTTGCATGTTGTTCTTTTCTTTTACCCACTAGAGCTTTTAGAGAATTATTCATAGTTATTTTAAATGTCTGTTCTGCTAATTTCAAAATGTGTGTTATATCTAAGTCTGGTTTTGATACATGGTTTGTCTCTTCAGACTGTGTTTTTTTATTTGCTTACTTGTTTTACTTTTGGTGTGTCTTGTAATTATTTTCTTGAAAGCCAAACATGGTGTAGTGAATAAGAACTGAGAATATAGTTCTTTGATGTAAGGTTTTATGTTCATTTGCCAAGGAATTAGGCTATGTTTACTGTTTACTGTAGTTATGATTTCAGACATTAAGATTTTCTCTAATGATGTGTTTTGGTCTTGCCTGTCATCTTTGGGTTCTCCTAGAGACTACTTCTTAAACGGTTCCTTAGCCTTATAATTCTCTTTGCTCTATCCCATTATTATAGAAGTGTCCTACTGATGTGGTATTAAGCTACAGTGGGAGGGGAACCATTCTATAATCCTGTGATTAGATCTTAACATTTTAGTGAATCTGTGTCCCTGAGATGTGACAATCACAAGTACTTTTTGGCTTTCCCCTTCCTCTTAGGTGAAACAGGTTTTACTAGACTCTAATCAATCTTGGACAAAGGAAATACAAAACTCCAGCCCACTGTAGCCTTTCTGCTTGGGTAATATTATTTCCCTTAAGAGCAGACCTTTCTTAAGAACAGAGCACTCTGAGTATATTTCCAAAAATAACCCCGGGGATTTTTCTCCAGTCTTCACTCTGCAACCCCTGGTGGGGCTCCTGAAGGTAAAAGTTTATCAAAGTATGTGAGGGTTCCCCCTAAGTCTTCAGGAGAAATTTAAATTTCTCATTATAGTCCACACTCAGTCTCCAGGGATGTGTAAATTCTTCTTTAATGATTTATGGCTCTTGCTGTCTCCAATAGTGTCTTCTTTTGTTCCTTGTAAGCTGTGATTCTCTGTATTCAAATGTGTCTCCAATTTTGTGTAATGGTGGTTTGCCCTGTGACTTAAATTCTCTGATATAGCTAAGAAAAGTTATCTATTTCCAGATTTTTTGTTGGGTTCTTTCTTGTTGTGAGGACAGCACAAGGTTGACAACTTTTAGGCTTTTTACATGTTGGACTGAAAGCTGGAAGTCCTCAATGGAATTACTTTCCTTTTTTTTTTTTTTTTTTTTTTTGAGACAGGGTCTCATTTTATTGTCCCAGCTGGAAAGCAGTGAATGTGATCTTGGCTCACTGCAGCCTTTGCCTCCTGAGCTCGAGTAGTTCTACTGCCTCAGGCTTTTGAGACACTGGGACTACAGACATGTACCACCACATACAGCTAATTTTTGTAAATTTTTTTTGTAAAGATGGGGTTTCACCATGTTTTCCAGGCTGGTCTCAAACTCCTGGGCTCAAGCAATTCATCCACCTTGGCCTTCCACAGTGCTAGGATTACAGGTGTAAGCCACTGTGCCCAGCCTGAAGTTATTTTCTTCATTTCATTTTCACATTGTTCATTGCTAGTGTATATATACACAACTGATTTTTTTTTTTTTTTTTTGAGTCAGAGTCCAGCCAGGCTGGAGTGCAATGGCGTGATCTCGGCTCAATGCAACCTCTGCCTCCTGGGTTCAGGCAATTCTCCTGCCTCAGCCTCCTGAGTAGCTGGGGTTACAGGCACGTGCCACCAAGCTCAGCTAATTTTTTGTATTTTTAGTAGAGACGGGGTTTCACCATGTTGACCAGGATGGTCTTGATCTCTTGACCTCATGATCCACCCGCCTCGGCCTCCCAAAGTGCTGGATTACAGGCTGATTTTTGTATTTAGGCATCATATATTAAAATCATACTGATCTTTTAAATGCATTCCAATAGGGTATGTGTGGGTATGTGTTTGTGTGTTTTGGTACTTTTGCAAGATAATGTCATCTTTAAATAGAGATGGTTTTACTTTTTTATTTTCAATCTTTTTTTTTAATTTCTTTTCTTGACTTATTGTCCCAGCTGAAACCTATACTGCAATGTTGACTAGAAGAAGCAAGAATAGGCATGGTGTCTGTTTTTTATTTCGGGGGAAAGTCCTCTATCTTGCATCATTTGTTATAATGGTGTTGGTTTATCATAGATGCTCTTTATGAGTCTGTGAAAGTTCTTTTTTATTCCTACTTTTCTGAGAGTCTTTCTTATGAAAGAATGTGAGATTTTTAATGCTTTTCCTACTATCATGGAGATTATATGATTTTTATATTTGTTCTTCAGTCTACTGATATGATGTACATGTACTACATGAATTAATTTTTGGATATTAAGACAAGCATCAATTTACACAGGAAGTAGAACATGTTTATGCTGTGTAATACTAGTTATATGTTGCTAGATTTGGTTTACTACTGTTTTGTTTTGTTTTTGTATGACTATGTTCAGCAAGAATATTGGTCCATACTTTGTGTTCATGCTTGTTTTGCTTTCCTTGTGAGGTCTTTCTTGCTTGGTTTATGTATCAGAATAAGATGGCCTTATTTTGGGTTGATAATGATTCTTCCTTTTCCTTTATTTTTTGTAAGATTTACTAAGGACTGGTATTTAATTCATCTTTAAACATTTGGTAGATTTTATCAGTGAAGTCATCTGGGCTTGGTCTTTTATTGTGAGAGGCTTTTAAATTACCAAACTGACTTTATTTGTTATATATATATTCAGGTATTTTATTTTTTATTGTCAGTTTAATAGTTTATACCCTCTTAATAACTTGTCCATTTCATTAAGATTATTTAGTTTTCTACCAAACAGTTGTTCACAGCATATCTTATTCTTCTTATTTTCCTCTAACGTTGGAAGTGATACCACCTCCTCTATCATTTCTGAAATGAAAGAGGAGGTGGTATCACTTCCAACGTTAGAGGAAAATAACTTCTGCATTGATGACTAGTCTAGCTAAAAATTTTTCAATTTGGTTAATCTTTTTAATGAACCAAATTTTTGCTTTGTTGAGCTAATCTGTATTTTTAATTCTCTACTATTGTTTCCAACCTAATTTTTATTATTTTCTTTTTTCTGTTTATTTAGTTTGCTCTTATTTCACCAGTTTCCTAAGGTATATGTTTAGTTTTTGATTTGAAATATTTCTCCTTTTTTAATTTAGGCATTTACACCTATTAATATTTTACTAAACCCTGTAGTAGCTAAGTTTTGTAATTGTTGGTATAATGATTTTTGTTTTAATTGATCTGAAATGATTTCCTAATCCCCTTGTGATTTTTTTTTTTTCTTTGACTTCTTGGTTTTTTAAGAGTGGGTTTTTTCTTTTCCTTACATATATTTGTGAATTTCCTAAGTTAGACAGGAAATATTTGATATTCAGGAAATGTTAGATATTTCTGAATATCTTCAGTTAGATAATGATTTCTAATTTCATTTCATTGTGGTTAGAAAATATACTTTGCATGATTTTAATATTTTTAAATGCATAAATGCTTGATTTATCTCCTAACATGCAATCTATCCTGGAGGATATTCTAAGCAAACCTGAAAAGAATGTTTGATGTTTTTAGGTGGAGTATTTTATAGATGTCTGTTTTAGTCTGGTTAGTTAGTAGTTTTGTTCAAGTCCCCTCTTTCTGTATCGATTTTACTCTTAGTTATTGTATTCAATATTGAAAGAAGGTGATCACAATATCCAACTAGGGCTGAATTGTCTATTTCTCCCTTCAGTTCTTTCATTTTTCCACATATATATCAGTCTATGTTGTTAGGGCTATATATGTTTATATCAATAATTGCCATATATTACTGATAGATTAAAATTTATCATTATAAATTTCATCCTGAGTAATAATATTTGTCTTAAATTCTCTTTTGCCTGATTGCATGTTTTGAGTTATTTGCTTAGCGTTTGCCCAGGGGATTGCAATTAACATATTAATTTATAACAATCCGATTGGATTAGTAGCAACTTAATGACAAAGTTTAAAATTCTCTTTGTGTTATTATTGTCATACAAATTCGTTTTTACATTATAAGTCAAGAAACAAAGTTTTATCATTGTTGCTTGACACCTTTGTTTTTAAATCAGATAGGAAAAGAAAATCATTACAAAACAAATCTATTTATACTATCTTTTATGTATATATCTTTACCTATGTACTTTGACTAGTACTTTTATTTGTTTTTGTGGATTTCAATTCCTGTCCAATATTTCTTCCTTTTTTTTCAAGTTGAAGGACTCCATTTATTTTTAAATACTTTTAATTTATCTTAAGGGAGATCAACAAGCAATGATATCTCTCACTTTTTGTTTATTTTGGAGTGTATGTTTTTCTTAACATTTAAATGATAAAATGAATAAATATAGAATTTTTAGTTGGCAGTCTTTTTCTTCTGGTCCTTTGAATATGTCATTCCATTGCCTTCTGGACTCAGTGGTTTTTAATGAGTAGTTAGCTGTTCATCTTGTTGAAGATTCTTGTGCACTAGAAGTTTTCAGCATCTTTTTTTATTATTATTTTTATTTTCGCTCTCTCTGCATTCAGTCTTTGGCATTTGACGGTTTGACTATGATGTATTTATGTGTAATTCTCTTTGAATTTATCCGAACCGAAGTCTTTTTTAACTTCCAAAAATGTAGATTAGTATTTTCCATTACATTTTTGAAGTTTCTGTTGAAATTCTTCAAATATTTTTTCTGCTATAGTCTCTGTTTTCTTTTTCTTGGCATCTCATTCAACATGCATAAATTAGTATGCTTTATAGTATCCCATCCATCTCTGAGTCTTTGTTCATTTGTTTTTATTTGATTTTCTATCTATTCTCAGACTGGATAATCATTAATGGATCTATCTTTAAGTTCACCAGTTCATTATTCTGACAGTTGAAGTCTGCTGCCAACACTTTCTTGCAAATTTTCTTTTCAATAATTGTACAGCTTATGACCAAATTTCTATTTAGTACTTTTTTTGGTTATAGTGTCATTTCGCTGAATCTATTTATTACTTTTTTTAAATAATTGCTAACCCTTTATTAATATTCTCAGTTTGGAGAAATCAGTCCTAGACTTTGTTTTATTTATTTGGATGTGGTTTTCTTTAGTTCTTTAAACATATTTATAACAGGTCATTCAGTGTCTTTTTGCAGTAAGTTCATCATCTAGTCCTTTTCAGAAACAATTTTAGTTGACTATTTTTTCACTTGTATTCAGACCACACTTTCTTGTCTCATTGGGCACCGATTTTTAACTGCACATTTTAAATTAACAATATGGCAACATTGTAAATCAAATGCCCCTCCCCTCTTGCTTTTGTTGTTGCTACTACTTGGTGTTGTTTTTGTTGCTGTTTCCTTTTAGTGCCTTTTTGGAGAAATTTTGTATAGTCTGTCTTTTTAGTCAGGAGTAACTACTAAAGTATTTATTGAGAGGGTTTAGTGTCAGCTAATGGTTAGAGTATTGACTTCCTTAAATCACTTCAATCAATATGTTTCCCACCCTCTACATGTCGGCTCTCTACTTGTGTTGGGGAAGACTTCAATCTTTCACTGTTTACACCTCTATTTTAACCTTAACTTTTTAACTATGAAAGGCTCAACAACAGTCAAGGTGTGATGTTATGACATTTTCAGGTCTTTTCTGGGTATGCTCACAGACTTTTATATCCATGTACCTTTCTAGAGCCCCAGAGATATCTTAGACCTTTTCAAAGTTCCTTATTTTTCTCATATTTAAGAGTTTTGGTGGCTTGCCTCTTATTTGCTTCAAATGATATCATCACATCAGGAAGTTATGTTTTAAACAATTGTCTCTGTTTTCAGCAAATGCCCTATGAATAGAACTTCTCACTGCATGAAGTCTGTGTCAGGGCAAGTAAAGACCAAGCCTCATAAAAGCAGCTTTTCCCTGAGGAAAAGCCAAAGAGATCAACTAGTAACATTTCCATAATGATAAAGACCCTTAATATCGAAACTCCTTCTTCCAATCCTATGTATGCTGCGTTGCTGATTTTTATAGCTACTACAGTTTTGAGTTTGCTCATTTTTAAGTATATGGAACTAAGGTGAGGAGAATGAGAATACAGTTAGTCAAAATGGCATAAAGCTCACTGTTCTTACCAATATTTATTATTTTGAATAAATTTTTCTAGCATTTCTATAGGCCTTTACAGATGTCAAGAATAACAACAAAGTAGATTTTGACAATTATTTGTCAGTGCTCTAATTTCTTTTAGGGAGGAGTGTGTTTTCAAATATCCCAATTCTACCATTCTGGAAGTGTTTTCAAGTCTTTAACTGCCTTGATACCAGAAATGCAGTTAGATTTATAAAAGGGGACTAATTTTTGGCCTACTCACAAATATCTTTGCTAAATTTTCTGGAAGCAATTATAAAACATTAAGGAAAGATAATATCTTCTCTTCTCTGAAATAATCATATTAGCATACAGTGTTTATCTTCTTGCTCAAAATGTACATACATGTGGAAAATATTCTTAAAAATATTCACAGTATGTAGTATCCTGCAACTTGAATGATTTTACATAGAAAGAAATGGGCATTCCTCCATGGATATAAGTATACTTACATACATTTTTCTACTTAGAAAACTTATTCTTTAATCGCTCTCATAATTCCACAGGATGGATCTGTTATTCCCCTTGAGATCAGATATTCTGGTTTATAGCATATTTTTTAAACACTAAGTACAATACAGCAAGTAGATTTACATACTGTTGCCCTCATTCCAATAGAGGAAGATTCATTAGAGAAGAGTTAATGAATCAAATGTGTGTGCCAATTCATTTAACAATAAAAAGCTTCTGAATCTTATCTTTTATGCATATGTGTAGATATTACAGTGAAAAAAATTGTATCTGTTTCTAAAATAACTTTTTTCTATATAAAAGTAAGGATATTTTTCTGTTCATCTCTTTATTGAAAATTTGCCTTTCTGTTTCTGCCCTCATCTTTCTTCAAATTCCGTGCTTATTTATGATTGAAAGTTTATTTTTCTTACCAATTTGTAGGAGTGCTATAATTATTATGTATTATGTAGTTAATGTCACTACCTCCTTTCCTTTATGATTTCTGAAATTTCAGTTCTGATTTAGACTCTCACCTATTTCACATTTTAAACAAAAGTCTCATACATTTACTTTTCATATATTTGACACATAATATTCAAATACAATTATACAATATATTTATAATTTATTTTGGTACATGGTTTGGGTAGCATTGTAGTTTTATTTTATTTTGGATACCTAGCCAATTCTGCAAACATCATTTATTAAACAATTTATTTTATTTTTATTAAATTTTCTCAGTGAATTATATTAGTATTTTCTTTTTGTTTGTTTTTTAAAACACTTTTTATTGATGGATAATAGATGCACATAGTTTTGAAATACATGTGATAATTTAATACATTCATGTAATTGGCAAAGATCAAATCACTGTACTTGACATATCCATCACCTGAAATATTTGTCTTTTCTTTATGCTGGAAACATAACCAGAATAAATTACTTTGAATGTACAGTACATTATTGTAAAATATAGTTAGCCCTCTGATCTATCTAGTACTAGGTTTTATTTCTCTTGTCAAATTGTATATTTGTACCCATTAATCAACTTCTCCTCATCTGTTCCTTCTCAAAGTCACCTTCTATTTTCATGAAATCAATTTTTTTCAGCTCTCACATGTGAGAACGTGTCATATTTGTCTTTCTGTGCTTAGCTTATTTTTCTCACCACAATTTCCTTCAGGTCCATGCATGTTGCTGAAAATGACAAAATTTCAGCCTTTTTAACGGCAGCATAGTATTTTATTGTGTATATACACCACCTTTTTTCCTGTTTTTGTTTTGTTTTTTTGTTTGTTTTTCTCTTTAGGATACATGTGCAGAACGTGAAAGTTTGTTGCATAGGTGTACGTGTGCCATGGTGGTTTGCTGCACCTATGGACCCATCCTCTAAGTTCCCTCTTCTTGCCTCCACCCTCCAACAGGCCCTGGTGTGTGTTGTTCCCCTCTTTGTGTCCATGTGTTCTCAATGCCCAACTCTCACTTATCAGTGAGAACGTGCTGCATTTGGTTTTCTTTCCTGTGTTAATTTGCCAAGGATCATGATGGCTTCAGCTTCATTCAAGTCCTGCAAAGACATAATGTCATTCCTCTTTATGGTAGCATAGTATTTCATTATATATATATATATATATATATATATATATATATAAATTTCTCATCCAGTCTAGCATTGATGGGCATTTGGTTTGGTCCCTTGTCTTTGCTATTGTAAATAGTGCTTCAATAAACAGATGTGTGATTGTGTCTGTATAGTAGGATAATTTATATTCCTTTGGGTATATACCCAGTAATGGAATTGCTGGGTCAAATGGTAGTTCTGGTTCTAGATCCTTGAGTTATCATACTGTCTTCCACAATGTTTGAACTAATTTACATTTCCACCAACAGTATAAAAGTGTTCCTATTTCTCCAAGCCTCGCCAGCATCAATAGTTTCCTGATTTTTTAATAATCGCCATTTTGACTGGTACTAGATGATATCTCACTGTGGTTTTGATTTGTATTTTTCTGATGATTAGTGATGTTGAGCTTTTTTTCATATGTTTGTTTGCCATGTAAATGTCTTTTTCTTTTTTTGTGAGAAGCCTGTGTTCATATCCTTTGCCCACGTTTTGATAGGGCTGTTTGTTATTTTCTTATAAATATGTTTATGTTCCTTATAAATTCTGAATATTAGCCCTTTGTCAGATGGGTAGATTGCAAGAATTTTCTCCCATTCTGTAGGTTATCTATTCACTCTGATGATAATATCTTTTGTTGTGCAGAAGCTTTTTATTTAGTTAGATCCCATTTGTAAACTTTGACTTTCACTAAAGTTGCTTTGGCATTTTTGTCATGAAGAATTTGCCCATGTCTATGTCCTGAAAGCTACTGCTTAGGTTTTCTTCTAGGGTTTTAATGTTCTTAGGTTTTACATATGTCTTTAATCCATCTGGAGTTATTTTTTTTAACATACATATATGTTAATCTTAATATACTTCTACTTATATAACATACTTATATGTTAAGATTTAAGTATGTTAAATCTTTATTATTGCATTTTAGGTTTTGGGGTACATGTGAAGAACATGCAAGATTGTTGCATAGATACACACGTGGCAGTGTGATTTGCTGCCTTCCTCCCCTTCACCTATGTCTGGCATTTCTCCCCATGCTCTCTCCCCAACTCCCCACCCCTGGCTGTCCCTCCCCTATTTCCTCTGGAGTTAATTTTTGTGTAAGGTTTAAGGAAGGGGTCAAATTTTAGTTTTCTACATATGGCTAGCAAGCACCCTTTACTGAACAGGAGATTCTTTCCCCATTGCTAGTTCTGATTAGGTTTGTGGAAGATCAGATGGTTCTAGATTTGTGGTGTTATTTCTGAGGTCTCTGTTCTGTTCCATTGGTCTATACGTCTGTTTGGTACCAGTACCTTGCTGTTTTGGTTACTGTAGCCTTGCAGTATAGTTTGAAGTCAGGTAGCATGAGGCCTTCAGCTTTGTTATTTTTGCTTAGGATTTCTTAGCTATACAGAGTCTTCTTTGATTCCATATGAAGTTTAACATAGTTTTTTCTAATTCTTTGAAGAATGTCAGTGGTCATTTGATGGGAATAGGATTTAATTTATGAATTACTTTGGACAGTATAGCGATTTTCACGATATTAATTATTCATATACATGATAATAGAATGTTTTTCCATTTGTTTGTGTTCTGTCTTATTTCCTTCAACAGTGGTTTGTAGTTCTTGAAGAGGTCCTTCATATCCCATGTTAGCTGTATTCCTAGGTATTTTATTATCTTTGTAACAATTGTGAATGGGAATTCCTTCATGCTTTGGCTCTGTGCTTGCCTATTGTTGGTGTAAAAGAATGCTTGGACTTTTGTACATTGATTTAGTGTCCTGAGACTTTGCTGAAGTCACTTATGAGTTCAGTAAGTTTTTGGGCTGACATGATGGGGTTTTGTAAATATAAAATCATGTTGTCTGCAAACAGGACAACTTGACTTTCTCTCTTTCTATTTGAAGAGTGTTTGAATACTCTTTATTTCTTTCTCTTGCCTGATTTCCCTGGCCAGAACTTCCAATACTATGTTCAATAGGAGTGGTCAGAAAGGGCATCCTTGTCTTGCACTGGTTTTCAAAGGGAATGCTTCCAGGTTTTGCCCATTCATTATGATGTGAGTTTGTCATAAATAGCTCTTATTATTTTGATATATGTTCCATCAATACCTAGTTTATTGAGAGTTTTAACATTCGGAGATGTTGAATTTTATTAGAGGCCTTTTCTAAATCTATTGAGATAATCACTGTTTTAGTGATTGGTTCTGTTTAATGTGATGGATTGTGTTTATTGATTTGTGTATGTTGAACCAGCCCTGCATCCCAAGGGTGAAGCTAACTTGATTGTGGTGGATAGATTGTTTGATATGATGCTGGATTCAGTTGGCAGTATTTCATTGAGGATTTTTGCATCAATGTTCATTGGGGTGTTGGCCTGAAGTTTTGTTGTTGTTGTTGTGTCTATTCCAGGTTTTGGAATCAGGATGATGCTGGCCTCATAAAATGAGTTAGGGAGGAGTCCCTCCTTTTTAATTGTTTGGAATAGTTTCAGAAGGAATGGTACCAAGTCCTCTCTTTGTTTTGGTAGACTTCAGCTGTAAATCTGTCTGGTCTTGGGCCTTTTTTTTTTTTTTTTTTTTTTGGTTGGTTGGTAGGCTACTAATGACTGCCTCAGTTTCAGAGCTTGTTACTGATTTATTCAGGGATCTGACTTCTCCCTGGTTTAGTCTTGATAGGGTGAATGCATCCAGGAATTTATCCATTTCTTCAAGATTTTCTAGATTATTTGCATTATAGGTGTTTATAATATTCTCTGATGGCAGTCTGCATTTCTATGAGATTGGTTGTGATCCCCTTTAGATTTTGAAAATTATTTGGATTTTCTGTCTCTTGATTCTTCTGTCTCTTCTTTATTAGTCTAGCAAGCAGTCTATTTTGTTAATTTTCTCAAAAAACCTGCTCCTAGACTCATTGATTTTTTGAAGGGTTTTTCATGTTTCTATCTCCTTCAATTCTTCTCTGATCTTAGTTATTCCTTGTCTTCTGCTAGCTTTTGGATTAGTTTGCTCTTGCCTCTCTAGCTTTTTGAATTGTGATGCTAGGGTGTCAATTTGAGATCTTTCTAGCTTTCTGATGTGGACATTTAGTGCTATAAATTTTTCTCTTGACAGTGCTTTAACTGTGTTTCAGAGATTCTGGTACATTGTCTCTTTATTCTCATTGGTTTCAAATAACTTCTTGATTTCTACCTTAATTTCATTATTTACCCAGGAGTCATACAGGAGCAGGGTGTTCAATTTCCATGAAATATTGTGGTTATGAGTGAGTTTCTTAATCCTGAGCTCTAATTTGATTTCACTGTGGTCTGAGAGACTTCGTTATGATTTCAGTTACTTTGCATTTGCTGAGGAGTGCTTTACTTCAAATTATGTGATCAATTTTACAATAAGTGCCATGTGGCACTGAGAAGAATGTATATTCTATTGATTTGGGGTAGAGTGTTCTGTAGACATCTACTAGGTCTACTTGATCCAGAGACGAGTTTAAATCCTGAATATCCTTCTTAATATTCTGCCTGTTGATCTGTCCAATACTGATATTGGAGTGTTAAGTCTCCCAATAGTATTGTGTGGGAGTCTAGTCTATTTATAGGTCTCTAAGAACTTGTTTTATGAATCTGGGTATTCCTGTATTGGCTGCATACATATTTATAATAGTCAGCTCTTCTTGTTAAATTGTTCCTTTTGCCATTACATAATGCCCTACTTTGTCTTTTTTGATTTTTGTTTGTGTGAAGTATTTTATCAGAGACTAGGATTACAACCTCTGCTTTTTTTTTTCTTTCCATTTGCTTGGTAAATTTTCCTTTATCTCTTTATTTTGAACCTGTGTGTGTCCTTGCATGTAGGGTGGGTCTCCTGAATATAGCACACCAATGGGTCTTGACTCCTTATCCAATTTGCCATTCTGTGTCTTTTAATTTTTGGCATTTAGCCCATTTACATTTCAGGTTTGTATTGTTATGTGTGAATTTGATCCTGTCATCATGCTGCTATTTGGTTATTCTGCACACCATTTGATGCAGTTAATTCATTGTGACATTTGTTTTTATATTTTGGTGTGTTTCTGCAATGGCTGGTACCAGTTTTTCCTTTCCATATTTAATGTTTCTTTCAGGAGCTCCTGCAGGGCAGGCCTGCTGGTAACAAAACCCACAGGATTTGCGTGTCTGGAAAGGATTTTATTTCTCCTTCATTTATGAAACTTTATTTCACTGGATATGAAATTCTGGGTTGAAAATTATTTTATTAAAGAATGTTGAAAATGAAACACCACATGTTCTCACTCATAGGTGAGTGTTGAACAATGAGAACACATGGACACAGGGAGGGGAGCACCACACACTGGGGTCTATTGGGGGAAAATAGGACAGTGTGGGGTGGGGAGTTGGGGAGAGATAGCATGGGGAGAAATGCCAGATATAGGTGAAGGGGAGGAAGGCAGCAAATCACACTGCTACATGTGTACCTATGCAACAATCTTGCATGTCCTTCACATGTACCCCAAAACCTAAAATGCAATAAAGAAAATGAAAAAAGAAAAGAATTTTGAATATTGGCCCCCAGTCTCTTCTGACTTGCAGAGTTTCTGCTGATAGGTTCACTGTTAGTCTGATGGGCTTCCCTTTGCAGGTGACCTGGCCTTTCTCTCTGGCTGTGCTTAACAGTTTTTCCTTCATTTCAACCTCAGAGAATCTGATGATTATGTGTCTTGGGGTTGACCTTCTCACAGAGTATGTTAGTGTTGTTCTCTATAATTCCTTAATTTGCATGTTGTCCTATCTTGCTAGGTTGGGGAAGTTCTCCTGGATAATATCCTGAAGTGTGTTTTCCAGCTTGTTTCTATTCTTCCTTCTCCTTCTGGTACTCCTGTCAATCATAGGTTTTGTCTTTTCACATAGTTCCATTATTTCATGGAATCTTTGTTCATTCCTTGTTTTTTCTCTATTCTTGTCTGCATGTCTTATTTCAGTACGTGATCCTCAAACTTTTGTACCCTTTCTTTTGCTTGGTCAGTTTGGCTGTTGATACTTGGGTATGCTTCATGAAGTTCTTGTGCTGCGTTTTTCAGCTCCATCAGGTTATGTTAGTCTCTAAACTGGTTATTCTAGTTAGCAATTCCTCTTCTTTTATCAAGATTCTTAGTTTCTTTGCATTGTGTTAGAACAAGCTCCTTTAACTCATCATAGTTTTTTACTACTCATCTTCTGAAGCCTACTTCTGTCAATTTGTCCATCTCGTCTTCTCTCCAGCTCTGCTCCCTTGATGGAGAGATGTGATCATTTGGAGGAGAGAGACACTCTTACCTTTTGGGTTTTCAGCATTAATTAATTAATTAATTCTTTCCCATCTTTGTGAATTTGTCTAGTTTCAGTCTTTGAGGCTGCTGATCCTTGGATGGGGTTTTTGTGGGGGACGTTTGTTGTTGTTGCTGTTGTTATTGTTTTTGATGCTCTTGTTGCTTTCTGCTTATTTGTTGTTCTTTCAGTTGTCAGATCCCTCTTCCATAGGGCTGCTGCAGTTTGCTGGGGGTTCACTTCAATCCCCATTCATCTGATTTGCTCCATTGCCTGTAGATGTCACTCAAGGAGGCTGGTGAACAACAAAGATGGGTGCCTGCTCTTTCTTCTGGGACCTCTGACCTTGAAGGGCACCAACCAGATGCCGGTAGGGTCACTCCTGAATAGGATGTCTGGCATCCCCTGGTGGAGGGTCTCACCCAGTTGGGTAGGATGGGGAGTAGGACCAGTTTAACAAAGCACTTTGTCCCTTGGTGGAGAGGTTGTGCTTTGCTGGGGGGAACCCACTCTTCTGGGGTACTTGGATTCCTCAGAACTACCAGGAGGTGAAGGTACATCTGCTGGTTTGTAGAGACTGTGGCCATTTCTCCCCATAGGAGTTCAGGCTCAGGGAGATCCAAAATCTGTCCCTGAGCCTCTGGCTGGAGTTATTGGAGGTCCTACAAGGAAGCTCAGCCCAGTGAGGAAGGATGGGCCGGGTTAAGCCTGAAGAGGCACTCTGGTTGCAGACTCCCACAGCCTGTGTGTTGGGCTGCGGGGACAAGTCTTGGGACCAAACCATCCAGCCTCCCTGGCCCAGAAGGGGAAAAGTACAGCCTGGAGTTATAGGAATGGATGCCATCCTTCCACAGCCCAAGTGCTTACTGTGTTAAGCAGTTGCAAGTCCCATTGTTGGCTGCTGCCCCTTCCCCAAGGAGCTCAAACAGTGTAGACAGCAGGCAGCTGCAGTTGCTGCTGGTCACCCCTCTTCCCAGGAGACCATTAGGATTAAGCAGAATCCAGCTGAGAGGCTGTAAGAATCTGCGATTTAGGAATTGGGAAGCTAGGCCCTGGTAACCTGGGTTCACGAGTGGGATCTTCCATCCAGTTTCACAGTTCCCTGAAAAAAGCAGATTCCCTGGCTGGGTAGCATGCTCACTCACCACCTCCCTTGGCTTGGGGGAGGGGTTCCGCTTCTCCATGTGGCTCTCATTTGGGCCACCATAACACACTGCTCTTCCTTATTTCCGTGAGTCATGCCAGACTTCTAGTCAATTTTGATGAGAGAACCTGGGTACGTTTGTTGTCAGTGACGTATTCACATGCTTATTATGGTTTTTTTTTTTGATGAAGCCTCCGAATGCCAGTGCTTCTAGTTGGCCATCTAGGCCCCACCCCTAAATTACTACTCCTTTCTATAAATTAAGTTCTTCTATACCTTTGTGTTTATTTATGAAATTTTTACTTGTTTCTTAGGGCTTATTTGTCCAATGCTAGGTAAATATACTATTATTTGTTATGTTTTAAAGTCAAGAAAAAGTGTTTCTCATCATTTTTCTCAGCATTTTTTTTTCTTTTTTGGTACTTAGGTATCTGTTTTGCTATATCACACCAAAGTTATTTGTTAGGTTTTTGTAAAATCAAGATTTTGTTTGAAATTGCATTGCATATGTATATTAATTTGGGAAAATAATTCATTTATAAATATAGAATACCTCATGCATGAGCACAGGATAGTTTCTTTTTGCTTGTGGTTCTTTTATGTAATTTTCAATACATTTTATACTTTGAAATAAATTATGATCTTCAACTATTTTAATTATTGTATCTCTCCTCTTTTGAGAAGGGGACAATGATTATACAAAAATTGCTCCAATATACATAACTTACATGATTTTTTAGGATTTTTAAAGGACTTTTTAGGATTTAGGATTTTTTTAACTCTTTAGTAATTTCTAGGGTTGTCCAAAGTGTATCATCATAATGTCTGTAAATAGAGTTTACTTTTATATTTCTTATAGACAATTAATATATATTACTTAATTTACATATCCTGTTGCATTAGTTAATTCTTAAAACTATTCTGAATAATAATAGTGAATGGGAAGTCCTGATTTCTATTTTACTTTTTAAAATTAATTAGTTATATTAATTCTATTTTACTTTATAAAATTAATTAATTGGTTATACATTTATATGTTGTATGTCAAATTATCCTTGTGTTTAGGAATAAAGTTAATTTGGTCATGGTGTTTTATTCTTGTAATACATTAGTGGATTCACTTTGATAGTGCTTTACTTTGCATTTGGTATCCATGTATACAAGTAATATGTATATTGTGTTTTTATTGTATTATGTTTATTAGCTTTAGCTATTAATAGGTTTTGTTGTTATTACTTTAGGTAATAATACGTTTTGTTACTTTGTTTTGTTTTAGGTTTCATAAAATAAGTTGTAGAACATTATACATTATTCAGTTGTTTCATATTATTTATATAAAATAGGTATAATCTCTTATGTTAAGGTCAGTAGAACATATCTGGAAAGCCATATGGGCCTTAGGACATTTTCTAATGGCGGATTATGTTTCCCATATTTTCTATCACTATTTGACCCCTCAGGTTCTCTATCTTTTGGTATTTAATTGGAGAACATTATATTCTGTTGAAAATCGTCCTCTTTCTTTAATTTTTTTATTTTCATTATCAAATTTACCCATATTTTAAAAAATTTTTGTAAATACTTCTTTGTACATACCTTACATGTCATTTGTTACATAGAATGTACATTTTTACTTCTCTCATTTAAAAAATAATCATCCTTTCTACTAGTTTGCCTGTTTGAATTTTTTTTTTTTCAAATAGCCCTCTTTTAGGTTTATTTATTTGTAAGCTATTCTTTTGGGCTTTTTGCTTCATTAATGATAATTTTTTATTTCTTTAATTCTCCATCCTGTTATTTCGGTTGATTTTGATGCTTCCTGTGTCTCTGATGTTTTGCAGTTAAACTTGATTGTTAATATAATTAGTATTCAGAAGCAATTAGATGTGGCTAATATCTTATCTGGAACATTGCTTAAACATGACTTTGTGGAACTCTTGTGGAGATGGTAACTTTTTCCTGAATGCTTGAATCAGCTTTGAACTAATGCAGTCAATTTACCTGTAATCCAGGAGGCTGCAAGAAGATAGGTCCCATGGTAGATGAATGCAATTCTTATATCTGGATTCATAAAAATCATCTGCTAAACACTTAAGACATTACATTATAATAGATTACAATAAGGACTCTGCTTTTCATATTGCCTCACACTAATTATTAAGCTTCAGTTGCAAATGTATTTTAAATCTTAAGAGCAATCCAAATGGCAATTTTATTGTTTACTGTGGTCATTGCTGACTATAGTAAATGGTTTGCTGACTCAGCTTAAATTTAGAAAATGTGCACATATTTTGGATTTCTTCCCAGAAAGGAATGTGGCTTCAGGTCATATAAATGCATAACAAATCCCCTTGGATTTAGAAATTTGAGGAATTTCCTTTGGCATTGCAGATTAGCAGTTAATCTTTCTTTCTCAGCTAGATTTAAACCCTGGAGCAATTTATAGACTGCTTAGAAGTAATAGTTTTATCTGGACACTGATTATTTTGCTGGAAAGCAAGAAATGAGGTCCACACAACGAATATTTGTCTGGAACCAAGGAGAGAAATATGTATTAACTTTAAAAACCAAAGAAAAGAAAAAAAAATGTCTGTTTGTATATCTGGTATTCAAATGGATGCAATAAGCCATTAATATACGTAGAAAGGATTTCAGAGAAAATGGTTTGGGTAGCAGATTCCTGTCCTTGGCATCTGTGGTGGATGGTGGATGATTTGTGAGTCAACTGTACTGCAGTAGAAACAATATTGGGTTTCGTGTTAGTACATGTAGTTTCAAATCCAGGGTCTGCTATCCACTATTTCTGTGAACTTAATAGTCACTTTCATTTGGAACCTTCATTTTCACATGCATAAAAAGTTTTACAAATATCAGTACTTTGTATAAGATGTCAATTCAATGACTGTCCTGGTTTTGCAGGGAAAATGAACAGGCCTGTACAGTGATGAGGCAGAGTACTATAGTAACAAGGGCATTGGAAGAGGATCCCAGCAAATCTTTAAGAAGTGGGATAGAATTGGTTCCTAGATGGGGAAAACCAAGGGTGGTGTATTAATAACAGATGAAAATAAGGGAAATAAATTACTTTTACTTAGGAAAAGGAAATCTTCACCACATTGGCAGAATCACACACAGACTGCTCTGGTGACTGGTCACCAGTCAGATCACCAGGAGGCTCTCTTACTAAACATTGGGGATATTTGTAAGTTTTAGTCAAGAACGCCTGGCATCAGAATAGAGATTCTTGTCCCTTACAATGTTTCTTTCTAGAGCTTGAGGATTTAGTTCTAATACCTATTATTGTGGGATTGCTAATATAGGCGAATGACTCACTTCTTCAGGTTCTAGTTTCTGCATGTTTACAAAGGTGGTGATGATGCCTCCTTGTTAGAGCGAGAATGGTAGGATATAATGTATGCTTACATTCGCTAACCTGGTCCCTTGCCTACTATGAATTAATGATTGATGCATGCGAATTACCTTTCCTGCTGACTACTTGCTATGTTTCATCAGGCATTCATTCAATTAATAGTCATTGATTCTGACTCTATGCTAGAGACAGTATTCAGTGTTACACCTGAAGCAAGATTCCTAGTCCCAGCATAATGGAGCTAGCAAATGAAAGAGGGAGATAGACATTAAATGAGTCATGCTAGTAAAGATAAATATAAATTGTAAGATGGAATTTGCAGGACTGATAGAAAGTACTTTGGCCTGGTTAAGAATGCATTCACAGAGAAATGGCAATTAACTGGGATCTCCAACGTCAATAAGAGATAATAAGGCAAAAGACGGGTTTAGTGAGAAGGAAGTCCACATGGAAGCATAACATAGGGAAAGTACTAGCTTCAACAAGGATTATGGTACATTTGAGCAACTAAGGAAACAGCAAGGTGGCTTGAGTTCAGAGAGGAATTGGAGATGGTGCAGCAGGGTCTCCATGCCCTTCTGCTTTGCTTTAATTTTAAGGCTCAGTGTTACCTATGGAAACAAAAATAGTCGGAGTCTACACATTATCAAATTCATCAGCCAGAAACCATACTAGAAATGAAAAACAAAGCCTTCAGGTGAGGACTATTGAGCACCAAAGATCTCTCTATGTGGATTTTTTCAAATGAAATAAGGTACATCTAGGATGCAGGTGCATGGAAGTCACTTGGAAGTGACATCTAACAGGCCTGTTCTGCCAGCTAGTTTTTGTTCTAGGCTGAACCCAAAGTTGATGTAATTGAGCTCAGTGTGTGTCTTTCCTTAGACGGAGACAAGCCACTAGAATAATAAATCACCAGAGGAACTTTCAATAGATAGTACTGGAATGTCTTTGACTTTTGCATACCTCCCTTGCATTTAGATTTCAATCTGATATTCAGAGAAGAAAGGGTTATAGGTCACAATGTGAGTTTTCAACAGCATATTTGTAGACCTTAGAGGAGGAATAAAGAATGGGAGAGGGAGAGAAAAAGCCCTGGACAACTTCTGAGATGTTAGGATTCAGGGGATGCTCTTGGGTATTTCCTTTCTTATGATATCCCACTTAACACATCACTATTACAAGTGATAAGTAGCCTAGGACAAAACCACCAGCTTGGGTATTTGGGTGGTCACTCATGTAATAAATATTATTGGATACCTAATACTGTTCTAGGTGATAAAAAAGATAATTATGTTTGGGTGCTAGACATGTGGACAATTACAATAATATAGATTAACTTTTTTGAGAACATATAGTGTCAGGCACTTTGATGAGTGATTTTGACCAAATATCTCATCTTTTACAACCATTTTTTTCATATAGGAAAACCAAGACTTCAAGAACTCTAGTAACTTAATCAAGTACCCACTGTTTATAGGTGGCAAACCTAGGATTAAATTGTTTCCTCTTCTGTACAGATCATCCTCCTAATCATTGTTGTATATTATTCCAATGAAACATATTCATCAAAGTATATGCAAAATGCCAAGGGGCATCCAGGAAGAATTATGTGATTCTGACTGAATGACCTAAGGAAAGTTTTAAAGAAGAGGCAATATCTGTGCTCTAGCTCAATATTCTTTATCTGGGCCTATTGTCTTCAAACCCTGGAAACTAACTATGATGTGATAAACACAGAATTCCTCCATGGTACTTTCATGATGAAGAAATGTGAGAGGTGAATTGGTCACCTATGGGGATAATAGGGAACACATCCATTATCGTAAATACTGGAAAATAAAAGGAAAGCAATAATCTATGCTTTTCTATATCAAAGTAATACATAAATCTCTATCCCAGCTAATAAATGAAAGAACAAATGACAGACTATTGAAATTTGGCAGTCCTTCTCCAACAATAAATTAACTTGTTCATTCTCTCAAAAAATTATTCTTGTTTGTTTATTTTTGTTTTTGAGATGGAGTCTCGCTCTATCGTCCAGACTGGAGTGTGGTTATGTAAGATCAGCTCACTGCAACCTCCGCCTTCTGGGATCAAGTGATTCTCCTGCCTCACCTTCCAGAGTAGCGGGGTTTACAGGCATGTGCCACTAGATCCAGCTAATTTTTCTATTTTTAGTAGAGACAGGGTTGGCCAGGTTGGTTTTGAACTCCTGGCATCAGGTGATCTGCCCACCTTGGCCTCCCAAAGTGCTGGGATGGCAAGCATTAGCAACCATGCCTAGCCCCCAAAATTATTCTGATGTGACTAAAGAAATTTAGATAATTCGGCCAGGTGCGGTGGCTCAAGCCTGTAATCCCAGCATTTTGGGAGGCCGAGGCGGGTGGGTCACGAGGTCAAGAGATCGAGACCATCCTGGTCAACATGGTGAAACCCCGTCTCTACTAAAAATACAAAAAATTAGCTGGGCACAGTGGTGCGTGCCTGTAATCCCAGCTGCTCAGGAGGCTGAGGCAGGAGAATTGCCTGAACCCAGGAGGCGGAGGTTGCGGTGAGCCTAGATCGCACCATTGCACTCCAGCCTGGGTAACAAGAGTGAAACTCTGTCTCAAAAAAAAAGAAATTTAGATAATTCATGAGCTGCATTCTATATATAGAATGAGACAAACAATTGATAAATAAATAACTAATATATCATTTAACTTGTGACTAGGGCTACAATGAAGATTCACGGATAGAAAATACAAAGGTGGAGGGGGTAAAATGAAGGGAAGGCCCTCTTGGTTAGAGGGTGCTGGACAGGACCAAGGAAGAGGCATCAGCCATGTAGAGCTACTAGAAGTTTCCAAGGCAGACAGAAAGACAGGTGTCAACACTCCAATGCACATTCAGGATATAGGAACAGAAAAGTTTTTATTGAAACTATATTATGAGAAGCATATAAAAAAACAGTTGAAAGATTGCCTCTATTTTCAGATTTCTTGGCTTAATTTTTCCTTTCAAATGTTTAAAATAAAGAGTGCTACTGGTCAAATCCTTGATTGATGTTATTATCAGATTCTTTGTAAAATTACTTAATACAGAACCAACAAAGATGGATTTGCATAAGCAGTGATCTGAATGCATGTAACATGTGAAAGAATAAATGCTACACAGGCTGATTAAATATTTAAGGGGAATAAAGGGTTTAATTTAGTTCAAAACCCATGCTACAGAGACCCATGTTGAGAGGCTAATGAATAGTCTTTATCTAACTCTAATGCACAAAGAATTTGGAAGGTCTAAGTTTCTTCTTTTCTTAAGCATATTCTTTATAGAGGCTGTCCCCAAGACAGTTTTTTGTTTGTTTGTTTTTAGTACCCTACAACCTCCCCCAGAATTACATAGTTCAAACCCATAATTTGAACTGCCTTGGCAGATGACTCCCAAACTGTCTGTATCCCTTCTAGATACACACCAGGATGGTTGACCCAAGTACCCAAAAGGAGATAAACATTTGAAGGAGACAGTAGGAAATTAAAGTATGGTGGATGTGCATTCCTTACCTAAAGGCCTTTGCAATGATCTGTTGTACTCATCTATTTTTTATTGTGCTGAACAAATCGGACATAGCTTTGAGTTGTCCTTGACGGCACAATGTTAGCATGTCACTTCTACACTAGGTTCATCTAGAGAAGGATATAGTAAGCATGACTTCTTAGAGACTCTCTGTGTCTAAAATGAAATTTTCTCATTAAATCCCTTCTCCTGCTCTTTCCCCAGGCTTGTTGGTTGGTATAGTTATCCAAATACTTTCTCCTGCTAAAAACTGGGGAAATAATTTGGATTTTTCTCTTTCCACCTGTCATACTGCTCAAACACCAAGACTCACTGGTTCTATACCTAAACATGTACTGAGAGCCAGCTCCTTTTCTCTTCTCTGTTGTAGTCCAGTAAAATCACTCCTGAACTTCTGTAACTCTATTTTACTGATTTGAGTCTTTCTATTTCACCCTCCAGAAGTCCACCAGCCTGCATTTATTAAAAGTCTCATCATAGGGAGGGGAACATCACACACCGGGTCTGTTGGGTGGTGGGGGGCTAGAGAAGGGGTGGCAGGGGATGGGGGGATTAGGGAGAGATAACATTAGGAGAAATACCTAATGTAGGTGATGGGGGGATGGATGCAGCAAACCACCATGGCACGTGTATACCTATGTAACAACCCTGCACGATATGCACATGTACCCCAGAACTGAAAGTATAATGAAAAATAAAATAAAATAAAAACATCAAAAAAGAAAAGTCTCATTTTATTACTCTGGGTAAAGCCTTCCACTGAGTACAGAACCAGTTCATTTCTAGCTTTACATTCAAGATACTTGCTCTCTGGCCTCAATGAACCTAAATGTAATGTGCTGCTTAGGCTATCAACACTCAGATACTGAAGTGGGGATCAATATCCTTGCTCAGATTGTTGGTATTCCTAAGACCACACCCTCACTTGTGATACCAAGCCTTTTCACTCACTATGAAGACCGCCATTTTCCTCATCTATCTCCCACTTATTTGTTCATGACCCAGCTTAATGTCGGGGCATCTAAAGAAACTTCCTTCACATCCCAGGCTGATAAGGTCACTTACTTCCTTGTACTGTGAATGTTCTTATCTGCTTTGGCATCTTTCTCACAGGGCTATGCACTTCATTCCCCAAGGGAAGAAACTATAGATTTTAAACTCACACAGTACTGGCACAAAGCAGATTTTTAAAAATCATGTAAAGGAACATAAATCATTGTATTATAAAGATACATACACATAGATGTTCATTGCATTGCTGTTCACAATAGCAAAGACAACAGGATCAACACAAATGCTCATTGGTAATAGACTGGATAAACAAAATGTGGTATACGTACACCATGGAATACTAAGCAACCATAAAAAGGAATGAGCTAATGTCTTTTGCAGGGACATGGATGGAGCTAGAAGTCATTATCCTCAGCAAACTAATGCAGAAACAGAAAACCAAACACCACATGTTCTCACTTAAAGTGGGAGATGAACAATGAGAACACATGGACACATTGCAGAGAACAACACAGACTGAGGCCTTTCAGGGAGAGGGAGTGTGATGGGGAGAGAACCAGGAAGAACAGCTAATAGATGCTTGGCTGAATTCCTGGTTGATGGCTGATCTTTGCAGCAAACTGCCATGGCACATATTTATCTACATAACAAACCTGCATGTCCTGCACATGTACCCAGGAACTTAAAAGTGGAAGAAGAAAAGAATTCAAAATTACTTCCTGCAATGTCCCCTGCCCCCATTCCTGAAAATCTGGTGAAATTTTGGCTCTGAATTGGAAATTGTATTTTTCAAAGAAGGCAGATTTCTTGTTCCTTAAGAATCTCCCAGAAATGGTAGATGCTATGTCATTAGACAGACCCTCCCCTGATGGCAGCCCCAGAATGCCAGAAAAATGGCTTAAGAGGACACAGTAATTAAGAATTTTCTGATATGAGGAGAAGAAAGACAGGAATCCCAAACAAAACTTGGCTCCTGGGGCTGTTGCTGCCACTTTGCAAACTGCAAGAAAACAACAATATCTCAAATGGCACTCTCTAGGAATGGAGACAGTGGGCATAAATGGATGCTCCTCCCAAATTATGGTAAATACAGAGTGCCAAAATTAACTTTTTTCTTTCTGAGAATGTTTTTCTATTTGAATTTAAGATTATAGACCATGGAGTGCAGGCAACCAGCAGTCAGGGAGGCCAGGCACAGTGATCCATGCATGTAGTTCTAGCACTTTGGGAGGTTGAGGCAGGAGGATCTCTTGAGTCCAGGAGTTTCAGACCAGCCTGGACAACATAGTGAGACCCCATTTCTAAAAAAGGATTAATAAATAAGAAAAAAAAAATAATTGAATGAATGAGTCAATGGATTAATCTGTGCATAGATGTACTCCAAAAGTTTCACTCACATTTTAAATGTTGCTTTTCTAAGTGTGCTTCATGATTTTATATGTATGTATTCTTCTTATCTACTTCTTCCATCCCCAGATGCACACACACCTACCTGTGACTTTCAACTCTTTGACATTAGGGAATTTGCCTCATTGTTGTATTCTATGCAATAAGTATCAGAGCTGCATTCTTCTCTAAGTAGCTTTTGGGTTGAAAATTGCAAAACAGTTACTAAAGTTTGGAGGTGGTCAGAAACTGTATATGTCAGAAGAGCTTAAGACTCCTCTGCATGTAGTGTTCTAGTGGATGGAGAATTATTCAATGAATAAACAAAATCTCCGAGGCCTTCTGCTGTGTAAAATTTAAATAGCTGCTTTTGATGTTCACACTCGTTTCTACACACCTTCACCTTGTGCAAGACTTATCCTGTAGAGATCTCCTTTCACTAGATACAGTTCTGTTATGCCTTTTAAGTGTTGAGTGATGACAAAATAGGATATATTTGAGGGTAAATGAGGGATGCTATTGAGAACATTTATTTTAGTCTTAAACAGAGGAAGCATTCAAAGATTATCTAGTTTCCCCAAGAAGTGTGCATCCCTAAGAAATACAGCGCTGCAGATTATTTCCAATCAGGGCCGGTGGGGATATCCTTAGCCATTAGAATCATAAACTTCTACTGGAAACAGGTGTTAAATTTGACTACGAAAATGTATATTGTGCTACATATGCTATTTTCCTGGAGAGAGATATAGAATTAGTATTTTCCAAGTCTTTACCTGTGGCAGCCTCCACCCATTGTGCAGCATCTAGAAAAATTGGGATTTAACAAGGATTAAAACACTAGGGAAAAGAAATCATGTTTGCACTGGGTTATAAGGTATGGATTTAAAATGTGCATTTTAGGCCGGGCGCGGTGGCTCAAGCTTGTAATCCCAGCACTTTGGGTGGCCGAGGTGGGTGGATCACGAGGTCAAGAAATCGAGACCATCCTGGTCAACATGGTGAAACCCCGTATCTACTAAAAATAGAAAAAATTAGCTGGGCATGGTGGCACGTGCCTGTAACCTCAGTTACTCAGGAGGCTGAGGCAGGAGAATTGCCTGAACCCAGAAGGCGGAGGTTGCAGTGAGCTGAGATCGCGCCATTGCATTCCAGCGTGGGTAACAAGTGTGAAACTCTGTCTCAAAAAAAAAAAAAATGTGCATTTAAAAAATTTTGCATATGAAGTTTTTTGCATGCATTTACAGAGTGTTTTCTGTGAACCAGAAACTGAGCATGTAGTGACTAGTTAGGCTTGGTCTCTGCCTTTGAAGGGCTCCTGTCATATTAATATACTTTTGTGTCTGTAACAGATTTAATTTTAAGGAACATAAACATAGGGCTATCAAGTTTGTGTTATAACATCCAAATCTTAAGTCTCTCCTGCAAATGGCTGCTTCTTTTCCTAGCTACCCTGGATTAGAATGCTCTTACCTCCATATGATGAAGGAGATTTCTTTCTGGATCTTGTGATTGATAAGTTTTGTCTTGTTTTGTTTTTTTGAGACAGAGTCTTATTACCCAGGCTGGAGTGCAATGACACGATCTCGGCTCACCGCAACCTCCACCTCCTGGGTTCAGGGAATTCTCCTGCCTCAGCCTCCTGAGTAGCTGGGATTACAAGCACATGCCACATGCCCAGCTAATGTTTTGTATTTTTAGTAGAGACGGGGTTTTACCATGTTAACCAGGATGGTCTCGATCTCCTGACCTCATGATCCACCCGCCGCGGCCTACCAAAGTGCTGGGATTACAGGCTTGAGCCACCGCGTCCTATGATAAGTTTTTATAAAAAGTTTTGTTCAACTTCTATTGCATTTAATTACTGATTTGGTGAATTTGTGTACATGTTTATGTATTTATGCATATATAATTTTCTATAATTCAGCAGTTATGTGTGTGTATATATATTTATTTGTATAACATTGAATATCCAATTTATATCCTCAAAGTGACCAAAGACTCTATTAAACTCCAGTGCCTGCTCTGAAAGTTAACTGTCAAGCCTTAGCTCTGCAATTTCTCAGGAGTAACATAACTCCTTCTCTGTCATTCGGTGCCTAATGACCTTTTACACTGAATGAATAGAGGACATAGCTGGAAACCAAGAAGCACTGGAATGAATGCAGCAATGCTTGGGCCCTTTATTCTGTTCCACAAGCACAGGCTCTTTCTGTGAGCCTAGGGCAGGTCTGAAAGAGATGGAACTATCTGAACTATGTGGGGCCATTTGGAGCAAGGCTTCCAGATGATGCGGTGAGCTAAGGTGAGGCAGCAGACAACTTTCCTGGTAGTAGAGGACATTTTCTCAGAGGAGATGCAAGTTAAACTGGGGTCCAACAATGGAAGAATGTCTAGTGGACATTTTGCAAAACATAAAATCAGCTGACAGGTATCTGGAAGAGCCTATGAGACTGGAGAAGAAAGGCCTAAACTTTCGTATTTTGCATCCATGCACTGGCAAGAGGCCCAGGCTGAATGAAAGAAAGAGCTCGTTTTTCAAGATGAAATCATGTTCGCCTTCACCACAGCTTGTGGCTGTAGGTACTGAGGGAGAAAAGGAAGGAATTCGTAATCACAATCAATAACAAAGAATGAATAACGTGAAGTCTATGATGAGTCAATCTGTGTATGCATTCATGCATTCTTGCATTTGTTTCTACTAAGATGAACTTAAGTGCCCCCAAGAGACACATATCCAAGGACTCATATCTTCAGCACCTCAAGACCTCCTCACATGGGGCCACATCAAGAATATTTCTGGTCCCAGGCTCTCATTCTCTACTCAACATCTTTCAGGGTAGAAACAGCTCCACTTACTCCAGTCATTCATTTATTCATATGCTTTTTTTGAGCAACCTGTCTGTATCAAGGACCATGTAAAGGGTAAAGATCAAAATGATAACTAATTCAGGATTGTAAGAACTCACAGTCTAAGAAGAGAGAACCAACAGAAGACCATGGATGGGATGATACACTCTTCTCTCCATAAAGAGGCAATAGCCATGGGTTTGGAAAGCAGCTCAGTAGAAGTGGTTTCTGTGGATTTTGTTTGTTGGTTTTTGTTTATAAGCAGTAGTTCTGCAAGAGGATGCACAACAGAGTGGAGTAGTCTGTAGAAAAATGTTTGAGATATGCTTTTATTTTTATATATCAAGTTCAACATTTCCCCCCTAGTAAATTTTTATAAAATGGATTAGCACATTACCAGTTCTCATAAATCCTTCAGTAAAGAAACCTACTTGTTTTGTTTAACTTAGGATTTGATTACTCCCATGGGCCTCTCTTTGGGGAATACTGGTTTATATCTTCCAGATGGCTTCCCTGAGCTGTTGTGGATGCGTACAGGCCTGGTAAGCACAGACAAGACTTGCAATAGAACCCATAACATCAGAGCACTTCAGGGTGGAACAAACCTTTCATGTCATTCTGGCTAATCTCCTAACAAGTCAACAGTTAAAGACTCTGCAGACTAGCCTTAGCACCTGGTTACCTAGCTTCTCGTAGATGAGAAACTCATGCTTTATATAATACACCAAAATCTACAACTTTTTACTTCTCTTATTGATGTTGTGTTCTGAAGAAATGTGCCTACACCCTCTTCTGACTCTTCTGGAGCATATTTGAAAGCATCCCTCAAATCTCTTGTTGCCAAGATTTCTCAGAAATCTGACTCATCAGACCCAAAGCCACCCTATAGTCAAACTGTTCTCACCCTCTGCTTAGGTGGATTTTTAAAAAGGCACTTCAAATGCATTTATTGATTGCATAATTAGTATGGATTTAACTTGGTCAACACAAAATCATTTATCAAGTTCAACATTGACATTTTTATTTTGGTAAATCGTATTGAATCCAACAAAAATCACCATGTAATGATAGCCTAATAAAATACTCAACAGATGCCCTGCCACAACTGAAAGGTTTGTTTTCCATAGTCATTCTCTATCAGTGAGTGTTCCTCTCTGTCAATATGTATTCCCTAGTGTTTAACTCAACATCATTTAATCACTAAATTGGTGTCACAGGTATTTTTCTGAATTAAAAGCCTTATCATCTATGTTAACTGCATGGCTACTGAAGAGCTATTTCTTCCTGGAACAAAAAAAGAGTAGCAATATAATAGTAAGCAATTCTATACCGCTGTAGTACCTATGTGTGCCAGACAGTGATCTAAGTGCTTTAAACAATTTAACTTATACACATCTCAAGACAACTCTAGGGGAAGATGAAATTATTATTCCCATTTCGTAATTAGAAGCTGAAATGCATAGAACTTAAATAACTCATCTAGGTGGCTTAAACAGCATATCTGGTTGGAGCTTGAATTTGAACCCAAGCAGTCTTGCCTCAGGGTCCATGCTCGTAAGGATTATATTATAGGACTTGTCTCAATTGCATTGGTACAGATTTGATCCTACAAGGCCTCCAGTACACTTTATTTGCGTGTCAAATATTTAGAGAATTGAAGAATCACCTGGGAACATGATGAGTAGGGAGAATTCATGTAGGTAAATATTAACATTAGAAAATTTATCTGATAAATGCAAACAATTTAGCTAAACCCAAGGCTGATGGTGTGGGGAGCTGGGGTGTTTGTTTGCCATTTCACAAAACAATGCAGCCAACCTTCCATTTGTCTCAACAAGTAGTTTATTTTACTTCTCAGAGGAATAGCAGCAAACGTAAATAAAATCAGTAACAGCAACTGAAAAATCTTAACAGGGAATGTATATCAGTTTTCCTCTGTGTGCCGCAGCTGGTCTATTTTATTTCAAGATACTGCATACTTGATTTCTCATTTGGGTGTCTGTGCTGTACTGTGTACTGTGTACTGTGTATAATATACACATCAAGCATTTTGAAAGTCTGCCCCAAGAAGCAAAAAGACCACCTGAATTACACTTTGCCTCACAGAGTGATAATAATATAGATCCACTTGCATGATTGTTTCTAAAGAATTTCATCCAGGATAAAAAAGAGAAATAGAGTTTAAAGGGTTCTATAGGTTTGACAATTCAAAATAAAAAATATCTCTATGGAAAGTCACAGTGGTTAAGTAGGATTCATATCTCTTCTATTTGGAATCCAGGATGGCCTCTTCTAGTGTTTTGTCTGCCAGACCGAGTGTCCCCAGATCTATGATATTTTGCAAAAGCTCAGTTGTTATCCTAGCTGATGTCTCATAACCCTATTTATGGCACAGCCATGATAGAAGTAATTATTAGTATTCTTAGCCTTGTTCTGTAAACTCATAATGATGTGTTTCATTGTTTGTGGTGTTAGCCTTGGGCTGTTAGATAGAATTCTGTTTACAACTATGAAGTCAGACTGTCCACCCAGAGCATGACGGATTATGTATTCACTACCTTTGCTGAGTCAGCTGGGTCTGTGCAGTGAATACCACACCCTCATTTGTAGAACTCCACGAGCTTTTTGGGGAAAATCTATAAGATTTGACTTGTAATGTGTAGAACACAATTTATTTCATTTTCTTCCATTAAATTTATTCCTGTGGTTTCTATTATCTGTGCCTTGTAGGTTGCATTACAAGTCCAAGTTCTTTTTTGTTTTTGCTATGGTATAATATTCATGTGAGAATTGTCTTTCTTCACCTTGGATAGAGAAATACAAACTACCATTTTACCCATTCACTGAGAGTGTGAACTGGCACATTTTTATAAAACTGGATCAAAATATTCTTGTGATCAGCTGTCATCTTGTGGAGTTTTCTTTTTTTTCCTGCCACAATTGGAGTTCTAAACCCTTTACAATAATCACATATATTAGGTATAGTCGTGTGTTGATTCACTAACCTGATTTTTTCCCTCTTTTGGCTCTATCACATTTGTTGTATAACTGTCAAGTCCTTGAGTATTTGCCAAATATTCACTGAGCACATGGGAAGGAGAAAATGTGGAGGATTTTATGGGCCTAGTTTGAAAGGGGATTCCCATGCCTTCTGTCCACATTTCTTTGACCCATCGTCAGTCATATGATCCCATTTAGATGCAAGGAGTTCTGAATAATATAGTCTCTGGCCTAGGAGATGCCGCAGCAACAGTTCTATACTCTGAAAGATGAGTATGAATTCTTACTAGACAGTGGGCCAACTCTATCACTCTGTGTGATCTTAGAAGACTTTCTGAGTCTGTTTTCTTATACTTTAAATGAAGAAAACTTAACTACCTTATGGATTATTATTATTATTATATGGGATTATATACACAAAAAACATGTGAGCTGCAAAATGCTACACAGATTCATTATTGTTATAAATGATATAATAAAATTTATTTATTTATCTGACCTTAACCTAGAGAATTAGAAGAGCACTCAGGAGCTACTTCCTATTACGAGTAAATTGTCTTTATTTTGATAATTGTACTTTTTCTTCAGAGCTTCTTTTGTGTCTTCCTTGGATGTGCCAACAGAGCTCATGAAGTCAAGTCTTACAGATAAGAAGGAAGAGTCTGGGAAAACCAGGAAGATTGATTGATCACCCTATCTACAAATCGATTTTGACCATTTCCAGGGTTTGTCATCTGTAACCACTGTGTTAATTCGATAGTAGAAAGTTATCAACAAAAGACAATACCTAAACTGAGCATCACACAAAATTGTTTCCACAATAGCTTAATGCAGAGAGAAACCAATGTGCAAGGTATAAACGGCACCTGCTATCTATACTATGAGAAGAGATATAGGGAAAATCATGCACAAGTTAAAACCATGATGATTTGAGGTCAGAAAAGCATAGTTTGAATTTATCTGTACATTAACCAGTTCATAGATCTTGGTGAGTTATTTAACTGTCTTGTCTTCTGTTTCTCATTTATTCAAGAGAGAGAAGGTGAAAAGCACGTTGTTTTTATTAGAGTTGAATTTGATGATGCTGCTAAAGGGTTAGCTGCGGGGGAGGTCCACTGTGGGGATTTCGCCACATGCTTTTCATGTGTCATTCTTACATGTCACAGAAATGCTGTGGATATATAAAGTTCCACAGCAAGGCAGTAATAAAAGTGGAATTGGAACTCAGGACTGTCTGGATCCAAAGCTCTCTCTCATAATCATATTTTGTTGCTTTTCTGGGCATGGCATTGTGGTAATTGCTGGCCTATGGTAATTGCTCAGTAAATCACAGCAACTATTATCTTTCACACCTGTGCCCAGGTCAATTGCTAGACAGAAGTGGGTATTTTGTTCGCTAGTCATCTATATATAGATGTGCATTCCTTACAGTGCTCGTGGGGCCACAACAGCTCCCTACCCTCTGTGATCATGGCTCTTTGAGACCTTCTCTATATGACAGCAACTCTTAATGGGGAAGGTCAAGGAAGTTCCATTTCATAGATAAGGCATAAAGTTGTTTACTCTGTACTTCATCTATTTGTAATAGATTTGTTTTTCTAGGAAGTTTGAATTGTGAGTACTCCTCTTTTTAAAATTGGTTATGATGAAGAATAGAACAGGACATAAAAGAACATCTTAGAAACAAAGAATGGAGGATATATGCTATCCAAATGTTCAAACAGTTAAACAAAATAAAAATTAATGCCAAAATAACATAAAATAGATCAAGGAGACAAAGCCCAAAGCCCCACATGTAAAATATAATGTATTATTTAGCTGGTATTTACAATGAATGAGGAGAAGATCAATTACATTACTGTACAACCATTCAGGTAAAAATGTTAGTTCTTTTCATACAAAAACACTCAGTGAACACAATTTCAGATGGAGTAAACATTTAAATGTATAAGGTAAAACTATGAAAGAAGCAGAAAACACAGGTGATATTTCTTTGATCTTAGGGAGGGAAAAAGCTAATCTAAGCAAACAAAAAATAAACAATGAAATCAACTATAGAGGCAAATTGCATATTTGGGAAATTAACTGCTAAAGGAAATCTGTATGTCAAAAAGCATATTAAACAAAATTGAGAGGCAAACATTAACCTGAGGAAGATATTTGCAACACACTCTCATTTAGTTTTCACAGTAGTCCTGTCAGGTAGATAATATTATATCCATTTATAATGAGGAAATTGAGAGCACACACACTTCATGTAATTTAGTGATTTGCCCAAGGTCATTCAGCTAATGAGTGGAAGGACTGGAATTTGAACCCTCAAAAACTGAAATCTAAGCACTAGTTACCTCACACTTGGCTCCCCTAAGTAAGAAAACAGCTCTAGAGAACCAGTGCCATGATTTTGTTTGTTTATTTTCCCCATAATAAGCAGCCATTTACTTTCAGGTAATATACAGTCATACATTACTGAACAATGGAATATGGTCTGAGAAGTGCATCATTAGGTGATCTTGTTGTAAAAACATCATGGAGTGTACTTAAGCAAACATCCACGGCATAGCCTACAGCACATGTAGGTTATATTGTATGTATATTGTATGTATCCTAGGCTACAATCCTGTTACTATACTGAGTACTGTAGGCGATTGTGACACAATGGTATTATTATATCTGAACAAGTATAAACACAGGAAAGGCACAGTGAACATATAGGTAAAAATGGTACCACTGTCCAGGGTACTTACATGGAGCTTGCAGGCCTGGAGTTGCTCTAGTTGAGTCAGTGAAAGATGAGTGAGTGAATGTGAAGGCCTAGGACCTTTACTGTATACTACTATAGACCTGATAAACACTGGACCTTTAAATGACACTAAATTTACTTTTAAAATTTTATTTATTCAGTACTCAGTTAACCTTGGCTTACTGTAACATTTTACCTTTTAAACTTTTAAATTAACTTTTTGCCTCTTGTAATAACAGTTTAAAACACAAACACATACAGCAGCACAAAACACCTGTTTTTATATCCTTATTCTTAAGCCTTTTACTATTTAAAATGGTTTTCTTTTCTTTTCTTTTTTTTGGGTAGAGACAGGGTTTCACTCTGCTCCCCAGTATAGAGTGCAGTGGTGTGATCACAGCTCACTACCACCTCAGACCACTTGGCTTAAGTGATCCTCCTGTGGCTCCTGACTAGATAGGACTACAAGTATGTGCTACCACACCTGGCTGATTTTTAATTTTTAAATGCTATTTATTTGTTTATTGTAGAGAAAGGGTCTTCCTGTAGTGCCCAGACTGATCTGGAACTCCTAAGCTCAAGCAATCCTCCCTCCTTGGTGTCCCAAAGTGCTGGGATTACAGATGTCTTTTACTTTTTAAACCTTTATGTTTAAAAATAAGACACAAATAACGCACATTAGCCTAGACCTACTCAGGGTCAGGATCATCAATATATCACTTGGCAACAGAAAATTTTCAGCTCCACTGTGATCTTATGGGACAACCATCATATATGTCAGGTCCTTCTTCACTGAAATGTCATTATATGGTGCAATACTATATAATTTTGGATTTCGACTCTGATTTTTGTCTAAAAATCACAGTAGAAATTTTTAAAAGAAAGTTTTTAAAGAAAGATAAATCTTTAATACACAGAAGCAAAATTGTCATATTAAAAAAAGCAACTACAACAACTCCCCAGAAATATGGATCTGGCATTAGAAATGCTGCAGCAAGCCTCATTGTTTCCTGAGCACTGAGCCTGCCACTCAGCCTGTCCCAGGTCTGGCCATGTCTAAGTGCTGAGGAAGGAAGCCTTTCTCTAGAGGTTTGGTCCACACCAGCATCCTTTTGCAGCTCCCCTCTTTAGCCTGCATTTTCAAAACTCTTCCATAGTACGGGATATATCATTTCCTCTCCTTGGAATGCCTGCAATCATCATGGGTATCTAAGAAACTATTTTTCAAAATGCTAGACAGCATTAGGATGTCTTTGAAGTCACCCTAGAGCTAAGTCATCACTCCTAATAAAAAAAAAAAAAAAAAACTTGCATGCATCTGTGAGGCCACTCACACTAGATAGTAATTTTATGTTCATTTGTCTTATTCATCTATTAGGCTGATCTATTATGAAGCCTCCAATTTGCCTGTTAGACCAGTGATGCCCAACCTTTCTGGCACCAGGGACCAGTTTCTTGGTAGACAATTTTCCACAGACAGGTGGTGAGGGAATATGGTTTCACCTCAAATCATCAGGTATTAGACCCTTATAAGGAACACACGGCCTAGATCCCTCACATGTGCAGTTCACAATAGGGTTCACACTCCTTTGAGTATCTCATGTTGTTGCTGATCTGAAAGGAGGTGGAGCTCAGGTGGTAATGCTCACTCACCCACCTCTCACCTTCTGCTGTGTGGCCTGGTTCCTAACAGGCAATGGACCAGTAGTGGTCCATGGCCTAGGGAATGGGACCCCCTGTTTTAGACAATCTCTGTGTCTCCCTAATTCAGTATAGCTAGGGATATAGTAAGAGCTGCATGATACCTTGTGAGCTGAACCAAACTCCATGGTAAAACAGCAATGCTCTGTGTATATAAACTTGGCAATGATAAACTCAACCCCTCTTTTCTCCCTGGGCCAACTTTCCCATAAGAAAAGCTTAAGGAGGGCCTAGCATTCACTGTGGAGTTACCATTGTTAGAGTTCAATGCAGGTTAAAAAGAGCATGTGATGTTGGTTTAAAGGAAGAAAGCAAGAAAGGCACACGCCATGGTGTATGTGTGGGTCGGCGGGGTGGGCAGATGCTGGAAGACAGGGCAACCTGCCATTGGGCATCAGGCCCTGAGAACTTGTGAGAGTCCCCTGTGTTTCTCCAGGGTCCTCCCTGACTCAATTCCAGGGAGGCTCTTCGCAAGGACCCCTCATTTAATCACATGACTCCCAGCCCAACCAGAGGACAGCTGTTCATGCTCGTGCTGATGGTTTAGCTGAGTAAAGGAAATGGGTGAGCCAGGGTATAAAGTTCGTTGGAGAAGTGAGAGATGTAGAAACTCTTCTAAGAAGAGTGTTTCCCTCTTTGGCTCTGTAATCTTACTGTATTATCTTTATTATCAATGACAAACACAGCATCCACTCTGTTCCAGGCATTTTTCAGAGGTACCAGGGTACAAAGATAACTCCATCCTGGGGAACTTGTCACATCTGTCTATAGGGAATTCAGTCTACTGTGTGTGCCAGAAGGGCATACACACACTGCCAAAAAGAAAAATCATTAAGATACTGGCTTTGGAAGAGAGATGTCATTGAACAATGAAGTGGAGAAAGGCTGGAGAAACTGGAACCAGAGGCGAGAGGGACCAAGTCCTTGCTTGAAGGACACAAAGAAAAGTGATTAGTGTGTACACCAGACCTGGATTTAATTCCCTGCTGTGATATTTCTAAATTCCAAAGCCTAGTCCAAACCTCATGCAGCATCAGTTTTCTAATCTTAAAAAGGGGAGAAAGAATATGTATCATGGTTGGGTTAAAAGCTTTGAGTACACACATAAAGCATACTCACATAGAGTACTCAGAGGCTCACATGAAGTACTATTCTTCAGGCCTCAGCAACTTGTGGGTAGAAATGAAGGCTTACTAATATTCATGTAGAATTTTCAGCTGCCGTGTCTCCACTGGTGGAAACACAAGGTTGTCAGCCTCCTGCATTGAGTCTCTCCATTCGCTGGCGGTTTCTCTTACGTTGATGCAGCTTGCTTGTCACGCTATAGCCAGAGCAGCTTGCCTAATCACCATGGCCAGGGCTGCTACCAAATAGCCCTTCTTGTCCATACTCTCATACCATACCTTTGGGTCACTGGACCTACTGAAGAATCAAAGTGCTTAGTTTATTTGTTGGCATGCTCTATTACCTGCTGCATACTAACCCGAGCCACATCTTCCAGCATACTGTTGTTCAGTTCTCACCATTCTGCCGTGTCTGTGAGCCTTTACATTGCATTGCTGTGCATTGCTGTGAGCTGAGGGCCCTGTACCTATCTCAGATTTCTCTACGGAGTTGCACTGGTCTCTAATTGTTGCTCTTACTACCACCATTAGCAGCCTTTTTTGACTGATAAGATTGGATTGTAAGCAAGTTCACGTGTATGTATTCATTCATTCAGAAAACACTCACTGAGCAACTATTGCATGTTGACTATTATTTCAGACAAGGAAGATGCAACAGTGAGCACAGCCGACCCCATCCCTGACCTCATTCAGAAGTTTGTAGTCTAGAAACATCTCTTCTCTCACACCTTTCTGCCTGGAGAAAAGAAAAACACAGTGTTTCTCTGTCCTGTGTTGAATTACTTCTCAACATCTCTGCATCATCATTTAAATGTAGTCTGTGCTCTACTCATCTGAGCCCTCCAACAGCATCCACTTGATCCCAGAGAAAGGAAGTAATATCCACTTAAAAATAACGAGCATATCAACCTCAGCTTCTGCCAGCCATGATTCCCTGGAGGTAACATTTATTTCAAGAGCTGGAACACAGAAAATATCAGCAGAAGTTACCCCTCATTGTTGGATCTCTTTGGTTTCAGCCATATTATTTTTCACAAAAAGATAATTCTACTTCATTTGCTCGTTTCCACGGTTGTCAGGAGTATGATACTGAATACAAAAGACAAAGAATCGGTCTGGAACCTGCTAGAGGAATTGAGTAATGGCAAGTTCATGATTCTCTTTGTTTTGATAGCTGGTGGGGCATCTGCTTCTTGCCTCTCCCTAACTAGAATTTGGAGGGCATTTTCCTTCTCTTTATGCTGCCTATACTTTCTCATCAAGCGGTTTCCATTACTTTCTCTTTCTCCATCCCTATGCCATTTTTTTCTCATGAGTAAAACAGGAATCATAGCCTTGCCGACTTCCAGATTTGTTTTAACG